>NC_062569.1:83830378-84133408 GCF_022837055.1 Prionailurus viverrinus | reverse complement strand
CCTTTGAAAATAAAAATTTGAAACTGCTAGGTTCTCCCACATAGCAGGCCCTATACTAATTTCACTAAGGGACAGGAAATGGTATGAGACTAGATTTCCTCCCTCAACAAGCTCACAGTCTGCTGAGTGCATGTGTCAATGACTAGATTTAATGTGAGACATCCTCACTACGGGGCAGCAAAATGAGTAATGTGCTGTGGACTGTCAGAGGAGAGACTGATTAATTCTGAATAAAATATAACACTTCACAAGCTTACATTTCTCTCCATGCAACATGATTGCATATATCATCATCATTTTGAAGAAACCTGGGCAATTCAGAAAAGTTTTTTATCCTTTTTGATTCATGAAATCCACACTACTGTATGTAATATGCTATAGAGCAGAGAATGGGGGGCTTTACAGACTTAAGTTTATTTTACCACCCTGTTGCTCACAAACTATGGGTCTTTATATAAGGGGGCCCTACTTCTCTGAAGCTCAGTTTCTTCACCTGTAAAATAGAGATGAGATACCTATTTTGCATTGATTTTTAAAGAAATAACGTTTAGAGGCGCCTGGGTGGCTCAGTCAGTTGAGCGTCCGACTCTCAATTTCAGTTCAGATCATGATGTCACAGTTTGTGGGTTCGAGCCCAGCATCGGGCTCCTCGCTGACAGTGCAGAGCCTGCTTGGGATTCTCAGTCTCCCTCTCTCTCTGCCTGTGCCCGCATTGGCTCTCTGTCCCCCTCTCTCAAATTAAATAAACATTAAGAAAAATTAAAAAAAAAAAAGAAATGATGTGTATAAGACACTTAGCATAGCCTCTGGAACATAGTAGGGGCCCTTAAACACTAGTCGTTAATTTAATAGTCAGATATACACCTTCTCTATCAGAAAGTATTAGGATTTCTAATATGGGAAAAGTTAAAATATTCTTTATGTTAGGACTCTATCAATCAGCTATTACCACATTACTACTGTATAACAAACTTCTCCCCAAAACCCGGTGGCTTACAATACCATTGCTCTGTAGATAGACTGTCAGTCATCTGGTCTAGGTCAGCTGAATCTGATCTGTTTTAGGAGGTAGATCAGTTGGTCTTGCCCCAGGTTAGGGGTTTCATTCAAGTCAGCTCCACAGTTTTAATTCTGGAGCCAGGCTGGCCTAACAGACCTGAGCATGATCATAGAGAGTGAGCATTGCCAAGCAAGCAGGCCTCAAACCTCTGCTAACATCTCTTTGGTCAGAGAAAATCACAAAGCAAAACCAAAATTAAAGGGTGGTAAAGTGCACTCTACCACAATGAGGCCAATAATTCAATCTAGCACAGTCTCTGTGTAAAAGAAAAGTCAGAAGCTCAGTGAGCATCTGAGAAAGAGAGTACAGGAGAGCAGAATACACAGAGATGCAATTAGACTTCTCTCCATTATCCACAGCCTAGTCATTTGGTGTTCATCTTCTTCCTTGAGTGCAGGAACGTGGGAAGAACTAGAAACACTGTAGCCTCTCTGCCTTCTGTGGCCCCAGGGCACAGTCTCCTTGCATTGACCACAGTCCACATGGTGCCTCTTCCTTGCGTGCCATGCAATGACTTCTCACACAAACCATCCAGAGTGAGCCCAGACTTTACAACTGAAGGGCACAGCCTCCAGAAGACTGCCCTTACTTTAGACCTCAGCCATAAGTTTGTGGGTCCCCATGACACCCACGAGTCTGATTAGCTGGCTGCAAAATTGGGGGGTTCTTCTTCTCCCCATAGGTTCAGTGATTCATATCAACCACTCAAAGAATTCAGGGAAGTGCTATACATATGATTCCAGTTTTATTATAGCAAAGGGATACAAATCAGAACCAGCCAAAGGGAGAGTGAGGTCTGGTGGGAGGATCCCCACACATCCATTGTCCTCTTTCTGGGGTGTCAGTTTGCCTTATCCTCCTGGCATATCAATGTGTGACAATATGCAGAGGATTGCCATACAAGGAAATCCACCTGAACTTTGGTGTCTAGAGTTTTTATTGGGGTTTCGTTATTTAGACATGATTGGTGGAATCATTTGCCATGAAGTTGATCTCAATCTTTTTATTTTTCAAATTTCTTTTTTTTCGAGTTTTATTTTTGAGAGAGAAAGAGAGAGGGCAAGCAGGGGAAGGACAGAGAGAGAGGGAGAGAGAATCCCAAGCAGGCTCTGCACTGCCAGCACGGAGCCTGATGTGGGGCTTGAACTCATGAACCATGAGATCAAGACCCGAGCTAAAGTCAAGAGTCGGATGCTTAAACCAGCTGAGCCATCCAGGTGCCCCAAGTTGATCTCAACCTTTGGTGTCATGGCATCTATATGCTGGATTATCATTTTATCACCAACTCTCTTTATGCCTGCCATCTGTCATCTTATTTGCATAAACCATCATTGCTATCATGAATAAAGACACTCCTATCAACTTAGGAAATCCCAACAACTTAGAGGATACATCCCAGGAACTGGGAATAAAAGCCAACCGAATTCTTTATTACAACCCATCTTTGTCTTCCATTAGACTTCAAGTTCTTTGGGGCAGATGAGATGACCTCCTCATCTGTGCATATTTCACAGCTTGCAGCCTAGCACTGTCCCAGGGAAATATTGATTAAATTGGTGAAGGTAAAGCCTTAGGTGCACCTGGGTGGCTCATTCAGTTAAACCTCTGACTCTTGGTTTCAGCTCAGGTCGTGGTCTCGCGGTTTGTGAGTTCAAGACCTGCATCAGTCTTCATGCTGACAGTGCAGAACTTGCTTCGGATTCTCTCTCCCCCTCTCTCTCTGCCCCTTGTCTGCTCACTCTGTCTCCAAATGAATAAATAAATAAATAAATAAATAAACTTAAGCAAAAAAAAAGGTAAATCCTTAGATAGTCATAGAGCTTTAGAGTAAAAGAGTTGGAAGAGACTTTGGAGACCATTTAGATATTCCAACACATTCATTTTATACATGAGAAAAATGAAGTACCAGAGGGTTCAGGTTATTACCCAAGAACCCACTGAGCAAACTGAAGACCTACTTTAGAGTTTTATCATCCCAGACTGGACACCTGCTCCTACCACCCTACCCCTTCATTCATGAACAAAACCTCAGCATACACACTCTTTCTTCCTTACATCAAAGAAACCAATGATTTGCTATGAAAAAGGAAAAGGTATCAGCTATGAAGACAAGAAGTGAAACACGACTCTTGTGTAAACCTTTGATGTAGTGTATCTAATTCCTGACTTTTCCATGCTTCTTCCCTGCACTGCCCTAAGAAGTAAAGTACATTCCATTTTCAATAGCTTGTTAGAACATATGGCTCCTAAGAAGAATGCAGTCTGTTGTTTTTGTTGTTCTGTTTAATCTCGACCTATCGCCTATCCTTTAAATTAAAAAAAATACATAAACTCTAGGATCAAAGTTATAATACATTTTAATACTCTCATCTGGAAGCAAGACTGTTTTGAGTTATTTTTCCTAACCAAGCTTAATACACTCTAGCAGTTCTCCCTTTACATACTTATCCAGCAGGGAACAGAACACACCTCAGTCATCTATCCTGGTACACTAAAGTGCTCAGAGAATGTTGGATGAATGAATAATAAAATCAGTACTTAAAAAATAGTCTCCAGCATATGAAGATTAATCTAGCCTGATGCCTCTTACTCTCCTTATCTTAAACTCTCTGCCTTCCTACTAGCACTGGAGAGATCATAGTACTGCTTATCCATGTGGAAAGCCACCTTTCTATTTTACATACCTTTCCTGGTCGTCTTGTTGTGAAGAAAATATATGCACCATGAAATATGGTAAATGTATTATTTATAGAGCTTTTAAACCTATTACTTTTTGTTTCTGAAGGTAAAACAAAAGCATGGAAGAGGCAAAGGCTGGTAGCATTGGATATACACCTAAGCAATGTGCTTCCCTAGATGTAAACCCTGAGTTCATGTTTGCTGAATCTGAATCCTAACGGAAGTCTCAAGATAACAGGCATCTCAATCTTCTATTGTCAATAATGAAACCGTAATAGGGGAAAATGCATTTGTCTTTCAGTGAGTTCAACTCATGCCTACCCCAAACTGGTCCTTACCGACTGGCAGGACAGCTCCTCTCTCCCCCTTTGTTGCTCTCAGTCTTTTTGAACACCTGTTTCACCTGCATTGTGCAAATCTGTGCATTTCTCTATGTGAAGCAGCAGCCCTGGTATTGTGAGGTCTACAGATACAGGTAAAGTTCAGTTTTTTTAGTTTTCCTTTCTGAAGGTGATACGAGTGCCCAATGTCACTGTACAACTTGGTTGAACATACACCCTAAATTTTTAATTAACAACAGTTGGGTCTCCAGGGTTCTATGCTACCAATGTCAGGATAGAACACCAAACACAGTTAATAGGTGGAGTTCTGGGGTGAGCCATGTCAGTGGGGGGGGGGGGGGTAAGATCTTCACATCGGTTGTTAATGTGTAGACTAAATGTGTTTACTAAATGAATGCATTCATTCCCTGGTGGTTTGGATATCATATAGACCAGAGGTCAGCAAACGTTTCTTACATAGGGCTAGACAGTAAATACTTTAGGCTCTGTGGACTAAACAGTGTCTGTTGCAATTACTCAGTACTACTATTGTAGTGAAAAGCAGACATAGACAATCAATAAAAAGTAGGTGTGACTATGTTCCAATAAAACTTTATTTACAAAAAGAGGTGTTGAGTTGGATTTGGCCTATGGAATTAGTCAGCTGGCCCCTGATTTACAAGAGAGATTGGCTTAAATTAGCTTGAGTTTTTCAAAAGAATGTTAAAATTAAAATGTTTGTTGATGGTATCATTGTTCTCATTGCTTTGAACACTAGACTCGGGGCAAATCTTTATCACCCTGGGTTTTAATTTCTGTAAGGATAAATTAAGGGTAAAATGTGGGGAACTATACCATAGGTATTCAAACTATTTTCTTCTGAAAAGGCCTGCCTGACCTCCAAAAGGAAAGGCAGAAAAGGGGCTGCTCTTTTTGAGGTAAGGCTTGGACAAACTCCCCTTCACAGACTCCATGATGCTCCTGAGGCACCGGAGCCCCAGCAACCAGTGAAAGATTGAAAACTACTGAATGATGTCTAAGATTGCCATTTATACCCTAAATTCAGCAATTCAAGTATTATTGCTTGGAGTAGAGAATTCATTTTTGTCTCAAAACCAGATTTTTCTCCTCATCGGAAGGCATATATTCAGATAAGTAAAATTCTGAATCTGGGAGACAAGTAGGGATAGCTAAATGGATGATGGCTAGGTAGTCCTGCCTTTATCACTAACCATGCAACACTAGACCTTAACTCTCTTATCTGCAATGTAAGTATAACAGATTAAATATATTTTTGTGTTAAACTCTATAATTCAGGCCTTCTGGTCTATCTGTCCCCTTTGTGCAAAAACATTTTGTGACTACTGATTATTTGTTTCATTAATGTACTCAGCAAACATTAATTGAACATCTACCATATGCCAAACACATTGCGGGACCCTAGGGAACCAAAGATATTAAGAGTTAAGTCTATTTATTGGGAACTAATTTCATCTATAAACAGTTACAAGGGTAAAAAGTTTCAAGCTGAACAAGAAAGCTGATACAAACTAATTTGCGAGTGTGGAGATTAAAAAAAGAAACATTGCAAATAGATCAATCTGGACTGGGAAGGCTCATCTTTTAAACAAATGTTTTTCTGAGCAACTATTCTGTGGCATTTCTGTGCTAGGTGTTAAGGCATTGTAAATTTGGGTAAAATCACAACAAAGTAAACCCAAAAGAGAAATTCCATATTCAAGGAAATCTCATCCCAGGGGTGGAAAATAAAAACATGTGAATGAATAATTGCAGAACAATGAGCTAAATACAGCACTAGAAGCAAGAACAGAGAGCAGTAGGCAAACTTTCCAGTGAACTAAAGACAACAGAGGGATAGAGACGGAATAGAGTATTCGACCCAGGCGTGTGCAAACCGTAGTACTTGGGGAACAGAAAATTTTCCTATGTGTTTGGAGTATAAGGAGCAGAGAAGGGCTGGCAAAAGATAAGGGCAGGAAGCCAGATTCGAAGATTTCTGGGCTTGCCTGAGAAGTTGGCATTTAATTTATTAGCAAACTAGAGCCACTGACGCTCAGAAACAGGAGAGGGTCATTCTTGGATCCTCAGGAAGAGAGTGATATGGAGCAGGCAGATTCATACTCAGGACCTAAGGTAGTAGGCTTATATTAGTCCTCAGAAGAGAAAACCACACATACATACTCTCTCTCTCTCTCTCTCTCTCTCACACACACACACACACACACACACATGTGCCCACCACAACCCTCCCCCAACACGCACGAATGCACACACATGGGCAGCCATGGTTCATTTGTTCTGAACTGAAAGGGATTTCATAGAAAATTATCATCCAAGCCCTTTCAACACAAATCACTTGTTCTAAATGGTATGATAGACAAAGAATAATTTTGACTTGTTCTAATTGTTATTTCTGCTTTGTCATTGCAAGAGGTGAACAAAATATGTCTTGGTAGTTACTGGCTGGGACAATCTGAAAGCTGAGACCCCATGTCAGTGATAAACTTTTTTTGTTTTCCCGCCACCTGAATAAAAATAGAATAGAAAATCCCATGAATGTTGGCGATTCTCTTGTAGTAAGTGCTTTCTGGACAACCAAAGTAATTTCTCAATGAATGTGAGTTTGGAGAGAAATGGGACTGAAAATGCAACGCTGGTTCCTGGTTCAGTTTTAAGTTTTGAGAGTACCACACTGTGGCCCCTCACCACCATCAACTGTATCACAGCAGCGTTTATCTTCTCTAAGGGAAAGCCATTTCGAAAACCCATCTACACAAACTGTGAGTATATGAAGTTTAATTTTCCTTCCATTTCCCCACCCTCCCCAGAGTTGCAGTTAAGTGGTACAGTGATGGCTGAACTCTGGAATGAAGTATCTACAAATGGTTGTATAATGCTTTTGTGACTTGCTCTCATTCTTACAAGCTCTCCTCTAGTTATCCACCATTTTTTTTTGTTATTTTCTTTCACTTTCTGTATTTTCTCAGCTTTATCTTGCAATTAAAAAAGAGGGGTGCCTGGGTGACTCAGTAGGTTAAGCGTCTGACTTCGGCTCAGGTCATCATCTTGCAGGTCCTGAGTTTGAGCCCCACATCAGGCTCTGTGCTGACAGCTCAGAGCCTGGCGTCTGTTTCAGATTCTGTGTCTCCCTTTCTTTCTGCCCCTCCCCCACTTGCACTCTGTCTCTCTCTCCCAAAAATAAATACACTTAAAAAAATTTTTTTTAAATGTATTTCCATTTAAATTTTTTTTTTAATGGAGTATTGAAGGATAATTTTCATGAGTGGTAGAAACCTGGGCAGGAAACTCCTTATCTGACACATGCATTATTAAATAGTTACCAGTCCTGTCCTGTTGTGAGTCATCAAGAATGATTGTGAGTATATATATCCTGATACTTTGTAAAAGACTTTTCTAACCAATTCAGATACAACTTGACCTCTTTGTAGCTTCACAACATTGGGCAAGTTACTTTATTCTGTGCATTTCTTGAGTCACCAGTGAGGATGAACACATTTTCATGATTTTAGCCATCTCTTCTTCTCTGAATTGCCTACGTACATTTTTATCCATTCTTTTCCAACAGGGTCACTCTTCTATGTCTTATTTATTTGTATGAGTTGTTTATTCCTTTGCGATTTTCTTCCCATCGCTTTTAGGCACAGAGAGGTTTTTCCCATTGCAAAATCAGGTAGATTAGCATTTCTCTTGTTTTTTAAATTTCTTTTAATGCTTTTTAAATCTAATTTCATCATACAGTTTGAAGTAGAGATCAAACTACTTTATCTAACTAGTTGCTCGTTTTCCCAGCAGAATTTATTACTTAATATTTCTTTTCATCATTTATTTCTCAACTGATTATATGCCACCTTTACCATACCTACATATTCATGTATACTTATGGCTTCATTATATACATAATTTATATTATGTGAGTTTTTATGTTATATACTAACATATTAATTTATATACAATTAATTAGTTCCTAGACTATCTTTTCTGTCTCATTAACATGCCAGCTTATTCTTGGTCTATCACTATACTTTAAAAATTATAGTTTCATTTATTTAGCTACAGTTTTATAATAAGTTTTAATAAGCAGTTAGATTGATGTATCTTCATTACTCTTCAGTTTTCAAACATTTTTTACTTCTCTTTCTTGTTAATCTTTCCAGATAAACTCTAGAATAAATTGTAAGGCTTTTTTAAAATTCCTTTTTTGAATTTTGATACTTGGGGAAATTGTAATGTTTACACAATTAAGTCCTCAGTTTTAAAGACATATTATATTATGCTTCTCCATTTGTTCATTCTTTATTTAAAAAAATTTTTTTTAATGTTTGTTTTTGAGAGAAAAGAGGGCACGGCAAAGAGAAAGCCGAAGCAGGCTCCAGGCTCTGTGCTGTCAGCACAAACCCCTAGATGGGGCTTGAACTCAGGAACTGTGAGATCATGACCTGAGCTGAAGTCGGACACTCAACCAACTGAGCCACCCAGGCCCCTCAAATTTTATAGCTTTTTGATATCTGCATTTCCTGTTGGATTGATTTTGCGTGTGTGGGTAGTGGTTTGTTAGGTTTATTATTAGGCTTGAAAACTCTTACTTTTTCTTTCCTGGGGAAAAAAAAAACTTTATAGATGTAAATGGTCTATTCTTGACAATTTGCAAGAACCCAGTAAAATAATCTGGCTCTATATCCTTCCTTTGAAAGAATTGTTTTTTTTTAAAGGACTAATTTGTTACTCTCTTTCTATTATTATATTATATTATATTTTATTTTATTTTATTTTATTTTATTTTATGTTTTAATGTTTATTTACTTTTGAGAGAGAGAGAAAGTGTGAGTGGGGGAGGAACAGAGAGGGAGACACAGAATGCAAAGCAGGCTCCAGGCTCTGAGCTATCTGCACAGAGCCTGACAGGGAGCTCAAACTCAGGGGCTGCGAGATCATGACCTGAGTTAAAGTCGGACACTTAGCTGATTGACCCACCCAGGTGCCCCAAATTATCCTGTTTTTAAACTGTGTTTTCACATAACAAGTTTTCCCCCAGATATTTCTAGTTCATTGAGATTATTGAGTCTCAGCATAAGATTTTGAGTCGTATGTTCTTATAATGTTATTGCCTTTTATAACTCTTTTAATATTCTCATCCTGTATGTGTTACCTTTCATATATTCTTACAAGGACTATATTTTTGCTGGTTTTCTTTAAAAGACCAGTTCTCAGATTTAATAAATTCTGTATGCTTTCTCTTTTCTAACTTATTAATTTTTGCTTTTTTCATTCTTTTTCTTCCTTCTTACTTTCTCTGAAAAAATTGTAATGTTTGAATTGACTTTATAATGTAAGTATTTTCTTTTGATTCTTGTGAAACAAGAAAATCATTCAAGATCAACAATTAAAGTTTCGGCCACGTTCTTTACATTTTCACATGTCTCTATGACTTGATTTCTTCTCTGACCCACCTAGTTTTCAGAATAGAGAGGTTTCCTTTTCTTTTAAAAAAAAATTTTTTTTTAATTTTTTTTTTCAACGTTTATTTATTTTTGGGACAGAGAGAGACAGAGCATGAACGGGGGAGGGGCAGAGAGGGAGACACAGAATTGGAAACAGGCTCCAGGCTCTGAGCCATCAGCCCAGAGCCCGATGCGGGGCTCAAACTCACGGACCCTGAGATCGTGACCTGGCTGAAGTCGGTCGCTTAACCGACTGCGCCACCCAGGCGCCCCGAGAGGTTTCCTTTTCAAGTGGAAAGGGATTTCGTTTTCATTCCTCTAGTCCTCTTTATTCAACAGTCTGAAAATGGACTTGATTTGCTTTTTTTTGTCCCAGCTGATGTTTTAAATTTTGCGTTAAATCTGTATGTTAGAAGGGATTTTTTATTAAATTTAGTTAATAATTTCTAGTTTTATTGTCCTGATCAGAGAACCTGGCCTGTAAAATTTCTGCTCTGGGGAATTTACTATCGTTTTGGCATCCTATGGCATAACCTGTAATCTGTAATTTTCTAAATAAGTCATAGATATTAGAAAAGTAAGCCCCATTCCTATTCCTAAATTAGAAACATACCTTTACTATGTTAAACTAGTTTTAGTAATTATTTACCATTCTATCTATTGTCACCACCACACCCCATTTTTTTTTTTTTGGTACAGCTGTTTTTTCAAAGGTTTTGAGAGCATGCTAAGACCTTTCTTTCATTTTATATTTTCTATAAACTTCTTCCTGATTTTCTTATGATATTTTTTAGTTTTGATTCAGTGTTTGATAATGCCCTTGGCTCTTGTCACAACAAATCAAGATTCTGCTTTATGTTTTAAGGTAAATCACTTATAGTCCTTTTTTTGATTGTGAATGTATTTTACAAGGAGGATATGATATATTACTTTGGCAAGTACTTTAGTTTGAACAGTAACTACAAAGCTTTTTATATACATTGAATTAAGTGAGAACCGAATTAGTTACATCATAGTGACTTAAAGCTTGTGGGTAAACTCAAGTCCTACATGGAAAATAACTGAAAATCTTAAGTTAAAAACAAGTTTTATAAACAAATATTCTAACATTCTCCTAATAAGCCATTTAGTCTCAAAAGTCCTTGGAACTTTCTATTACAATATCAAGCAATTTTATTTTCAACTCTGTATCTTTCTTGATAGCCTTTGGCAGATCAACTTTATAATGAGACGATCTAGAAAGAATACAAACTTAATCTTTATGGAAAGAGATGTGACTATTTGCAAACCCTTCCCTTCCTTGCAATCTGTAGTGTCTTGCCCAGGACATGTCTTCCCAAATGACGTGTGCAAAAAGAGTACCATTCTTTCAAGCTTCCTCATCAACAGCAACTGATCTAGGGAGGCAACACTCACTTCCATTCATTATGTTCTCCAATCAAAGCTGAATTACATGAAGGCCTTATAATTTTCCTTCCACACTGGTCATTCGTGTGCCCACCTGGCCTGCTTTTCAGATCATTAGTCTAAGGACGGTGTGATGTGTCCAGCACTCCACTCAGTTGCTGTGACTACCAGGCCTTTGTCAGGATGGACACTTGGGGCATCATCTTCTTCCCAACATCTGGGTCCCTGGGACATGGAAACAATGACATAAATGAAAAATCCACACAGCCATCTCCTGGGCTCTTCTTACCCAACTGTACACATTATTTGGGGAAATAAGCGATCCTGGTGCCCCTGCTTTTTCTTGTCTCTGCTTCACACCCCTCCCAAGCAAGCCTGGCTCTTCTTCTGGGAGGTGTGGCATCTAGCTGTATATATCAAGTGAAGCTTGGATGAATATGAGGGGGTGCGTAGGTGCACAGGGGTGAAACAGCTTTGATGTCTTCACAAAAATAGGGCCAGCTGCAGAGGCACTGTCATCTCCGATTTTTGGTTGGTATAGAGTTGGGGGCTGGCAGGCCATAAACCTTGGAATAAACGAGGTAGAGAGAATACAAGAGAACATCCAGTTTGTTCATAAATTTTAGAGCGTGTTAGGATCCTTTATATCATGGCAACACTGATGAAATCCAATTGTTTGGGCCTGAAGGTGCTAACCTCATCAGAAAACCTTTGTAAGGCCCATCTACAAAGTGTGTAAAAGCTCTGTGGATGCAGACGTGGGTAGGGCTGGAGGGATAAAAACAGTGGTGTTGGCACAGTGCATCCTGGGAAGTTTAAGCTTCCTAAAGCAAAGCCATTCGGGCAGGTTGGAGAGAAAGAACCCAGGAGATGTACATGATAGCTCCTCATTCTTTCAATTCAGAGTCCTACAGAAGGGCATACAAAGTCACTTTTAAGTGGTTACAGTCTAGTAGATGCATAAAGGAAGATCTTGCAAAGCAAGGTGTTACATAACCCTATGAAAGAAAACTTTGTGAGAGAGGCCTGGGTAGGCCTTAAAAAGAACGTGGTATCTGAATTGGGCTTTTTAAGAAAAATTTAAGAAAAACTGCCAAGACATAAAGAATATCCGCTACACAGGGTACTTTGTGAACAAAGTCCTCTGTGGAGGTAGCAGGTTTGTGATTTAACCCCCCTCCAACACATAAGAAAGAGCAATAAGAGACTAGAACAGAAAGGCAGATGGAAATTGGATTCTATTCAAGGAAGGCCTTGAATGTCAGTTGAAGACCCTTGGACTTTATTCTCCAGGCAACAAAGAATGCAATGATACTAAGAGGACTGACCGTTCATCCATTCATGCACAATTCACCAGACACGCAGTGATAAAGCATTGGGGCTTCTCTGGTGACCCTTCACGTAGGCTGGTCACTGCAGGGCGTCCCGGCCCTCCTGGACTTCTCAGCTGACATGACTCCTTTATGGAGTGTCCTGTATTAGATCAGCAGTTTTCCATAGCACGCCTTTCAAAGGAAAGATGTGAAGCTGTCACCTTTGTCTGGTAAGCATTAGAACATATTTTAAAACATATGAGGATCTATCAAAACATCTGAAGATATAGCCGATATTTGCCCAACAGAGATAATTGATTCTGCAGTGTGTGCCAAATTATATGAAACATTCGTTTAGCATCTAAAAATAACGTTTGGTGTTTCTTCAGATATATTCTCATTTCTGCTGATATCTGCCTTGGGCCTCACAGTTTTCATTCTGTTTTCTGACTTTCAAGATATATATCGTGGAATGGAGGTAAGCGGTATTCATTTCCACCTCTGGAGTGACTCATATGTGCAATGGGACCATATTTGCACTGTAATTGGCAAGTCAGGTATTACCGTATTCTCTCCAACCATTTCATGTTGTTGAGGCTATTCTGACTTCCTAGAGGAACAAATAACTCATCACACGTATGTTAACCTCTGCTTGTTCCCATATCATCTGTATTATCAATCTAGAACATTTATCCTATTCACACCTAAAAATGCTGTTTGGATACTTTATTCATCTGTGTTATGCTAATATGATAAATTGTGCTAATTCAGTAATTCTTCAAGTGTCGTTTTTTAAACATATAGTAGAAATCCTTTATAATGTAGTTGTAAGGAGTAAGAAAAAGTTGACTTGTAGGCCAATCAGGTTCTGTCTGTCAGACATTGACTATGGGGAGATTTATTTCAGTGGGCATCACTTAATCCAAGGGGTGGTGGGTTAAAATAAAATTTAAGAAGAGGTCATTGAACCCATTCTTAGAGCCAGCATTGTGGGAGAAATGAAAGAGAGGATTGACTCTTGACTTGCAGTCTATAGTTTTGTTGAGGACATTGTGTCCTATGCGAGTGAAATGATGACATGGCCACCTGGGACCACCTGTGCTTGTAGAGGGTGTGGAGAGAAGTGGGAAGAACACAGGAAGGAGGAGCTCTCACGGGGCCTGTACGCTGTACCATCATGGAGGGCCTCATGGAGGAGGCTCAACTTGATCTGGGTCCACAGGATAGGCTGGATTTTGCTAGGTAGGAGGTAAGGGTATTTCAAACCAGGAGAACAGCCGGAGCACAAGCAGAGAGGGCTGCAAGAATCTCTTTTGTCTTGGAAATGCAAAAGAATGTAAGGTGGCTGAAATAAAAATCGAAAGCAAGACTTGTTTCACAGAATGCTTGGAAGATTGGCAAAGCCTGAGGCAACATGCTGCGGAATGTGAGGAAGGCGTGGTGTGGCTGGACAAAGGTGGCCAGGGGAGTTTGGGCTTTCTCCTGAGAGCAACAGAGAGTCATTGAAGATATCTGAGCAGGCTTTCCAGCAGGGCTTTTAGGACAGCCTAATTACGTGATGGCAGCCTAATTACGTGATGCTATATGCTTGAGCAGAAAGTCTACGGAGGGAGATGCAGTTAGGAAATGAGAACCTAACTAACTAATGTCACTTACAAGACATTATGAAGCTCCAGAGCATGCTTGGCACTAGCGAGCCCAAGATGTGTAAGGCGTGGGCACAGCTCTCAAGTAGTTCAGAGGCTAGGAGGGAAGACCATCCTGTGGGCAGATAATTCCAAAGCAGTGTGACAAGTGTTTTCCAGGCCAAGGGATGGAGAGGAGTCCTCTCAGATCAGGGCAGGAGCAGCAGGGAGGGGAAGGATCAGGTTCTCCACTACGCTCTGACCCACTGCCAGATCTCACAACGGTCTCCAGACAGCTCTGCACCCAGGTGCTCTGTCTCACAACCTGAGAAAGGCAGTCTCTACATGAAAGGAGAAAATAAAGCGCAATAACCTGCTGGGGATGCGAATTGACTGGGGATGAGAATTGCAAGGGGGCAATCAGATGCTGTGGAGGATCTGTGGTTTTAGTCCTAACAACAGCTCAGCCCCCATGTTTGACTTTGGGATCAGAAAGGGAGTTGTGGGAGTAGTCTTTTGCCACTGATGCCAGCATGGGAAGTTGTAGTGTTAATACCTATCAGTTCATCATAATTGGTGGCCAATAGGTACCCTTGAATCCTTAAAAGGAGGTGGGTTGTGTGCGTTCAACGTTGATCAAGCCATTAGACTTAGGACTGGGAACCTTGGTTCAGAAAGTTTCCACCTAGTATCAAAAGTAACTGGTAACCTCTGTGCCCTTTATGTTTTACTCATACGTCAATTTCACTGAATGAATGAACTCCAAGTAGATTTTAACTTTGGGAGGATTAGAAGTGATAGCATTATTAGATGAATGACTTAATCCTGATCCTCTTACCTCCATTTGAAAAGATAAAAATGAAGAGAGACACACAGGTTCCAAAGTGTTTTGTCCCATGTCTGTGACCCATGGCACATTTTACCGAATGTTTACTCTCAGGCAGTGGAGGAAACACAGGCCAAGAGGCAGTCCGTTCTCATTTGAATTCTGGCTCTGTTTATTGATTGGCTTTGCATCCTTAGGCAACGCACTGACCTCATCTGTGAAGTGGAGAAAGCAATGCCTACCCTCCAAGCTCAGAGAGCTGTTACAAATACATACATTAAATAAGATAATTAATGTTTATGTGTGTGTGTTTTCAAAATTTAAGGTCTGCATGGTATAAAGCTAAGATTCTTTTTTTAACAGTTCATCCCAACACTGACATCATGGAGGGTTTCGATTTTGGTGGCAGCCCTCACCCAATTCTGTGTAGCCTTCCGCATAGAGGTAAATTTCTGTACATCTCTTACACTTTTTCCGGGAAAATAAACAAATAAAGGGTCTCATTCTCAACAGGTACCTGTTTTTTAGATGGACCGTTTTTGTCTCCCAAAGTGATAATTAATGGTTTGTAAGAACTGTGCATGTTCTCTTTGGGGGAAACTCTTGCAGAGTGATTTAAACTTCTCTAAAGGCTGCATAGAAATGTTCTCAGGATCCATGTTTAGCATGGAAGGCAAAACATCAAATTAACTCTAATTTTTGTCTCCCATGAAGGCATCGTAGTGTATTTTTCTAGTATTATCAATAAGCTAGTAGAGACTAGACCAGGTGACCTACAAGCTCTAAAATTCAATGAGACCTTTCAGCGTGAAGAGCTGTCTTCAGAAGGGCTTCTTTAATTAAGAGTGGAAGGAAACCATTGCTCATCTAGTCAACTCTTACTCTTGAAAGTCTTCCCCTATAGTATTTTTCTTCTATTCACTGTCATTAAATGACTTTACCTACTCAGTGAAAGTCCTGGGTATTATTTTTTTTAAGGGACAGTTTAAAAAAAAAGATTCATGTATTGTAAATCCCTTGGGAAAAGGGTTCAAACAAATCTATGTAAATACATGTGTGTGTGTGACACACACATCATTGTATACAATGAGTGTAAAATTTCTCATACTCTAAGAAATTCCATTTGAGACTATATATATTTTTATGTATTTTATTTTTTAAAAAGTTTTTATTCATTTATTTTGATAGATAGAACATGAGTGGAGGAAAGGCAGAGAGAGATGGGGAGAGAGAGAAAATCCAAAGAAGGCTCTCTGCTGACAGCACAGAGCCCAATGTAGGGCTCGATCTCACAAACTGTGAGATCACTACCTGAGCCAAAAATCAAGAGTCAGATGCTTAACCGAGTAGCCCAGGTGCCTGAGACTATATAGATTTTCAAATAACCCAAAAGGGGAGAAAAAAAGCCTACATGTATGAAGGTATTCATCGTAGTATTATCTATGGTGGTAAAATTTTATTTTATCTTAATTATAAAACATTTTAATGTTTATTTATTTTTGAGAGAGAGACAGAGTGTGAGCAGGGGAGGGGCAGAGAGGGAAAGAGACACAGAATCGGAAACAGGCTCCAGTCTCTGAGTTGTCAGTACAGAGGCTGATGCAGGCTCGAACTCATGAACCATGAGATCGTGACCTGAGCCAAAGTTGGACGCTTAACCAACTGAGCCACCCAGGCACCCCTATGGTGGTAAAATTTTAGATTCAACCTATATGTTCAAAAGTAGAGATGCTGTTTGTTTAAATCAATCGTTATACACCAATTTAAAAAAATGGTATAGGATCATTAAAAGTGATTATTGAGAAGACTATGGCTACATGTGACAGAAAGTCTAGCATAACCAGAAGTGGAATGCAAAATTTGACCATTCCTACTATAAATGTGTAAACATTGTGAGTGCATGTGAACATAGAAAAAAGAGAACCCTCCCCAAACGGAAAGCAAAACCCATTTGATTTCTAGAGTTCCGCCATTCATTCAACAAACCATCAGGTGGCACCTTGTAAGTGGCCTGTGGCAGGTAGCAGTGATTTTTTTTTCCTTTTCTCGATTTTGAGTATGTTATTTTGTTATCATTTCAGTCTGGCAGTAAAGTAATTCTAAGTGAATCACCAGCCAGGATTTAACTAGGAAATCTGTAGAAATGAAAGGCTGTAAGCTTTTGGTGTGAACACAAGCACACTGCTTTCTCAAGGGAGAGAACCAGGGAGCTGCTAGACTTGGTGGGGACAGCAGGGAGTAAAGTTGCCTCAGAAGCAGCTTTAAATAAGTACATCTGAGAGACAGGCCCCGGGCGGGCGGTGAGCACCCTGGCTGCAGGGGAATGTGGAAAGATGGTTTGATTGTTTTCTCCACCTGATTTCTCAGGATTTCATCCTTCAAAATCGAAAGCTCTGGCTATGGATCAAAAAAGAATTTGGATTCTATTCTAAAAGTCAATATAGGCACTGGCAAAAAACGCTGGCAGAAGATTCCACCTGGCCTCCCACAAACAGAACGGATTATTCAGGCGATGGTGAAAATGGATTCTACATCAACCGTGGCTATGAAAGCCCTGAACAGATTCCAAAAGTGAAACTCGGATTGGAAGGCCAAACCGAACAGCATTTTTGGACCAGGTTGTAATCAGAATTATTGTCATATGGGGTTAACAGCATCTCCTTGCTCCCAGAAACTAACATATTGTGGAGAGGTGATGACAGTCTACCTCTACCTTTCTTTATCCATCAGAGAATTCAAGGTGCATTTCTCGATGTATTGAACCTTGCAAAAAAGAACCTTAAATATGCTTATTTTGACTGTATCCTCCACTACTGAGGAAAAACATGAACTTCCTCGATTGTCTTTTTTTTTTTTTTCCTTAATATTGCATACCATTATCCTGGCGGAAATGCCCAAGCTTTTATGGTAGTGAAATTAGTGGTATGAACATCAGTAGAAGGAAAATTCAAGAAGAGTTTGGTCTTTGAAAGTTTCACCAATATATCTTTAAGTCACAGACAAATAAAAGAATATGGGGGAAAAAGTCTTTCTATCAATAAATTGTCACAAGTTTACTGAACCTTATATTCACTTGCGAAGACCATTTATGTACCTATATTTTCCCAAGGTCACAAAATTCCTCTTTTTGCTTCTTTTGTATGGCTTTAATAAAGAAAGAAGAACTGAGATTTCCTTCAGAAAAATTAACTCTGTAATAAGTAGAGAATGATGGAGGTGCCTGTTAACTGCCTATAATCTTGGCTTGGACACAGCTTCTATCTAAGCCAACTCCACTGATGTTGGCATCACCCAAAGTATATTGTTTTGGGGGCAGCGAGCCTGAACGTCCATGGTAGAGCACAAAGATAATGGGATAAATGTTAAAATATACTTTTCACTTAAAGAAGCATGACACTTTTATTTATTTGTTGCTATGGACAGATGAAACCCTCAGGTTCTAAGTCAAAAAGTTGGTTCAAACTCAGCATTGCTCATCTTAAAACACAACCCTGGGGAAGGGACTCCTAATGTTTGTGTCTACAGCATGACAAGCATCAGGCTGCTGAACGACCTCAAGTCCCATTTCATCTTTTCATTATTTTACTCAATCATTATGTGCGCACTAATGGCCACAAGAAAAGGTATATCCTCTGTAAATATATTCTGTACGTTATTACCTTTAATATATATCTACCTCTCGGTGACCTTGAGAGGACATACATTTCTAGTGAACCTTTTAAATTAGCTAGTAGGCTTTCCTTGTGACCATAAATTGAGTTTTGCTAATTTAACAGATCTTTAATGGCTCATAGGCGATTAGCTAACCAGTTCTATCCCACGAGCTCCAGTTATGTGCCTAATACTGTGATGGATGCATTCAATAATGCCTTTATAATTCTGTAATCCTTAGAGCTGAAAAAATGTTTTTAACATTTCAGCAATGCATTGCTGTATATAGTACTATATACTTTGTTATACACACCAGCAGCATAAATGCAAATTCCTATAAAAACAAACCCTTTTTATTTGCATTTTATTTGCTTTTTAACCTTTTCTTGGGTGGATGGCTTTAGCGAGGGATTATTTTAAAACGTGTCTAATTTAGTGACTACCAATGAAAGATGAAAAGACAAAGCAGAGTTCTAGATTAAGAAATGTATGCCAACCTAAAATATATGGCAGCTCAGATTTCTTGAACTGGCATATTTGTATTTAGTAATTTGACCTTCAGAATCAGAAGATTCAATTGACACACTATGACATTTAGATAACATAAAAAGATTTAAAAAATCTTTATTCAATAAATGTACTGCCTCCCTTGCCCAGTTTTTCCAACACCCTATTAGTTATCTGATAGATGATGATATTTATTTCATAGATCTTTTTTTTGTGTGTGTGGGGAGGGCACATAATAAAGTTGAACTCTATGCTTGACTTTGTTGAAAGTACTCTCAGAGAAGGGCTTAATAGTCTTGGAAGAAATGTTTGATAAAAGCACAATGAGCATGACCCTGGACAGTCTTAAGCTGCCCATCATGAAGAATGGGCATTTTTATGGGAAAACTGATGACTAACTTTGTGAGCTTTCCTCTCAGGGTGAACACCACTGGAGCCTGAACACGACCTATGTGGAAAGGTATCATCGAATTCAATTTAGAAGTGCATTTGTGACCCAGCATAGCTAAGACTGCCTTGTGGAGTGGAGGGGTCTAGAATTCACTAGTAAGGTTTGACCTGAAGATCCTCAGGAGGTCCTTTCTGTCTTCACTTCCATTCCCTCTCCCATAGGCTGGCGTGGTAATCCCACCACACCCGAGTCTCCTGCTTTGGGTAAAATTTGCCCTCTGCAGTCATACTTTATTAAAAGGTAAGCACACCCTGGGAAAGGTAACACATTATGCTGATGCCAATCTCACCCTAATTTGACAATATTAGAAAAACTCCTCTTTTTTTTTTTTTACTATTACTTGAAAGGAGAGCATAAAAGGAAGAAGAAACTTAATGTAGAATAAAAATGAAGGGGTGACTTTGGATCACGGTATCCGGTAGAAGACACCCACCCCTCCCAGAGGACAAGTGGAGGAAGAGGGAGTTTGGGGGTTATCTGGAGACAGAACTGGTGTCATAAGAAAGGGAACGGATTAGACAGGGAACAAGGAAGAGAGATGGGGTCCCTATCATTGATAGGGTCCTAGACCCTATCTATTCATTGAGTCTTCAGTTTAGTTACTTTATCTACCACGTTCCTTATTCCCTGATCATACCCTCTCACCCCCATTTAATTGAACTTTTTCTTTATTTAATGTCATGCTTTTAATTATGACATAAGAAGGATATCATTGCTTAGCAGTGTGGTTGGTAGGGTAATGTTACAATGTCTGATACAATCCTAGGGTATCGAGACCTGCATTCACTTTTTTCCACCTGCTGCCAACAGGAATTGCATTGGGAACATATTAAAAAGTAATTTGTTTCATTCAACATATAATCAACAAAATGCAAGAATAAAATCATGACACTCCTTGACTTACAGTAAAAGCCTTAAACAGTAACACGAGATATTGTTTTCTGAAAATGGCATTTGAAACCTACATTTAATGATCTCTTGTTAGGGTTAAAAGGGTCAAACCCCCGAAATACTTCAAAGGAAACAATGTAGCTCCGTAGAACAGAACAACCCACTCTTGCTGTTCACTCCTGACACACACTCCTGACAAATGAGTGACTTCCAGGGAAATCTGGATCCCAAACACCAGAGCAAAGGATCCCAACTCCCATATGCCCTACCCCCATCTGCACAGGAACTAGGAGCTAGGAGTCCACCCTCAAATGGACTGTGAATCAAAGCTCCTCAAACTGCCTAACCAAATGCTCAATTTCCCAGTTTCTTTTTTTTTTTAATATGAAATTTGTTGTCAAATTGGTTTCCATACAACACCCAGTGCTCATCCCAACAGGTGGCCACCTCAATGCCCATCAATTTCCCAGTTTCTTTTCTGTTCAGTTAGATGTCCATCTCAACAATTTGGGAATCTTAACATTTCTTTTAAAACCACATACAAATGGCTCTTCATTCCTCTGGCAAGTACAAAATAGCCCACCCTCAGGAGAAAGGAAACCAATATTTATGGTAAAAGATAAAATATGATGTGATTGTGTTAAGATCTTCCGCTGGCTTGCTCAAAAGGCTACTGCTTCTTGTGTAAGCTGCCATGGCAAATCTCTGCTGGTAGGGAGAAAAATTTCCACGGCTCAATAATGAGATAACATCAGTAAGCAATTTATTAAAGAGACTGCCATCCATCACTGGAATTTTGAACAATAATGATGCATCGAAAATAAGTATTCCCAGTTTTTTTTCCCTCCTCACAAATTCCTTCAGTTCCAATATCTCTTCAGTAAATTGTTAATAGTATTTTGCTCTTTGTCTTTTTGGAAACAAGCCCAGGAGTGAGAAGACACCAGCAGCAGCTGTCACAAACCCAATGGTACTTATTGCTTGGTTGGCCTATAGAGAAATGAGAAACAAAAAACACCACAGCTTATTCTAAAGGCACCTCAGTGTCCTAAATCCAAGCAAACTGAAGACCCTTTCGATGACACCGGAAAAATTTAAAGCTTCATGCCAAATTAAATTCTGTGTGAAGATGAATAAATTTATAATTTTTATAATTATGACAAAGAGATAGTTAAATACACGTAGGTATATGTTTCTCATATTTTTATGGCCCCCAATAGTTTATAACTCATTATGGCACAATTCCTAATAATCATCATAGTACATCTGGGAGGTAGTGCTACTCCTATTTGGGAAAACTTGGTAAGTTAAGTGATTTGCCTGAGGTCATACCACCAACATGTTTAGATATGGGTTGAGCCATGAACCATGTGTTTCCCTTCCAAACAATCCCTACCTCCTTAATACACCCTAGTTTGGTCTATACCAGAGTGAATATCATGTGTGTGTGTGTTCCTGACTCAAGAATGTCTACTAGAGAAAGAATTCACAGATGTAATCTAAACTAAATACCTATATGCTCTTATTTGGTAGCTACAATTTCTCTTTTGATAAACAAACTTCAAAAGAGGTCACTACTGATGTTAACTATTGTGTCACAAATTAATTTCTCATGTAGACAAACTAAAATAAACTACTCTCGAGCTCAGTTGTCCATAAAGGAGTTCAGACGTTTGTAGCTTTAAGGGTATTAATCATCATGATGAGGCATCTAATAAATATTCATGATTTTCATGGCACTCAGCTAATACTGCCTTCCATCTGCAAGAGTTTGCGTGCAGTTTTATGACCCAAAGGTCATATTCAGATGCTTCAGAGTCATCAGACATTCTGAAAACAACAGTTGTTCTCTGGGATTGAAGAATCAGGCTTTCAAATAAAGCAAAACATTTCCCTCAAATGATTCCAGGGACAAACCCAAATGCTGGAAAGCCTGACCCAGATCACGTTTGAGCATGCCTTCTCTCTAACCCACAGGTCTCCACCACAGAGCCTGCCACCCCCACGTGACTGCCACATAGTGCTGCCTCCCTACCTGCAGCTTCCCTGTGGGAACCAGACTGCAAGGGCCTGGCCAATGACAGGAGCATTTACTCCATTTATATCACCCTGGGGTCTGCAGGGACAAGGCCAGTCACCAAAACTCCCTGCTGTGCCACCATCCCCAGCTGCCAGGGAGAGTGGCAGCTGGCGAAGAAATGACAAATGCTATTTTACTTTACAATCCTAACTTTATTTGGTTGCTTGATTATTTTACTCATAATTTTTAATTAGTCACCACCTAAGTTATTTCCCGGGGAAAGAGTCACAATTTGCTGCAGTCCAGAACTACCCATGGGGAGTCAGGGGACAGGCAGATACAAGACAGAGGACAAAATTCCAAAGAGAGGCAAAATCAATAATCGAATAGTCAATCGGATAATCAAGCCTAACTCTCATATAATTCCAGGCAGATGCTGAGATCCCAAGATCTGATACAGGGAAATATGGTGGTGGCGGGGCAATGAACAAATAAGAAGATGCAATTGGTATCTTTAGAGAGAGGAGTCAAATGGCAGTAGGGTACAGCCCTGGGGAAGATCCTGTGGGCTTCCCAATTCCCAAACACTTATTTAAAATTATATTCTAGATGGCAAAATCCTGTGACAATCCCTTGGCGTTTTGTGTAATGGGATCTGCTAAACGCAGACCTAACTCACTGGGTATCTTTCAGCCAGTAGAAATACAAGAGATGAAAGAAATCCCACAAATCTAAGAGGCCTGGGGAAAGCAATGTGATCCTAAGCCAAAATCCCCTGAGAGCACACAGGCCAGATACAATTCCAAGGAAACTATTTCCTATAGTGCACACGGTTTCCCAAATCCCAAACACTTACTTCAAGTTACATTCTAGATGGCAAAACCTTGTGTGATTGGGACAATCCCTTGGCGTTTTGAGTAACAGGACCTGACTTGCAAGATTGTAACATCTCAGAATGTTCTCAGAACCTATATGAACACGAGCTTTTATTTCACAACTTATTTAGGATTATAAAGTCACCTAAGCTGACTCTTCATACTTTTATCCTTTACAGGGCTTTCTGACTGTGGGCCATAATAAAAGCCTCATTCTGAGGATCTAAACATGACCAGGGAAATATTAGTTGAATCTGGAGTGCTGTATCCTAACATAGCATAGCTGGGTCACAGATGACCACAAGGTCTACCAAAATTCCTTTTCCTCTGAGACTGGAGCACTGGAGCACTGGAGCACAGTCAGAGTATATTGTAGATCAGCTTGTTCAGGCCTATGCAAGAATGCTGCCATCTTCCACAAAGCTAGGCACATTTCAATACCTTGGTAAGACTATACCAGTGGAACATGTCTACTTAAAATCTTTTCTAAAAGAAAAGACAAGCCACATACTAGAAAAAAACAAAACAAAACATTTCCAACAGGCAAATCTTATAAGGAACTGTTACCCGAAATATGTAAAAAGCTCTTAAAACGCAACAAAAAGAAAACAAGCAAGCCACCCAGTTTAAAAATGGGCAAAAGATCTCAAGAGACACATCGTCAAATATGCAAATGACAAAGGAGCATATGAAAAGACGCTTAACTTCATACATGTTTAGGGAATTGCAAATTAAGACAGTGAGACACCACTGTGTACCTATTAGAATGGCTAAAACCCAAAATGCTCACAATACTAAATGTGGAAGAAGACATGGAAAAACAGGAACTCTCCATTCATTGTTGGTGGGAATCCAAAAGGGCACAACCACTTTGTAAGACCTTCCATGGTTTCTAACAAAAATAAACATATTCTTACCATACAATCGAGTAATCATGCCCTTTGGTATTTACACAAAACCCTGCACACAAATGTTTCTAGCAGTTTTATTCATAATTACCAAAACTCGGAATCAACCAAGATGTTTTTTAGTTGCTGAATGTACATCCAGACAATGGAGCGTTACTTGGTGATAGAGAAAAATGAGTTACCAAATCATGAAAAGACATGGAGGAATTTTAAATGCATGTTGCTTAGTATGCATTCTTCTCAGCAGTTGCCAGACACTTGAGAGGAGGAAAGACGAATAGGCAAGCAGAGCACGGAGAAGTTTTAGGGTAGGGAAACTATTCTGTATGATACTGTACTAATGGATATATGTCACTATACAGTTACAATTTATAGAATGCAAAACACTAAGACTAAACTCTAATGTAAACTATTTTAGGAGAGGCAAAATTTTTCCTTTGTGCATCTTAGGTTTTCAGCTGAGGCTCACTAGTAAAAGGCAAATTGACAAGAGAAAAACGGAGGTTTATTAACATGTACATCTCAAACATACACAGGAGAAACTCAGGGAAGAGTAATTCAAAGAGGTGGCTTAGAATTCAGGCTTACATAGCACATCTTCAGCAAAGATCAATACATTTGTAGAGTAATGGCAGGACAAAAGAGAGCAGTTTCAGGCTGCCAAGGATGGCAGACCACGGTAAGGTAAACATGGGAAATTAAAGGCAAAGGCTAGTTAGTAAGGGTTGTTATATAACATTTTTTTTTTACATTTATTTATTATTGAGAGACAGAGAGACACAGAGCATGAGCAGGGGAGGGGCCAAGAGATGCAGAGACACAGAATCCGAAGCAGGCTCCCGGCTCTGAGCTGTCG
The DNA here is from genome assembly GCF_022837055.1 of Prionailurus viverrinus. Lineage (NCBI taxonomy): Eukaryota > Metazoa > Chordata > Mammalia > Carnivora > Felidae > Prionailurus > Prionailurus viverrinus. The sequence continues at coordinate 84,108,539 of NC_062569.1, read as the reverse complement.
GCACAGAGCCCCACATGGGGCTTGAACTCATAAACCGCGAGATCATGACCTGAGCCAAAGTCGGACGCTCAACCGACTGAGCCACCCAGGTGCCCCAGTAAGTGTTGTTATTTAGATTCCTCTACTGGTTGTCTGTGATGATTAATTGTTGTCCTTCCTGCTAGCAAAGGGAAGAGGGACACCTTTCAAAAATGTATCTCCCACTTTTAGGCAAATATGTGGAGAGCAGGGCCTGCTTCTTCTCAAGTGCCTTCAGCTCTTGATAATAAATAATAATCCTTATGCCACATATTTTGAGGTGATATTCTAGTTTCCTTCACTATGGACTTTGGTGGATAATGTGTCAGTGTTGGTTCATTGTTTGTAACAAATATACCACACTGATATGGAACGGTGATGGTGGGGGAGGCCGTGTATATGGCTGATGGGGAGGGGGTATGTGGGAACTCTCTAAAATTCCAGATCACATTTGCTGTGAACTTTAGATTACTCTAAAAAAAATGAAGCCTATTAACTTTTTTAACACAAAAAAGCACGAAGAAGAAAAAGATGGACCATGATCCTTCCACCTTTCTAATCTTTTTAAATGCAGTTGAGGTTTTTTAATTTCAGAGAAATACATAGCCATTCCCCAAGAAAACTGTTCTATGTTCAAGACCCCTAATCCCTTGCAGCTAAGGCAGTCCTGAGAAGAAAATACATTGCAATCCAGGCCTATCTCAAGAAACAAGAAATATCCCCAACCTAACCTCACACCTAAAGGAACTAGAAGCAGAGCAACAAAGAAACCCCAAATCTAGCAGAAGAAGAGAAATAATACAGATGGGAGCAGAAATAAACATTATAGAAACTGAAAAAAACAGTAGAACAGATCAACGCGTCAAAGAACTGGTTTTCTGAAAGAATAAACACAATTGATAAACCCCTAGCCACACTTTTCAAAAAGAAAAGAGAGAGGACCTAAATAGATAAAATCATGAATGAAAGAGATCACAACCAATACCACAGAAATACAAACAATTATTAGAGAATACTATGAAAAAATATATGCCAACAAACTGGACAACCTGGAAGAAATGGACAAATTCCTGGACACCCACACACTACCAAAACTCAAGTGGGAAGAAATAAAATATTTGAACAGACCCATAACCAGCGAGGAAACTGAATCAGTTATCAAAAATCTCCCAACAAATAAGAGTCTTAGGCCAGATGGCTTCCCAGAGAAATTCGACCAGACATTTAAAGCAGAGTTAATACCTATTCTTCTCAAGCTGTTCCAAAAAATAGAAATGGAAAGAAAACTTCCGGACTCATTCCATGAAGTCAGCATTACCTTGATTCCCAAAGCAGACAGAGACTTCACTAAAAGGGAGAATTACAAAGCAATATCCCTGATGAACATGGATGCAAAATTTCTCAACAAGATACTGGCAAATCGAATTCAACCGTATATTAAAAGAATTATTCCCCATGACCAAGTGGGATTCATTCCTGGGCTGCAGGGCTGGTTCAATATTCACAAATCAATCAGTGTGATCCATCACATTAAAAGAAGAAAGGATATAAGGGCCATATGATCCTGTCAATAGTTGCAGAAAAAGCATTTGACAAAACACAGCATTCTTTCTTAATAAAAACCCTCAAGAAAGTTGGGATAGAAGGAACATAGCTTAACATCATAAAGCCATATATGAAAAGCCCATAGCTAATATCATCCTCAACGGGGGAAAATTGAGAGCTTTCCCTCTGAGATCAGGAACACTACAGGGATGTCCACTCTCACCGCTGTTGTTTAACATAGTGTTGAAAGTCCTGGCCTCAGGAATCAGACAACAAAATGAAATAAAAGGCATCTGAATTGGCAAAGAACAAGTCAAACTTTCACTTTTTGCAGATGACATAATACTGTACATGGAAAACCCAAAAGACTCCACCAAAAAGCTGCTAGAACTGATATATGAACTCAGCAAAGTCGCAGGCTATAAAATCAATGTACAGAGATCAGTTGCATTTCTATACGCCAATAATGAAACACTAGAAAGAGAAATCAATAAATTGATCCCATTTACAATAGCACCAAGAACCATAAAATACCTAGGAATAAACCTAAGCAAGGATGTAAAAGATCTGTATGCTTAAAACTATAGAACACTTAAGAAAGAAATTAAAGAAGACACAAAGAAATGGAAAAACATTCCCATGCTCATGGATTGGAAGAGAAAATATTGTTAAGATGTCAATAATACCCAAAGCAATCTACACATTCCATACCAAAATTGCACCAGCATTCTTCTCAGAGCTAGAAGAAACAATCCTAAAATTTGTATGGAACCACAAAAGACCCTGAATAGCCAAGCTAATGTTGAAAAAGAAAACCAAAGCCAGAGGCATAATAATCCCAGACTTTAGCTTCTACTACAAAGCTGTAATCATCAAGACAGTATGGTATTGGCACAAAAACAGACACATAAACCAATGGAAAAGAATACAGAACCCAGAATGGGACCCACAAATGTACAGCCAACTAATCTTTGAGAAAGCAAGAAAAGGGTATCCAATGGAAAACAGTCCCTTCAGCAAATGGTGCTGGGAGAACTGGACAGTAACATGTAGAAGAATGAAACTGGACCACTTTCTTACACCATACACAAAAATAAAGTCGAAATGGATTAAAGACCTAAATGTGAGACAGGAAACCATCAAAACCCTAGAGGAGAAAACAGGCAACAACCTCTTGCCATTTGCAACAATGTGGATGGAACTGGAGGGTATTATGCTAAGTGAAATAAGTCACTCAGAGAAAGACTGATACCATATGCTTTCACTCATATGTGGAATGTGAGTAACTTAAGAGAAGACCATGGGGGAGGCAAATGGGGAAAAATAGCTTTTAACAAAGAGGGAGGCAAACCATAAAAGACTCTTAAATACAGAGAACAAACTGAGGGTTGATTTGTGGGGGGTGTGGGGGAGAGGGGAAAATGGGTGATGGGCATTGAGAAGGGCACTTGTTGGGATGAGCACTGGGCATTGTATGTAAGCAATGAATCAAGGGAATCTACTCCCGAAGTCAAGAGGACACTATATATGCTGATGTTAGCTAACTTGACAATAAATTAGATTTAAATAAATAAATAAGTAAATACATAAATAAATAAATTTGTTGACACTTTCAAAAAAAGGCCCTTAATCCCTGAGGAGACCCCAAAACTAATCCAACACTAGCTATTGTTGGTAGTAATATTATGAATTATTGATAGTAATGAAAATAATAATAATGTGCTACAGTTTCTATCAGATCAACATAAATTTTATCGAGGAGTACCAATACAGCTATAAAATTCTTTTTTTTTTTTTTAATTTTTTTTTTCAACGTTTTATTTTTGGGACAGAGAGAGACAGAGCATGAACGGGGGAGGGGCAGAGAGAGAGGGAGACACAGAATCGGAAACAGGCTCCAGGCTCTGAGCCATCAGCCCAGAGCCTGACGCGGGGCTCGAACTCCTGGACCGTGAGATTGTGACCTGGCTGAAGTCGGACGCTTAACCGACTGCGCCACCCAGGCGCCCCTAAAATTCTTAATTACTATAATTAAAAATAACATTCATCTAAGACACATTGTTTATTGAGATGGATGATATGTAATACAGTGCACTAAGAGACTTCAAATATCTAGTATAATCCCCCACAGAGCCTCAGTTTATAGGTTGGGAAACTGATAAACAATGTTCTCCAAGCCACCAACCTAATAACTGGGGAAGATGCGGTTGTAGCTCAGGTAAGCACAATTTCAAAGCTTAGGTGAGTTCTTAGGGCTGTCACTGTACTTCCTGCAACAGAACCAGCTAGAGAACAGTTCTAGTTGTTGAGGAATGATTAATTTTTCATGGGTCTTGATTCTGGGTATGAAAGGGGAAAAGATGAGGGATGGTAAATTAGAGCCAAAGCAAGAAGATGGTTCTGATCCCCCCCTTTTTTTTAGCCACATTAAAAAAAATTGCTTCTTGAACAGAGTGGACAACTTTATCATTTACAAAGGAGAGGAATGGACTCCACTTCCTAGTTACACCCTTAGTTTTTAATGCGAAGGTGAACAGGAATTTGTGTGGATATCTTCTGTGCTCTGGCTCAGAAGCGATTTATTGTTACATGTGAATAGCACATTCATTATGTTAATATATTTCCTAATAAAAATGCATTTCCAATTAAATTATTTCCTAATGAAAACAAATGTATCCTTTCATTATGTTCCCTGTCCCATCTTCCCAAGCTTCCGTGAGGGGAATTGGAAACTAATTCCTTAGAACAGATGTTTCTGTAACTGATTCAACCATTTCAGGATACTGGGAGCCTTTATTCATTCTTCAATATCCCTTTAATAAATCTTTAGGTTAGAACATCAATGTTGGAACTGGAATGGTGCCACAATAGGTAGAAAGAAGGCAAATGAACCAAGCATGCTTTTAGTTAGGAATCTGCCATGCTACAAAATAGTGTGAGAGACGACAACAATGCATGCTACTTTAAAAATAAAGTAATTGATCCATTTTAAGAAATCATCCAAAATCTCAACCAATCCAAGGATCTGCTTAAAAGCACAAGATTCCTCTGAAACTAGCATTGCAAGGAGACAGGAACAATTTTCAAAGCCACCGAAACATGTCTGTCATTAGCTGGCCTCTCTCAGTCAGGTAATGGAGAAGAATCTCAGAGTTACCATCTCTATTTCTGGCAAATGAACTTCCATTTAAATATTTCAACATTCTTTTCAGAATGTCCCTTTCAGCATGTGAGGCTGCTGTATGGCAGAAAAACAGAAGGAAGGAACCCTGAAGGACAGAATGCAACAGGACTGACAGAAAAGCTATGGTCTTGATTCGGCTTCAAGCTCCTTCCAGCCCCAAATTCAAAATGTCCACGTTCACGCATTAATGTGGTCATAACTGCTACCTGATCTTGGACACCTCAATTCCTGTCCTTATCCTTCAGGATTCTCACCTTTTCTCCATTCTTTTCATTTTGTTTTAGGCCTGAGAATCTTATAGTCAGTAGTGCTTATTTTCCCAAGGTAAGAAACTTCTATGTCTTCTAAAGAAAACTCACCTGCTCTGAAACTCCTTCTCCATAGCGAAGCAAAGTCACAAAATGCTCACAGTTGTTGACAAGTATGTCATAATCCACCTCCTGTCCAATAACAATCTCTGACCGCTGCATGACTTCCTCCATGGGGAGAGGAGGATAAGTTTCATCATATTTATTGTTTATTCTGTATGTGTCGTTTCCCACGACATCCTTCAGGGGCTGCATCTTCACCAGGGCCTTCCTGCTAAATATAGACTTGGCGCTTGTAAATGCTGCAGGAATGCCATCCTCTATAAGGAGAATTCTGGTTAGCAAGATGTGGTGACCCAGCTCAGAGAACCCCAATGCCAGAGTATTGCAATGCCACATGTTTGGAAGTGATGGAGTCACTGAACCCAGCTCGGTTCCCAACTTAGCACCAAACCAGAAGCTACTTAATCATACCAGGCTTAATAACTCACTTGGTAGTTTATCAATGACACTTCATACTGTATGAGGGAAAATAGAAGAGAAACCTGTATCTGCCCGTAGAGAAAATTGAGTGAGAAAACTACCCATTCTTGGAGAACAAGTTCTCTATCAATTGGCATTATTATTAGAGATCTTGGTATGTGTTCCTAACATAGTACAGATAAAACCATTGTTTCCTTTTTTTTCCCATAAAATATGCTTTTTTTCAGCATCTGAACCCTTCCCAACTACTCTCTTTGGGCCTCAGCTGTGTGCATTGTGATTGATAAGCTCGTCCTTGTTGTCTAAGTGTGCTCCTTACCCCTTTCTCTCCTTTTTACACTTGTTCTTTCAACTTGGCTTCAATTTGGTTCCAATTTGAAACCCCTCCAAGGGGTCAGCTGGGGTCAAGCTGGGGCCCTGCTTTTATCTTGCCAGTTCCTTTAGGCCAAGAAACTAAGTCCTGAAACTGAATCTAACCTAGTAGGCCCTGTCCACCAGATGCAGCCCCATGCAATGCCACACCCACCTGTTACATGTCCCACCCCTGCAACTCCCTTTTAACGGCCTCAGTTGGCAAACAGTTGCCTAGACTGCTAGACACCTTTGTCTCCTGGTCTGCTACTGCCAGCATCTGAGGTTGGACAGATGATTGCTCAGTGTTCAGCTCTAACACCTGGCCCTGGTCCCTCTCCATCTGCCCAAGACTGCTATGCTTGGCTATGTGTTCAAGTCAATCATGAGACAGAGAGTCTCCATGTAACCGGTGTGTAGAGAGTCTTCCTTTTTGTAATAACTAAAAGCTAGCTTTCTTTTCCACTCCCTTTTTTTCCTACCTTCCAAGTTCCTTTTCCTTCAAGCAGCATTTCCAGTTAATATCTTACACATTGGAAGTTCTTGTACAAGTCCTTAGAGCAGAGGTCTCCTAGTTAGAATTACTAAAGTTTTATTTACACTAGTCTGATGCTATCAATTTAGAGAGGAGGACACTGAAGCTTAGAGAGGTAAACTGGCTTGCAAAATACCACCTGAGTAGTTAACAATAGAACCAGAAAACTGCGTTTCAGTCTACAGGATCAGAGCTCAGTACTAGAACCATGTTAAAATGGAGCTTAACACATGAAAATAAGGGAAGAGCAGAAAAATCTCTTATTGTTTTCCGGACGTGCAAACTGCAGAGATATTGCAGCATTGCTTACTGTTAATCACTAGACTCTGCAGAAACTAATGGGTATGTATCGTAAATGTCACTTTATTTGCCATTTCCATTTCCAATATTCTAGAACAAGAGGCAAATATCTCAAGATGTTGCAAAAGTCACTACATTAAAAATTCTCAGACATCTCCAAGATAGTAAGACCAAGGTTATTAAAACTTCTTTCTAAACGTAACTTGAAGAAAAAAAAATCTCCAGGCTACTTGTTATTTGCATACATTTTTTTTCTTAAAAAATGAATTAATTTGTGCTTATTTCTAAATATTTAGGAAATATATAAAAAAACAACATAAATGTGTAAATTTAATCACCCATTATCTGCCCAACCATAATCATGTTATTATTTTGATAATATTATCATATCCTTTTATTATGTCTTTTATTAACACATGTATATTGAAGCATGCCTATGTGTGCATTCACATGGGTATATATTATTTCTTTGCAAAGTAGGTATAATATGACACACTGCATTTTTAATCTAGATTTTTTTCAAGTAAATATCATGCAAGATTATTTCTCAAGCAATTAAGCATGTCCAGAAATATGATTTTTAAGGGCCGTTAAATAGCTATTGTTTTGGCTTATCTAGCACCCCATCCCACCTCTGCCTCTTTCTTTCTGGAAATGATTTTGTGTGGGCTAATCACAGTATCTCCTTCTCCAGGGCACAACGATGGTGCAGTGATGGGCATGGGATCCACACTCGCCCAAATTAGATTGTTCTCCATGCTATTTCTAACTGCAACAGGCAGGGATTGACCCTCTCTTATTAGATCACAAGACTATAAGAATGAGAGCCTAAGGATGTTGATGACTATCAGTTCAGTCTCCTAGAGAGGCATAGTCTGGGAGAATTAAGACAATACTTGGAAAGGAAATGCAGATGTGAGTCTTGATACTCATGCTTATACCCCTACATCCAGGCATCCTTGAAGCCAGCACCAACCGTCTTTATCCTTTTTGTAGTTTTCCTCAGTGAAGCAATGAATTTGCCTTTTTGCTTATGCTAACTTTTGTTTGTTTCTGTTACTTGCAACCAAAGAATTCTGTCAATATTCTGTGACAAAGTCCTAATTCACTTAACTAGTCTACTATTGAATCTAAGCCATTGTTGGCTTCTTTTTTTTTTTTTTTAACCTCTTCATCCCCTTCACATATTTCACCTATCCCTCCCCTCCCCTCTGGCAACCACCCATTTGCTCTCTGTATTTGTGAGTCTGTTTCTGGTTTGTTTGTTCATTTGTGATTTTGTGGGTTTTGGTGTTTTTTTTTTTTAGATTCCACATAGAAGTGAAATCACATGGTATTTGTCTTTATCTTATTTCCCACAGCATAATACCATCTAGATCCATCTATGTTAAGGCAAATGCAAAGATCTCATTCTTTTTTATGGCTAACATTCCATTATATATATATTACATATTATGTATATATGTATGTGTATATACATATACATAATTTATTATGTATATATATATTTGTGTGTGTGTGCATGTGTGTGTGTGTGTGCGAGTATATATATTACATCTTCTTTATCCATTCATCTCTCAGTGGACACCTAGGTTGCTTCCTTATCTTGGCCCTTGTAAATAATGCTGCAATAAACATGGGGGTACATACATCTTTTCGAATTAGTGTTTTCACTTTCTTTGGGTAAATATCCAATAGTGGAATTATTGGATCATTGGTATTTTTTGAGGAAATTTTAATTTTCTGTGGAAATATCATACTGTTTTCCACAATGGCTACACCAATTTATATTCCCACTGACAGTGCAGGAAGATTCTCTTTTCTCCACATCCTCACCATCATTTGTTATTCTGCCATTGCTTGTTTTTTAAACTGTTATGAGATAGAAGTGAATACCTTTATGCTGAATGTTATTCTACATCTTTATAAATACTTCTGAAGAATAGACTCAGAGAAGTAAAATTACAGGGTCAGAGCATAGGAACTCTTTTAAGACTCTTCATACACACTATTAAATTGTTTTCTTTTTTTTTTCAATATATGAAGTTTATTGCCAAATTGTTTTCCATACAACACCCAGTCTCATCCCAAGTGCTCATCGAAGCACTTCCATACAACACCCAGTACTCATCGAAGGTGCCCTCCTCGATACCCATCACCCACCCTCCCCTCCCTCCCACCCCCCATCAACCCTCAGTTTGTTCACAGTTTTTAAGAGTCTCTTATGCTTTGGGTCTCTTCCACTCTAACCTCTTTTTTTTTTTTCCTTCCCCTCCCCCATGGGTTTCTGTTAAGTTTCTCAGGATCCACAGAAGAGTGAAACCTTCTGTCTTTCTCTGTATGGCTTATTTCACTTAGCATCACACTCTCCAGTTCCATCCATGTTGCTACAAAGGGCCATATTTCATTCTTTCTCATTGCCACGTAGTACTCCATTGTGTATATAAACCACAATTTCTTTATGCATTCATCAGTTGATGGACATTTAGGCTCTTTCCATAATTTGGCTATTGTTGAGAGTGCTGCTATGAACATTGGGGTACAAGTGCCCCTATGCATCAGTACTCCTGTATCCCTTGGGTAAATTCCTAGCAGTGCTACTGCTGGGTCATAGGGTAGGTCTATTTTTAATTTTTTGAGGAACCTCCACAGTTTTCCAGAGCGGCTGCACCAATTTGCATTCCCACCAACAGTGCAAGAGGGTTCCCATTTCTCCATATCCTCTCCAGCATCTATAGTCTTCTGATTTGTTCATTTTGGCCACTCTGACTGGCGTGAGGTGATATCTGAGTGTGGTTTTGATTTGTATTTCCCTGATGAGGAGCGACGTTGAGCATCTTTTCATGTGCCTGTTGGCCACCCGGATGTTTTCTTTAGAGAAGTATCTATTCATGTTTTCTGCCCATTTCTTCACTGGGTTATTTGCTTTTCGGGTGTGGAGTTTGGTGAGCTCTTTATAGATTTTGGATACTAGCCCTTTGTCCGATATGTCATTTGCAAATATCTTTTCCCATTCCGTTGGTTGCCTTTTAGTTTTGTTGGTTGTTTCCTTTGCTGTGCAGAAGCTTTTTATTTTTATAAGGTCCCAGTAGTTCATTTTTGTTTTTAATTCCCTTGCCTTTGGGGATGTGTCAAGTAAGAAATTACTGAGGTCTACGACTGAGGTCAGAGAGGTCTTTTCCTGCTTTCTCCTCTAGGGTTTGATGGTTTCCTGTCTCCCATTCAGGTCCTTTATCCATTTTGAGTTTATTTTTGTGAATGGTGTGAGAAAGTGGTCCAGTTTCAATCTTCTGCATGTTGCTGTCCACTTCTCCCAGCACCATTTGTTAAAGAGACTGTCTTTCTTCCATTGGATATTCTTTCCTGCTTTGTCAAAGATTAGTTGGCCATACGTTTGCGGGTCTAGTTCTGGGGTTTCTATTCTGTTCCATTGGTCTATGTGTCTGTTTTTGTGCCATATTAAATTGTTTTCATGAATGATATCAACTTTCATTTCTTTCAACAATATCCTTGCTTTGGTTTCATTATACCCTTATCAACACTGACTGTTATCACTTTTAAATGTTTGCTAATGTGATAGGCATAAAATGTGTTATTCTGTTGTACAATTCCTAGACCAGTCCCTTTAAAGATGGGTATTGACTTGTGCTTTTCTTCTTCTACATACTGTTCGTAGTTCTTTACCCATATGTTTGTTGGGATTTTGCTGTATATGTATCCCCAGCATCTAGAATAGCCTTTGGCACATACTGGGTAATCTATAAATAGATGTTGAACAAACTGAAATGATTTGTGTGATAGGTAAAGACACTGACGCTTATGTTTGTGAGCAATATTCTCCCCAGTGGATTATTTCCTTTTTAATTATGTTTTTTAAATCCAGAGATTTTACTGGATTCTAATGTTAATTGGTTAACATTTTAATGTTAATTGGTCTTTGTGATTTAGCCAAAGCCACTTTGGTCTTACTATGTCCTTCATTAAACCTATTTCAGATAGATTTATCTACTTTCTACATTTTATTTCTTTTTTTTTTTTATGATTTCATTCATGATTCCTTCTTATAACAAGAGAGTTCAAAACCTCCAGGAGTTGCGGGAAACAAAACTTACCTAGAGGTGCTATGTTGATAACATAACCATCACCCAGGTACAGTGCCCAGTGCTGATAGCCAGAACGAAACACTTCAATCAAGTCCCCCGGCTGGGGGTTACCAGGATAGCTCAAACTAAAGCAATCATTAAACGCCATCTGCAATGACAGACACAAAGGCAATCTAGCTGACATGACTTGCCAAAAGAAAGTCAGTTTAAGACCTCCACAGAAGTATAAGGATACAGAATTTATTGGGATTGCATTCCTTATTAAAGACTTAAACTCACACCACTGTCCTTTGTATGATCATTCTTTGTATGATTCCAACACTGAATTATGTGTGCAAAAGTGAAAAAACAAGTGGGAAAGAATTTTTCTGCTAATTGTTTAATTTTCTGTAGCAATGCTTCTCATCCTGATCAACCCCAGGGCTCCTTTACGATAATCAGCATCTTATAGTTCTCTCTTTAAATCCAGATATTCATAGATAATATGATTTACCCATATACAACATTTCAAAAATAGTAATATGGTGCCCTATTGGAGCAGAAAGGGGAAGTAAATTTACAATAGTACGTATTTTACTTATGTAAATAGTCGGTCCATGACTATACAAAAAGATACAATAAAGTGTCCATAAGTGTGCACTTACGTAGCATGAAAGAGTCAACAGTCAGTGGCAGAAGATGAGAAGCCTTTCAGCCTCTCAAATAAGTAAAATCAAAGAACAAGGTATGGGAGGACTGACACTGATATTACGTGGAAAAAATACCTTGTATTGCAAAACTTACTCTCTCATTTAACTTAAGCAGAAAGAAGTTCCAGACTCAGAGGAGTGGCCAGTCACATATTCAGTCATACTGTAATACACGGGACATTTATTCCTTGTGCCAAACTGCTGTGCAATCTAGGTACTTCAGTCTCTACCCACTAAATATCAGTAAATGCTCTTTGTCATGTGACAACCACAAATATCCACACAGATTTCCACCCCTCCCCTACTGCCCCATTTACTGCCTGATTCCTGACTTACTGATTCCAGAAACAGTGTTAAGGTGGCCACCGTAGAAGTGAGACAACTTGGAAGGTTGGGGAGTTCGTCATGTTGATGAATATGTCTGAAAATTCTAAGCTTGGTGGGTTTTTTTTTTTCATTTTAAGTCACTATTTTTTTTTAAATTTTTTTTTCAACGTTTATTTATTTTTGGGACAGAGACAGAGCATGAACGGGGGAGGGGCAGAGAGAGAGGGAGACACAGAATCGGAAAAGGCTCCAGGCTCTGAGCCATCAGCCCAGAGCCTGACGCGGGGCTTGAACTCACGGACCACGAGATCGTGACCTGGCTGAAGTCGGACGCTTAACTGACTGCGCCACCCAGGCGCCCCTAAGTCACTATTTTTCAAAAAGAACATATAAGTCTCTGATGGTCGATTTTTATGAAAGGTTACATTTTCTACATATGTATGACGGGAGTAGAATGACTCAGCAGGCAGAAGTTACAGACATTCATCAATACTCAAAAGGAGATTTAGTGCTATATCCATGTTGAATCTCTAATTGACAGCAGAGTTTCTCATCATCTCTCACTCTAATGTAGATATGTACTCTCAATTACAAAACAAATCCAAGTGCCAGAAAGGGAAATTTCCAAACCATCTAAATTATATTCATAATAGCACAGGCTAAGGACTTGGGAATACAGACTATCATTTTGCTGGCACCCTAAAAGTCTTTTTTTACAACACTTAATATTGGAAGGGTGTTTTCCCAAGTATCTGTATGCCATCTGTGGAAAACTTCAATCACCACACTGTCACAGGAATCTGGCCAAATGTATGCTGTCCATCTGTTGAAAAATAACTATTAAAACAACTTTATAGGAACCATTAAGTCTAACCACTCTCTCAAATATGTTTGAGTCTTATTAATATGGGGTTCAGAATTTGGCCACATGGGCACCAAAAGGAAAAATAGATAATATACTATGAAATAAACAAACACATTTCCCATGAATGGGATGCAGCAAGCACACACAGCTGCTTACTAGAATTCAGCGACCTAGCCAAGCTTACAATAATAATCACCCTTTGAACAGAGAGCACTTTGTAGTATAACTTTTTTTTTTCAAATGCACTATTGCAATTAACCCTATTTAACTTCTTTAAAACCTACCACTACTTAGGTTATCATTCCATTGTATAGAAAAAAGTATATAGTAGCTAATGCCAACTTTTGGAAAATACCCATTGAAAGCTTCATACAGATCACTTATGTTGGGGTTACATCACAATAAACCCATCGTTAGTTGAAAATATCATAGGTCAAAATGCATTTAATTCACCTAACCTACCAAACAGCTTAGCTTAGCTTAACCTACCTTATACATGCTCAGAGCACTTATGTTAGCCTACAGTTGGCAAAATCATCACAAAGCCTGTTTTATAATAAAGTATTGAACATCTCATGTAATGTATGGAGAACTGTACTGAAAATGAAAAATGTGGTTGTATGGCTATAAGGGTACAAAATGGTTCTAAGCATATCAGTTGTAGTTGCTACAGCTCAGCACCACTGCCCCAGCAGCCGGAGACAGGATTGGATGTATCACTAGCCCGGGAAAAGATCCAAAGTCAAAATTCAAAGTATGGTTTCTACTGAATGCATATTAGTTTTGCACCATTTTAAGTAAAAAAAAAAAATCATAAACCAAACCATCGCTGAGTCAGGGACCATTTATATTATAAATACAGAGCGGGAATAATGGCAACGGGTGTTAAAGATGTGAGCTCTTGTCTCAGGTCGTCTGTTTGCTATAAAAAAATAGCAATAGTTGGGCAAAATGTCTGTGTCACAGTTTCCTGTTTTTTTTTTTTTTTAATTCCAGTTAGTTAGGGGCGCCTGCGTGGCTCAGTCGGTTGGGCATCCGACTTTGGCTCAGGTCATGATCTCACGGTCTGTGAGTTTGAGCCCTGCGTCGGGCTGACAGCTCAGAGCCTGGAGCTGCTGACAGCTCAGAGCCTGGAGCCTGCTTTGGAATCTGTCTCCCTCTCTCTCTGCCCCTCCCCCACTCATGCTCTGTCTCTCTCTGTCTCGGAAATAAACATTAAAAAAAATTAAATTCCAGTTAGTTAACATCCAACGTAGTATTAGTTTCAGGTGCACAGTTTAGTGATTCAGCACTTCCATACCTCACCCGTTGCTCATCATGACAAGTGTGTTCTTAATCCCCATCACCTAGTTCACTCATCCCCCTGTGGTAACAGTCAGCTTTTTCTCTATAGTTGAGTCTGTTTCTTGGTTTGTCTCTCTCTTTCTCCCCCCATGACCATTTGTTTTCTGTCTTCAATTCCACATACGAGTGAAATCATACGCTATTTGTCTTTCTCTGACTGACATATTTTGCATCAGTTTCTCCACCTTGCAGGCACGTATAAGAATATCAGTTTATCTCAAAAGGTTGTGGCAAGTAACCTCAAATGGACGGGCTAAAAGCTGTCACAAGTGCTTTGTGAACTGGCCAGAGCTAGACAGGTGGACGGTAAAACAGCAGTGGCTCTTTGTACATGTTGCCACAGTGGTTCATGGCTTTTGTGTGATTTTGGTTCCTTAGCCTTTCAGCCACAATAATGTTGTGGAATGGGTAATTCCACTGCCCACTTTTAATATATTTAACACATTTTCCATTCTGGCATATTGTTTGCAAACTGATTTATGAAATGTAAGCTAATTGATTTCCTGAAGCCTATCCTATTTATAATGAAGGATGACAAGATAACAAGGAAAATATTTCTTGTGAGGTACCACTCAAGAAACTAAGGGAAGAAGGGGAAAGTGAGTGCCCACACCAAGTGCTTAGAATCGCAGCAATTTACTGCAGAAAAGTACTTTAGACATTATCTAATCCACTGCTCTCCAAATTTGTTTTTAGCATCAGAGCCCTGAATTAAACCAAATATCAGATGGGCCCACAAAAATATAAAACATAAAAGTAGCTCTGCCCTTGACGAAGTCAGGAAAGAGCATGAGAGCCCCATCTGCTCCTCACTGCGGCTGCTTCTGAGGTTTTCTGGGGCCCCAGAAATTCTAGGAATGGAGCTTGAATAACACCCATCTAGTTCTAGCAGAAGCCCCTCATTTTCAAGACAGAAGAAATAGAAACAGGCAGGTAATTTGACTTGTCAAAGGTCATATACTATTTTACAAAAGATTTTCAATAGTTGCCAGAGCAGGGGTTCCTGGGTGGCTCAGTCAGTTGAGTGTCCGACTTCGGCTCAGGTCATGATCTCATGGTTTGTGAGCCCACGTCGGGCTCTGTGCTGACAGCTCAGAGCCTGGAGCTGCTTCGGATTCTGTGTCTTGCTCTCTCTCTGCCCCTCCCCTGCTCATGCTCTGTCTCTCTCTGTCTCAAAAATAAATAAAACATTTTAAAAAATTAAAAAATAATTGCCAGAGCAATTGAATATTCATTGCAAAAAAAAAAACTAAACTAAAACCTCCACATAAGTCTCACATCTTATACAAAAAATATTTCAAAACAGATCATGGAATTAAATGTAAATCTATAAAACACAGAGGTGGGGGGAGCACATAGGAAAAACCCCCCAGAATCTAGAGGAGACAAAGAGTTCTTAGTCTTGATACAAAAAGTACTACCCATAAAAGAAAAAAAAAAACTGACAAATTGACATCCTCAAAGTTTAAACCTTTTGCACTGCAAAATATCCTGTTAAAAGCTCAAAAAGACAAGCTATAAAATGGGAGAAAAGATTTGCAAAACACATATCTGAGAAAGGACTAGTATTGAGAACACGTAAAGAACTCTCAAAACTCAAGAGTAAAAGAGCAAAGAATACAATTAGAGCATGTTCAAAAGACACAAAGACGTTTCACCAAAGAAATGACACAGATGTCAAGTAAGCCATGTTAAACACCATTAACCACTTGGGAAGTGCAGATTAAAACCACAATGGGATAACACTCCACACTTATCACAAGCGCTAAAATAAAAAATAGTGACAACAGAAAATTCTGGCAAGGATGCACACTAAGTGTATCACCCATTTTCTGGTGAGAATATAAAATGGTATAGCCACTCTTGAAGCAATGCAGCGATTTCTTTAAAAACTTGTTAACTACCATACAATCCAGCGATTGTACTCCCGGACACGTACCCCAGAGACTGAAGACAATAAAGACTTATATTTACACAAAAACCTGTATGTGAGAATTTAGAGCAGCTTATTCACAATAGTCAAAAACTGGAAATAGCCCAGGTGACCTTCAAGGTGTAAATAAATTGTGGTATAGCCATACCATGGAATACTACTAGGGAATAAAAAGCAACAAACTATTGATACATTCAGCAACCTGAAGGAATCCCAGATAAATAGGCTGAGTGAAAAACGCCAATGCCAAAATGTTTCATACTCTATGATTCTTTTTATAGAACATTCTCGAGATGACAAAATTATAGAAATAGAGAACAAATAGTTGTTGCTAAGGGTTAAAAAAGTGGTGAGACGGAAGTAGGTGTGGGTATAAAAGGACAACCTGAGAGATTCTAGAGATGATGGAAATGTTTTCATCCGGATCATGCCAATTTCAATAACCTGTCTGTGATATTATACTATAGTTTTGCACGCTGTTACTATTGGGGGAAACTGGCTAAAGATACAAGGGCTCTCTGTCGTATTTCTTACAATTGCATGTAAATCTACAATTGCCTAAAAACATACACATTAAAAAAAACAGACCAATGCTTTTTTTAATATAGAACATAGAAGAGGATAAATATGTGGAAGTTATATTGAGGCAGATTTTAGCTGTGCATAAGGAAAACTTCTTTGAAAGTGATCCAACAATGGAATAGAGTACCTTGTGCAGATAGCAGGCTGTCACTGGGAATGTTTAAATACAGTAAGGGTTGATGAAAATAACATTTCCATGGTGGTGGTGGGAGGGGACAATAGTTAGAGTAAGAAGGCCTTGTAAGGTCCCTTATAAGCTCTAATGTTCTCTCATTCTATTTCCCAGGAACTGTACAAGGCGTGATCCTCAAATCAACACCATGAAGTAGAGATAATTATTTCCCCCATTTTACAGATGAGGCATATGATGTTTACAGCAGCTCAGGAACTTACCCAAAGTCACACAGGGGAAAAGGGCCAGGACTCAGATAAGCCTACCTCGAAGACCAGGTTCCTAATCCCACTCTTACTGCATTGCCTCCATTGCTGACACATCTGTGGCCCTTTTTTGAACACTGTTGGACCAGGTAACAACTGTGAGCTAATTATTATGATCACCATTTTATAGATAAGGAAACTGAGACTGATGAGTTAACCATCAGGCCTAAAGTCACAAAGGTAGTAAGTGACAGAGATAGAGCTCAATCCCAGGTCTGTCTTCTTATTCTAGACTGCGTGTTCCTGCTTTATACCACTGATTCACATCACTAACCAAAGGAATTATTACTAAACGACATTTCATTTTTCCCTCTTCTCAAAAACCCATTGTGTAGAGAAGTTGCAAAAGCACAAAGAATAAACATTTCATGTAACAATACAGGAAGTGTTTAAACATTTATATGCAGAACTAGTGAGTAATGGGAAAAGGACCTTGGGGAATCCCTGCTCTTGTCCTGCAGGAGAGGTGTCAAGGTGGGGCTAGAAGCATCTAGAAGGTACCTAGACTCAGACATTAGGGAAATGGCTATAACCCGTCTGGTTGGGTAAGTCGATAGGCAGGGGCCACGTCTACCCATTTCATTTGGGCACAAGATAATATTGTGCTTCATAAACATGAGTTAACACAGAACCCATTAAAGATGCATTTATGAAGTCCTCTACTATGATCTGTGTGTGTCACCTTTAAGATAAAAAAATACTTTAACAGTTCATCTGCACAGATTTGTTTATCTAGTTTATCATCAAGAGGGGCATGAAGGTAAGTCTGTAATCTTTGTACAAGAAACAGGCTACTCTGTTCATAGCACCCTGTTGGTCCCAAAAGATATAACTGCCCCCCTGAACAGATAGGGACAGGCTGATTAACTTCTGTTCGTGTCCATGAGGCCACCTGTGTTACAGGAATACTAAGAGCACTTTTTCACAAACTACTCCCAAGAATGCTGTGGAAGTCTGAAATACTACCACAGACCATCCCTAGTCCAACAGTCTCCCAATGTGATTTGAACCCTTTCAGCTGCATTTTTTCCATCCTTGGTCCTCCTACACTGAAATGGCCCCATGAAGCTCTGCAGTCTCAGAATGACTACTTCACAGCCCCTCAGAGCTCTAAGGATCTTTGGTCAGACATCCTCACTCTGCAGCTGAGGGTTCCACCTCACTGCCAAGTGAACCATCCTCCCAACCAGATGAACTATCCTCAGCCACTGCCTGGAATCCTTCCAAGGCTCCCCACTACTGACTCCCCACCTTGCCTCCATATTTTCATCACTGCATCCCAGGAAAACCAAACTATTCATTATTCCTCACACTTACCTGGAATTTCGTTGCTAACACTGCACCTTCTACCTGGAGTGCAGTGCCCATTTCCAAATGCCCCCCAAAGCCCCACTCTTGGGGATCCAGGTCAGATGCCACCTCCTCTCCAAGATCTTCTTGCAGTCGGCCAGAAATGACATCTCCTTGGGAGTTTCGCGGTGCGTTTTATCTAACACCCATTGTGTTTCCCACTGACCTGGCGTCAGTTACTGGTGTCCCGGGAATAATTTCTTCTGCTGGTTCTCGTTTGTCTCTATACCTTCAGTTGCTAGCAGAGCGCCTGGCACAAATAACTGCTGAGTAAATGTCTAATCAATGAAGGAATGAGAAGCTCAAGCCCAGGGAGGACAGAGTGGCTGGGTTTTTCCAGCACATAAATCATATTAATAGTCTTGAAAGCCAAAGTAATATCACCTAATATCTTATAATGCTAATTACTTGTATTATAATCCATATTCATCCAGTGAGGACGGTGGGTTTAAAAAAGCCTTTTGGATGGAAACCAATTTGACAATAAATTTCATATAAAAAAATAAAAAATAAATTAAAAAGCCTTTTTGGGCAGGACCAGTTTTCTAGTCATGATTCGGACACTTAATAACTGTGTGACTTGGAGACTGAGTCTCTCCCTGTGGACTCAGTTCTCCAATTTGTAACAAAGAGGGGTATTTGACAGGTGGTGCAAACAAGGTTGTCTGGAAGCCTAGAGGTCCTCCCCACCACCCCCAGCACACCTTGCTTGGGGTCCGGGTCGTCTTTCCCACCGGCGGCAGCTGCTGGGGTCCTGGGGTCTCCCTGGCCTCGCAGCTGCTGCCTCTTCGGCTACTGGCCACGGGCCCACTCCATCTGCTCCCTGGGGAGGTCAAGGCCACAGCAGCTCACCCCCACTCAGCGCCAGCCCTCCAGCGCCAACGCCAACCCCACCGCGAGGAGCTGTCCTGGCGCCTCGGACACTGCTGCGCACGCTCAAGTCTTCCGCACCCGCCCGCGCCACCGCCTGGGTCCCCACCCTCACCTGGAGGAGCCCAACAGAACACCTGATCTGTACGTACGCGCGCGCGCGCGCGGTAACTCACAGACACACAGCGGTCAAAGCGCAGCCCCAGCATGGAATCCGACCAATGACTGCAGTCCTCCGCTCCCAGCCCCTAGGACACTCCTACATCAAACTTTGATGGTCCCAAGGGCTGTGCTAGGGGCTGCAGTTGCGAACTTGACTTGGGGAGACACTCGTCATGAATGCACACTCACCGCTAGCTGTACACACCCTTCTAGCGTGGCACAAATTCCTTTACCCAGGAAAGGACCCATAGTCCCTGCGCCCCAAGAAAGCAGCTGGGTCTTTCAGCAAAGGTGGGGAAAGGGAGTGGCCTTAGAAACCCTCCCTCCCGGCTTCCCACCACACACACACACACACACACACACACACACACACACCTACCCACACGGTGAGCGCTTGTGAGCCTGATCCAGAGCCCAAAGGCTGTGAGGACACACATGGACCCCGTTCCCTTTGGACCCCTCCCTGTTACCACCCTCTAGCCTAGGATCAACTTCGGAGTGGGAAGGGGAGAGAAAGGAGAAAGGAAAGAAGAGTGTGCCCTCCCGCTACAGCCAGGTATTAGTTTCTCCCAGGGGCAAATTTACCTGGATCCTGATGGGGTGGGGCCTTCCTTAAAGACAGAAGTCTCTCTCTCTCTCTCAGGCAGCCCATTCATTCCCCCTCACCTCGTCTGCCCTTCCCCCACCAAAGGTCTGGTTCTGCAAGTCCCTTATTCAGCGTGACTTAGGTGCACGTGACAGAGCAGGGCCTAACTGACTCTCTTTCAGGCCTGGAAGGCCAGCAGAGGCTTCCAGAAATAAAACCGTCTGAGTTAAAAATAGAGCCGGGCATGAAGAGTATCCCCTTTCTCACTGCTAAGAAAAGGGAGGCCAGGAATACTAGCCAGCTAAGTAAGGAAAGCCAGACGGACTGCTAAATGAACTTTTTGGAGCTCTGCACAGGACTTTCCTGCAAACAAGTCAGAACCTAGATTTTTACTCTGAATTAAATGGAATCTCAGCTGAAAGGCAGGATTCAGAGGCTGAAATAGCTTGCTAATTTTGTGTGTGTTGCCACAGTGGGATAAGAATTATGTAAAGATGCAGCTGCCTTTATAAAGGAATCAGGTTCTGTCAAGATTAAGGGTGAATCTGCATGGTTTGAAAGTGAGTCTGGGTTTGGCAACTTTGGAGACATAGAGAAGGTAAAAAAGACATCGAAAGCATCAGGGATCTGGGTACAATTACTGGCAAAGTGGAAACTAGAACACTTGAGAGGTTGTGGCTTTGTGAGTTTTTTTCGAGCTTATATTTTTATTACATGTTCCCTATTTAATATGTTTTTAGAGTCCTAAACTGAATCAGATATGCCTTTCAATCCTCGTTTAAGGTCTGGGAGAGAAAGCCATAAACATGCATTTACTTTATGTTCCTCAACTATTTCAATTGAGTCATCACTGAAGGAAGTGGTTCATGATTTTCTACAGGAGAGTTATTGTGAACATTTATAAAGCCATCCTGCTTATGAGTTAAATTTATTATGTTTGCCAGGTTAATCTGTTTTCTCTAATCGGACACTTAATCATCCAGTCTCCTCTCTGTATTATGGATTCATGAGTGTGAACCAAGGAGGATTGCTCCAGTCAGGGCAAAATGATAAATTATCATTTCATTTTGGGGGTATTTGTGATTAAATGCATCATAATAGAATTAAAATGAAATAAATCTTATGATTTTACTTCCAGATCCCTGCCAGGTATAGAGAAAATGCATTTGGTTTAGGGTAAATTCAATTTGACATCTGAATGAGATTTGTAGGAAAAACAGAGAAAGCGTTGTAGCTCAGGAGAACCCGGAGTTCTCTCTTCATTTCTACAGATTGGAGTGATGGTTAATCACTCAATGGTACTCTATGGATGAGCAGCCCAGAATTCAAATTTCCAGTCAGAAAGAATGAGGAATGAACCGTGGGCAGTTATAGCCAAAGTTTACCTGAATCTAGGGTTGTAATCCTGGGATCTCATGGGCTGCACGTGGTGTACGATGGGAACAGATGTCAGATTACAACCAAAGGA
Source organism: Prionailurus viverrinus (assembly GCF_022837055.1). Lineage (NCBI taxonomy): Eukaryota > Metazoa > Chordata > Mammalia > Carnivora > Felidae > Prionailurus > Prionailurus viverrinus. The sequence continues at coordinate 84,087,098 of NC_062569.1, read as the reverse complement.
CCATTTGCCATTATTTTGGCTGTTATATTAAGTGAGGCACCACGTGCACGGCACCCCAGTTGTTGCCTAACTGGGTTGGAAGAGTTGAAAAACGTTGAAATAACTACAAAGAAGATGATTTAGTCATGTTGGTTGTTGAATAAAGTTCACATTCCAGGGAAAGCGCTGTGACAAAGGGAATCATTATTTGTGTTTTAATACATAAAGGCTAAAACCGATTGGCATTGTGTGATGTCAGACAGAATGCTCGAGACAACTTTTTTCTGTGTGGATATTTTACACACACACACACACACACACACACACACACACACACACAATCAGCAAAGTACTTTCATATCCTTTGTATCATTTGATCCTCCTAACAAATCCATGACTACTCACGTCCTGGCAGTTGCCCTGAGATCTAAGCCATGAAGTTCCTCATTCAGTGTCTGTGGGGATTGGACCAAGATCAGGCCTGTTTGTGGAGAGGTCTTCCTCTACCCAGACTTTCTCTTTATTAGACAGCAAAAGCAGAGTTTTCCTTTTAGATTAAAAAAAATAAAATTAGAAAGAAACCCACATGCCAAACCCCACAAAACCAAAAGGCCTGTACAAATATGAGGTGAATGAGGCCTGGTGCAAAAAAGATGGTCTTAAAAAGATCTCGTGGCCTTGCCTGAGATACTTGCTAAGATGATGATATTGGAGGCTGTTGGCTACATGAGCATGGCAAGTGAGAGCTGAGACAGTCACTCAAATAGTTTTGACCCTGTGCCCCGAAACCCATGCTATTAAAGTAAAAACTTTTTTCTTGACTGGAATATCCAGGCTCGTGTCTACTCAGACTAGATTTTTACACAAATTGCCCAAGCCTCTCATCCAGTTGGCCTTGTACATTCTTGGTCAGTATGAATGGATCTAGAGATTTGTTTCCCTAAAGACTCCTCATGTAGTGTACATCCACGCTATGTGATCTGTCTGTGATTACTGCTTCTGAGTGGTAGTGTGCATTTGAAATGACTAAGCTTGGTAAATTAGGCTGAACTGAGTCGCTGGGGACATCAAGACAACGGGTAGAGAAAAGAATGGTTTAACGGGGACCAGGTCAGAGGCACAGAAACCTATCAGCATGTGTCAAGGAAGGAAGTAAATGGGCATGCCTTCTAGAAGAAGCTGCCTGCATTCCACCCAAGAAAAGAGGCAATGGAAAAGCCCTGGATGGTGAGTCAAGACAAGAGTCTTGGGTTCTAATCTCAGTTCTGCCACTTGCTAGCTGTGTGACATAGTACACACAGAAGGTTCCTGAAACTTTCTAAGCCTGAGCTATACATGTGCAAAACAGGAAAAATAACACATAGCTTGCCATCATCAGATCTGTGGAAAGGTCTTAAAATATACAAAAACAATATAAATAACAGTAAATTCAAACTATGCTTGGTGAATAGATATACCAGGGTATCCTTGGAAATAACACTTAAATTTCACCATATTCAGCCAGAGAAATGGCTTAATATATACATAATATTCCTATTTCTGCTTTCCCTATTTTCCTCTTCCATTTTCAACTCAGAGCCAGTTGTCTCATTTATTAATTGTAACATTTACATAGTATAAATATCTGCCACTTAAAAGTGATACTGACAATGCAGTTAAGCCTTTACTGCCTTTTATTAGTCTAATAAATGAAAACACATCACTAAAAAGAGGCCACAAATATAAAGGATTTCAGGGACTTTGCCCTAAGGGGAAATCAGACAATGCATTTGGGAAAAGGTAATTCTGACTTGGTCCTCTATAAAATGCTAAATTTCTGCACAAAATCTTAGAACACAAGTATTTACAGGACTCTTGGTGACAAGAAAAGCGATAGTAAATGCGCCTTAGCACTAAAATTCCTGTATCCATGGAAACCTGTGAAGTTCTGTAAGCACACACGCACGCAGCCTACGTACTTATTGAAGGGCTGAGGAAGCGATCAGTAGGTTACTACGCTGTGAAAAGCTGACAGATTGCTGGGAGCCGCTCAGAACACGCGTGGATGTTTTTCTCTTGCTAAACGTAATTACAGTAAAATGCAGAATCTCAGACATTATGGACAAAAAACATGTTTATATATGTATAAACGTATATATTTATATTTCTGTCTCTCAGAATACAGTGTCCTTAAATCAGATATTTGACCAGAAAAGACTTGAGAAACCATTAGCATTTCCCTCCCCCACTCCACGTTTTTGGCTACATTCAGAAAGTCTCTAGATTTTCCATGTGTGCACATTCAGATATTTCTTGATTGGTGGGAGAAAATGTTACAAGCTTTTATCAGACTGACTATTCCTGGGAATTTGAATGCGTTCCTGGTCAATGCTTCCAAATGTATAAGTGCTTCAAAAGCAAAGAGCATAAAAATATCAGAAGGGAAGAATCATCTAAAGATATTTGAAGTGTTTACATAAACAAAGACCAATATTCTAATAAAATAAGAGCAACTTTTGCTATTTACGGAGGCATATTTACAGTGTTCTATTTTTGAAAACATCCATATCATCTCATTTGGTCCTTATATCAACCTTGATGGGTTATTATTAGCCCCTATTTCCTCTTCACTGCCAAGTCCTGGATTCTTTCTCGAATAGTATTCTAGATTTTAATGACTTAGAAATGGTCTGTGTTTTTATGAAATGCATTGAAACAGGTAACATTATTGAGGGTTTTTTTTTAATGTTTTTATTTTTGAGAGAGCACAAGTAGGGGAGGAGCAGAGAGAGGGGAACAGAAGATCCAAAGCTGGCTCTCTGCTGACAGGCTAACAGCAGCAAGCCCGATGTGGGGTTCAAACTCATGAACCAGTGAGAACATGGCCTGAGCCAAAGTCGGACCCTCAACCAACTGAGCCACCAAGGTGCCCCGCATTACTGACTTCTTAAAAAGACTTTGTGTTTTATCCTTTGTGTTTCATCACGGAAGTTTTCTCTTTTAAAATATTTTCATGTTTAGCTCTCTGAAAATGTGCTGTCCAGTGTGGTAGCTTTCAGTCCCATGCAACCGCTGGGCATTTATAATGTGGTTTGTCTCATTTTGAAATGATAATATTTGAATATATTCAGTTAAACTAAGTATATGACTTTAATTCACCTGTTTCTTTGTACTTTTTTAATGTGCTTACAAAAATATTTAAAATTACTTATGTGGCTAGCGTTATATTTCTACTGGATGGCTCTGCTCTAATGAAGCTATCCACAGTCTCCACAAGGGATCTGTTTCTCATCATTTCCTGTACACCATATTGGCTCAGTCTTGCAATTGGCCCGCCATACTTTTCACCAGAATAAAGAAATTAACAGAACTGATTCTTTCCTAAAAAAAAAAAAAAAAAAAAAATGCTTTACATTATCCTTCTTTTTCCAGGCCAGATTTCTATCCTTTTCTCCAATCCAAATCTTCATGGCAAAATCCCAGTAAGTAAATTGACCCCGTTCTTTATCTTGGCTTCCAGAGAGGCAATGAGGCAGAGCACCCGCACTGTGAGACCCGGTAAACCATGCAGGATACACAGTTTGCCAGGGAAAGAACACTGGATTCGAGACAAAGCCTGTTAAGTATCTAGGAATTGGCTTTGCCACTTCCAACTATAATGGAAAAATAGCTGAAGCCATTTTGTATTACTATCTTCTTCTTTTGCTGTAAACTGAACTCAGATTACAACCTGAGTTACAATATCGATACTCAACTGGCTGTGTGACTTTTGTCAAATCATCTAAGCTCTCTGGGCTTCAGTTTTCTTTCAGTCTATTCTATTTGTAATGGACTTCAATAATTAAGCAAATTTTATAGATAAATCCTTGTCTAAGAGTTTACAGTGGTTCAGGACTGTAATGACTCGGTTTGAACTTGTAAAACTGGGAAGAAAAGAACATATGAAGAAATAGTAGTTTTGCTTCCAGCTACATCAGGAATACTTTCAAAGAGTTTCAGCTGCAAGTAAGAGAACACCATATTAAAAAGTGGCTTAAATATAAGTACTATGTTGCTTTCCTGCACAAAACCTTCCCAAGATTTATGTCCTTCAGAATGAAATCTAAAATCCTTACCTTAGTTTCCTAGCCTCTAAATGATCTAGATGCCAGCCATCTCTTACCTCATTCCTCCATTTTCTCTGTTGCTCACTCAGTTCTGGCCTCTCTGGTCTTCCTGCTGCTCAGGGCCTTTGCATAGGCTATTCCCTCTTCCTGAAGCACTCCTTCCTATGCCCCAAATATCTGCATAACTACCTCCCTTGCTTCCTTTGGGTATCTCAAATGTCATTTTATCAGACCTTCCTTTATCAACCTATCTAAAATTTCACCCCCATCACTCTCCAGATCCCTTATTCTTCTTAACATTTTACAGCTCTTAACTTCAGCTGACATGTATTTAATATTGGCTGCCTTTCCTCCTACTAAAATGTAAGTTCCCTGTAAACAGGGATTTTGTTTATTTCATATATGTGAACAAATGAGTCCCAGCACTAGTACAGTGCCTGGCGCACACACACACACACACACACACACACACACAAGCATCCAATAAATGGTGGTTGAAGGAATACTTCAGCAACTGAATGACATTAAGTTCCTCTGTCAGTGATCTTGAAATCCCCTTGGTGTTCTCCTCCTTGCTGCAAGATGGTTGCAGCTGCTCCAACCATCATGTCATCACACAACCACCTTGAGAAGTAGGTAGAAGTAGGGACAGTACCTTTTTCTTTCTGTACTTCTTTCTTAACATGGAGACAAGTACCTCCTCTAGAATCTTCCAGTAGACTACTTTCAACTTTTACTGACTAGAATTGGGTCAAGGGCTACCACAATCTACAGTACTTGAGAAATACTGAGAAACTATTTGGCATTTTTAGCCTTCAGAGAGAGAGAGAGAGAGACAGGCAAGGGAGAACAGTATGATTAATAAAATCACCAGGCCAATAAAATGGCATGCTTAGTACATCCTGCTCATATCACATGGTTGAGTGATAAACCATGAGATCCAGAGGCAATCAATAGAGTACTTTCACCGTGTCATGCTCCTGCTTTCCCCACCTTTCACATCTTGAAAGTGGAGCCATTTATAAGACTTATCTTTCCATTTTAATCACTGTTTCATTAACAACAACATTTATAAATCATTATGGGGAAAAACACTTATGTAATTCTACTGGAAAAATACTTACGTAATGATGGGTGAGTACACCAAGGAGAGAACTGGGTAGACAGATGAAGGAAAATGGTCAAAGGCATGCATACCTCAGAACAGGATGAAAGAAGAAAAGCTGAGAAAAAGTCGTTGTGCTGAGGGACTGACACAGCTGTTTGCTAATGGGGCTGGAGGGAGGGATTTTCTGGGGTGAGGACAGGAGCCAGAGGGGATAATTTCCTACTCTATTTCACTTCCCTTGATCTATGCTTTGCAAAAGAACCAAGACTGGCTTTTTGCATAACGTTGTAAATCGTACACTCAGAATGTTCCATAGGAATTTATTTTTCTTCTCAAATAGCTTACCAAAGCCTGGTTCTGGGAAGGTTGATGCTGTGGCCTGGGACAGTGTACTCCTAGTTCGAAGGGAATGTGGAAGAGACACTAAGATTGCCATACTCGAATAAACTCCCCTCTTCACATCTTTCATGAGGTATTAGTGGCTTAATATCTCAACCACAGAGTGAAGAAGTGTAGGTTTGAAGTCTGGGGCAGTAGATGAGAAAGCCACATGTACGGGACTCCAGGTCAGGGAGAGGAGATCAGGAGAGCTTCCCTACCTTTTAATCTCAATCATTCTGTGCCACGGGACTCCAGTTCTCTGGCACAGAAGAGAATAATGGCTCAGAGTCCCAGAGCCCTAAAATCAGAATGTCTGAAAGCATAGAAGATTCCAGCACTAGCAGACTCACACGTAAACCCCACCTGATGTGATCGCTCAGACAGTGTGTGATCCTGCTGTTTCCTTCTGTAGCCTTTCAAGGAGGAAGAAGAGCTTTTCACGTGCTTTGTCATGACATTTAGGATGACATGTGAGGCAGACATTTTAAAATAAATGACATTTAAATGCTTAGCCACTTAGATATCTTTTGCAACAAAGCGTGGATGAGAAACAGGTAAAATAGAATTAATGAAAATCACCCCTGGCTGTGAAATCTTTTGTCACATGTGACATCTGGGATAAGGACACAGACTGGTTGCCCTTTGTTCACACATAGTGCATCTTAACATCAAATTGGCACTTTCTCCAATCTGTTAAAAAAGGGCTTTCAGTTGAGTTATCAAAAAAAGAAAATCAAAAGAGATTGGACAATAAAGGTAGAACACGTTGCCCTTGAGATAATTGATTCTCCACCAATTTCTAGTGCTTGTCATGTACTGACCTTTGACCAGGATGTGCTGTGAGAAGTTGGAAGAACCAGATGCCTGGCTTCATACTGCAGCGCTGCCGTGCACAGCACTGTGACTGGGGCAGGTTCCTTCACCTCCCTGTACCCTAATTTTCCTATTTGCTATGAAAACCTATCCTCTAGGTTAATGGGAGGATTAAACAAATTAGTAAATAATAAATACTTAGAGTAATGCTTGGCAAATGCTATATAGATTTAGTTATTATTGTTGTTGTTGCCCAAAGTAGATTAAGTGGTCAGTGAGTGGACACTTGAATGAACACCGTGGAAACAAAACTTTGACAATGTCAATTTGAGGACATAGAAAAAATGTAGATATTTTCTTTCTAAATAAAAGAGGATAGGAAACCCCATCAGTAAGACATTGTAGAATGCGATTTATCTCAAAATATATAAAAGGCATTGCCTTATGGGGCACCTGGGTGGCTCAGTCAGTTAAGTGTCCGACTTCGGCTCAGGTCATGATCTCACAGTTCATGAGTTCAAGCACCGCATCAGGTTCTGTGCTAACAGCTCAGAGCCTGGAGCCTGCTTCCAATTCTGTGTCTCCCTCTCTCTCTGCCCCTCTCCCACTCACATATGAGTGCTCTTTCTCTCTCTCCCTGTTTCTCAAAAATAAGTAAACATAAAAAAAAATCAGACATTGCCTTGCATAAAACAGATCACAGATGCCCACTTCTGTCTTGTTTGGACTGTACATAAAACTCAACTCATCACTAAACTGGCCGGAAAATTTAGCCAGAAAGCAGTCATTCAATCCAGGACACTAAATCATTGAAACCAAGATTTTAACTCAGCTGATCTTATTTCTTTCTCTGCTCAAACTGATTGATTCAATTGGAACATAGAACCAGTTGAACAGGTATCTTCTATCTTCTAGGCTGCTTAAAGCAGCCCTTTTTTCTTTTCTCCTCCACCTCCTCCTCTTCCTAACAAGTAACTAACCTTTAACTCTTCCCAGGGCCATCTGAAGCACAGCTTCTTAATGTTAAACTTGGAGTAGGGATTCTCTGCAGCTTACTGCTGTAAGAAGTCTTAAGGATCCTTCTGCTACTGATTCTCAATATCTGTCTTACCCAGCTAATACTGTCAGCTTGGAGGCCAGAGCCTAGGATTTTGCATATAAAGCACAGGGAGGTTATTTGCAGTAAATTGGCCCATGAGGGCCCAGGGACATGGACATACCTGAGAGTGCTCTGGCTTGTGGCATGGCAGCTGCAAAGCAGTCCCCTCCATGTGCACTTGAGTGACTGCGTAGTGCATGGCCCAGTGCTCTTTGCACTGATATTTAATGGTCTGTTATGAATATCCAGGTTAACCATTGTAGATAAATCACTGACTGGTTTGAAAGAGCACTGGTATCTCCAGAATGCCTGGAAACTACTGAAAAAAATACATAAACAAGTAGAAGCAAATTTAAGGGAAAGGAAATACAAAAAGAGCTTTGCTACCGAAGAAGCATCCATTTTTTAGAATTGTTTCTAACGCAGATATGATCACGTCCCTCCCCTGATTAAACACTTCTCTACCACCTGCGAGATAAAGTGTAAATTCCCCAGCCCTTCACTTTGGCCTTGCTATTAGATCCCATTACAGCTTTCAGACTTCACCTCCCATTTCCAGCTCTCTTCCCCCGTCTCCTCCCCTGCCACCTCCAGTCCTACACCATATGTTCTAGGCTCCTTTGAACTACTTAAAATTCCCTGACCATGACAGATGTCATCTTGTCTCCATGTCCATTATGCCCTTTTGCCTCCTGTTTCAATGGAAAAAGCTCCTCATATTTCAAGGCCCAGTTCGAATATTACCATTCTGAAAATGAACAGCATTTCCCTCTCTTTTCATTCCACTTTATCGGTAACTTTCTAGAACAATGCTTGTCATAGTGCTTCTCTCTCTTCTGTGGCCTCCTCAGTATCGAAACGGTTGATACTTTTGTGGCCTATTACTCACATTCCTGTCCCTAATGGCTGACTCAGGATTGCAGGTATTGGGTGGTTATATTTAATCATATGGGATTCATTGTTGCAGGAATGAAAAAGGGAACAAGCTCGCCGTTGCTTTATTCTCTGTCTCCCTACGATCACTTGGCACTTCGCACCTGGGAGTCATTTTGCTAATCACAAGTGCCAATTCATACTGCTCTGATACCATGTCCCTGTAAGACCTCAGATAGGAATGAAAGGAAGGTGTACCTCGCTAACTCCTCGAGGGCAAATGAAGGATGTTCTATGGCTGCTTCTAACACAAAATTATAATCTGATAAAAACAGCTGCCCTGTCTCACCTGCTGTCACCTGTACTGCTTCAGAAGCCACTTGCAAACTCTGCTTTCTGACAACTCAGAAGCTGTTCAGCAGCCTCCCCGCTGATTTGCTTTCTGGCAGAGCTGAAAAGGCACTGGCTTGCAGTCAGAAGGCCTGAATTCTGGTCTTGGCTCTGCAGCTTGAAATCCATATGACTTAATGTAGGCCACTTAGAGCTGTTTCCTCGTGTGCAAAACAAGGAAAATGATCCTTTCCCCAGCCCTGCCGAACTTGCTGGATTCTTATGAAGCTCAGAGGCTGTAAAGAATTTGAAATCACTTTCGAAAATAGAAAATTCACCGGGGAGGATAGAGGGTAGTAATACAGCATTATTTATTCCTTAATCCTGGCTGTCTCAGGTTTTCTACAACTGTGTTTTCTTCCAGAAATTAAAATTAAATACAATGTCTAAAGTAGAGGAATATCTTCAGGAAGATCAAATTAAATGCGATGCTTCAGACATAGTCTGTTTTCCAGATGAAAGACCAACCTCTACCGCCAGTAACCGGGGACATTTAGAAGCTAGTCCCCAAAGTGTATTGACCAGTTGCTACCATTGGTACCATTTATAAGTGAGACCACATGTCTGGACTCTGTTTATACACATGAGGATTACTGAGCATTGACTATAGGCCAAATAGAAACCATGTTCTAGAAATGTCTGTGCACCTCTCAGAGAGGTGAGTAACTAACCTGCATGGACACTTCTGTTTCTATCCCTTGAGCAATGCAATGGCTCTATGTCAGACATAGAATAGGACACATAGTCTTATTCTGCTTAGATTAGGACTAGACATCTATTTTGACTCAAGTCATTAAAAGCCACATGGGTTAAATGACAAAGAAAGCTGTAGTAGAGAATAACAGTGGCTAACATACCTAGAGGGCTCACCCTATACTAGGCACAGTCCTCAGGGATTGTCCTACATTCTCTTCACCCACAACAGTCCTTTGAGGCAAGTTCCCTTGATAGCCCTATTTTACAGTTGAGGAAAATTAACTCCCACATCTACCGAGCATAGACAGAGAATGCGAACCCAACTCTGCCTGACTCGACAGCCTGAGTGCTTGCTTAACTCTCAGTTGGGCCCTGGCCTGTGTGAGGCCTACCAGCAGCTAAAATTCCCAGAGGTTTATTGACAGAGTTATTTGGGTAAAAGAAACCTCAGCTGTACATTTATTCTGTATGGATGATTATCTATTTTTCAGATTGTCATACAGTGGTCAATTGCCTATCCAAAAACCTTTACTTCTTTCTCAGTAAAAGAATCCCACTCTTATTTGAACTGGAAATATGTCCATCTGAAACTTACATTTCCCAGCATCCCCTGATGCTATGTGTAGCTATGTAACTATGTTTTGAGCAATATGATGATAATGGAAGCATTATCCTATTATAATTTTGTGGTATTTCCAGAAAAGGGAGTTCACACCACTGGGAGGTGCACCTTTCTTTCATTTTGCTTTTTTTCTTTCTTTTATGTGTGTTTTGGACAAGGTTGGAGCTCCAGTAGTTGGATTGGATCACCAATGGCTTTGAGGATGAGAGCCATATGCAGAGAGAGAGAAGGTATCTGAGATCCTAATTATTTTTGGAACATTCATGTCAACACTGGACAACCTCCTCCACCCTCTTTTGCATTAGAAAAAAAACAAATCCCAAGTGTTTAAGTAGATATTATTTTGGTTTTCCTCTCATAAGCAGCCAAAACTAATCCTAACTGATATAAAGATTACTTGAATTTTTTTTTTGGTTTCATCTCTGTTTCACAGACATGTCACTCTAGATTAGTGTCCCAACTACAGAAAGTTGTGTCATTAATTACATTCACTTTGTTTTATTTTTAATAAAACTCAGAAAAATAAATTTTAAGTAGAAAAAATGTTGAGTTTATTGATTAAAATGAAATCTGGAGATTTCAGAGTTTTTTTCTAGCTTTAATTAAAATAAACTAGCCAAGAGCATTTGGATTTGAATTGAACAAAAAGAAAGGGAAGCAACCTTTTTTTTCATCTTTATTGCTCTCCAAGATAGGCACATGGTGGGAGATTTGTGTTATTGTAATAAATTACCTGAATCACCCTTGCCGAGCCTGATTGTGTAGATTGATTACTGAAACCAAAATGTCCAACTGGAATTTGTCTGGGCTTGGAATAAATCAATACATTTCTAAAACCCCAGTATATTTCTTAAACACCTTCAACTTTTGTATGTTATAGAACATTGCAAAATATAGTTGACCTTTGAACTGCTTGGGTGCACATATATATGGAGTTTTTTTTTATAAATATAGTACTATAAATGTATTTTGTCTTCTGTATGATTTTCTTACAACATTTTCTTTTCTCTGGTTTACTTTATTGTAAGAATATAGTATCTAATACATATAACATACAAAATATGCATTAATTGACTGCTTATGTTATCAGTCAACTTCTAGTCAACAGTGAGGCTATTAGTAGTTAAATTCTGAGGGCGTCAAAAGTTATATGCATGGGAGGTTGGTGGCCCTACCCCCTAATTGTTTAAGGATCAACCATATATTCATTAAAAAGTGCTCTGAGAAGGTAGACTTCTGGTGTGACAACATGAGTAGCTATAGCGATACACTTCCCAGTGAAATTTGTAAACATTATTAAAAAACAAAAAAACTAAAGCTTCTGTAAGTGATTGTAAGGAAAAACAAGAAATGAAGAACTATCTATTCAAGAATATTTATGAAAATTCAGTAACAAAGGTGAGAGTCTGTGGTATTTGAATCACATTTAGGCAGATTGCTTCTTGCCACAAATTCCAATTCTGTTTTTAAATTTCTAAATTCTATTCACCTTTGGCCTATTTCATTTCCTTCTTTTGACTTGAATACAAGAATCTTAGAGCTTAATAAAGGTAATGTTCAAATGTAGTAAGCCCCTTTGAGGTAAACTTCTGAGTATCATGACCAACTGTGGTAAGCAACTAAACAGTAACAACCATCATCCCCATCAGTACATCATCATTGTCACCTCCACCACCACTCATGTTCTTTATGCCTCATCTTTGTCTTCTTATATCTAGTACTTTCTGGTATTTTAATCTGAATTTATTTTTAGCGCCTCCATGGTATTTGTGTTTGCATATTCATCCATGTGAGTGCTTATGGTTATCTTTCTGTGTGTGTGTGTGTGTGTGTGTGTGTGTGTGTGTGTAAACTTAAAGCTTCCTAAATTCTTTAAAGAAGTAGTTAAATATGGTTAAATAACATCACTGTGGAATACTACAGAGGCCTGTGATTAATTACCAAAAGTTATAATAACTTTACTAAGGAGCTCACATGTGTTCTTACCCCTTATAGCTGTCAAGTGTAATAGCTGCAAATATCCCCCTTTCTGTTCCTTTTATTCCCAGATGATTATGTTAGGTGTATCTATTAGGCCTTGGAGTGATTTCCAATTTCCTGCTAAAAGGAGAAAAGTAGATAAGAGGAAAGTTTATAGCCATACAGTCTTACCTCAAAAAAGCAAGAAAAAGGCTCAAAAACCTAATCTTACACTAAAAGGAGCTAGAAAAAGAAAACAAATGAAGCCTAAAGCCAGCAGAAGGAAGGAAATAATAAAGATTGGAGCAGAAATAAATGATACAGAAACTAAATAAACAATAGAAGAAATCAATGAAACTAGGAACTGGCTTTTTGAAAAAAATCTATAAAATTGATAAACCTTTAGCCAAACTTATCAAAAAAAAAAGCACTCAAATAAATAAAATCACAAATGAGAGGGGACAAACAACCAATACTACAGAAATACAAACAAGTATAAGAGAATATTATGAAAAACTATATGCCAACAAATTGGACATCCAGAAGAAATGGATAAATTCCTAGAGACATATAAACTACCAAAACTGAAACAGGAAGAAATAGAAAATTTGAAAAGACTGATAACCAGCAAAGGAACTGAAACAACATTAAAAAAAAAATCTCCCAACAAACAAAATTCCAGGGCCAGATGGATTCACAGGCAAATTCTACCAGACATTTAAAGAAGAGTTAATATCTATTCTTCTCCAGCTATTCCAAAAAAAAAAGAAAATAGAAAAGTAAAGAAAACTTCCAAATTCATTCTATGAGGCCAGCATAAAGACCAGATAAAGACCACTAAAAGAGAGATCTATAGGCCAACATCCTTGATGAGCATAGATGCAAAAATCTTCAACAAAATACTAGCAAACTGGATCCAACGATACATTAAAAAAATCATTTATCACGATCTCACAGGATTTATACCTGGGCTGCAAGAGTGGTTCAATATTTGCAAACAATCAATGCGATACATCACATCAATAAGAGAAAGGATAAGAACCATATGATCATTTCAATACATGCAGAAAAAGCATTTGATAAAGTACAACATCCATTCACGATAAAAACCCTCAACAAAGTAGGTTTAGAGGGAACATACCTGAATATAATAAAGGCCATATATGAAAAACCCACAGCTCACATCATCATTAATGGGGAAAAACTGAGAGCTTTTCCCCTAAGGTAAGGAACAAGATGTTCCTCTCAACAAGTGCAACAAGATGTGCATTCTCACCACTTTTATTCAACATAGCACTGGAAGTTCTAGTCACAGCAATCAGACAACAAAAAGAAATAAAAGGCATCAAAATCAGTAAGGAAGAAGAAAAACCTTACTATTTACAGATGACTTGATACTATACATGGAAAACCCAAAAGACTCCACCAAAAAACTGCTAGAGATGATCAACAAATTCACTAAAGTCAGGGAATGCAAAATCAATGTATAGAAATATGTTGCATGTTTATACACTGATAATGAAGCAGCAGAAAGAGAAATTAAGAAAACAATCCCATTTACAACGTGCCCAAAATAAGATACGTGGGAATAAACTTAACCAAAGAGATAAAAGATCTATACTCTAAAAACTATAAAACACTGATGAAATAAATTGAACATGGCACAAAGAAATGGAAAGACATTTAATGCTTATGGATTAGAAGAACAGATATTGTTAAAATGTGTATACTACCCAAAGCAATCTACACATTTAATGCAATCCCTATCAAAATGCCAACATCATTTTTTCACAGAACTAGAACAAACAATTCTAAAGTTTGTATGGAATCACAAAGACCCCAAATAGCCAAAGCAATCTTGAAAAAGAAAGTGAAGTTGGAGGCATCACAATTCCAGACTTTAAGTTATATTACAAAGCTGTAGTAATCAAAAGAAGTTGATACTGGCAAAAAAACACAAAAACAAAAACAAAAAACAAAAAACACATATATCAATGGAACAGAACAGAAAACTCAGAAATAAACCCACAACAATACAGTCAATTAATCTTCAAGAAAGCAGGGAAATGTATCCAATGGAAAAAGGCAATCTCTTTAACCAATGATGTAGGGAAAATTTGATGGCTACATGGAAAAGAAAGAACCTGGACCACTTTCTTACACCAAAATAATTTCAAAATGGATCAAGGACCTAAATGTGAGACCTAAAACCATAAAAAATCCAAAAGAAAACACAAGAAGTAATTTCTTTTTTTTTTTTTAATTTTTTTTTCAACTTTTTTATTTTTTTTATTTTTGGGACAGAGAGAGACAGAGCATGAACGGGGGAGGGGCAGAGAGAGAGGGAGACACAGAATCGGAAACAGGCTCCAGGCTCTGAGCCATCATCAGCCCAGAGCCCGACGTGGGGCTCGAACTCCCGGACTGCGAGATCGTGACCCGGCTGAAGCCGGACGCTTAACCGACTGCGCCACCCAGGTGCCCCAAGAAGTAATTTCTTTGACATAGGCCATAGCAACTTCTTTCTAGATACATCTCCTGAGGCAAGGGAAACAAAAGCAAAAATGAACTATTTGGGACTACATCAAAATAAAAAACTTCTGCACAGTGAAGGAAACAATCAACAAAGCTAAAACACAATCTGCAGAATGAGAGAAGATATTTGCCAAAGACACATCTGATAAAGACTTAGTATCCAAAATATATAAAGACTTATACAACTCCACACCAAAAAAACAAATCATCCAATTAAAAATGGACAGAAGACATGAATAGACATTTCTCTGCAGAAGACATAAAGATGGCCAACAGACACATGAAAAGATGCTCATCACTCATCATCAGGGAAATGCAAATCAAAACTACAATGAGATACCACCTCACATACCTATCAGTATGGCTAAAATCAACAACACAAAGAACAACAGGTGTTGGCGAAGATGTGGAGGAAAAAGGAACCCTCATGCACTGTTGATGGCAATGCAAACTGACACAACCACTGTGAAAAACAGTATGGAATTTCCTCAAAAAGTTAAAAATAGAATTACTCTAAGCTCTAGCAATCACACTACTAGGTATTTACACAAATAATACGAAAACACAAATTCAAAGGGATACATGCACCCCTAAGTTTATAGCAGTGTTATTTACAATAGCCAAGATATGGAAGGAGCCCAAGTGTCCATTGACTGGTGAATGGGTAAATTAGATGTGGTGTGTATATACAGTGGAATATTACTCAGCCGCAAAAAAGAGTGAAATCTTGCCATTTTCAACGACATAGATGGAACTTGAGAGTATAATGCTAAGTGAACAAGTATTCAGGGAGAGGAAAATACTATATGATTTCACTCTTGTGAAATTTAATAAACAGAACAAGCAAAGGGAAGAGAAAGAAAAAGAGAGAGAGAAATCAAGAAACAGACTAACTACAGAGAACAAACTGATGGTAACCAGAGGGGAGGTGGGTAGAAAAATGAATGAAAATAGGTGATGGGGATTAAGGAGTGCACTTGCTGGAATGAGCCCAGGTAATGCATGGAAGTGTTCAATCACCATATTGTTCAAATGAAACTAATATAAAACTGTATGTTAACCAACTGGAATTACAAAAAAAAAAGATAAAAAAGGAGAAAAGCAGACAATTAATTTGCCCCTTATTAGATATGTGAAATTTAGGTGAGTTAGGATTGTCCACTTTGGAATATGGCACCAAAGAGACCAGTCCTGGTCTACGTAAATTATCAAAGTACTGGGGCGCATGGGTGGCGCAGTCGGTTAAGCGTCCGACTTCAGCCAGGTCACAATCTTGCGGTCCGTGAGTTCGAGCCCCGCGTCAGGCTCTGGGCTGATGGCTCAGAGCCTGGAGCCTGTTTCCGATTCTGTGTCTCCCTCTCTCTCTCTGCCCCTCCCCCGTTCATGCTCTGTCTCTCTCTGTCCCAAAAATAAATAAAAAACGTTGAAAAAACAAATTAAAAAAAAAATTATCAAAGTACATATGCATGTGTATGTGTATGTGTATGTGTATGTATATTCTGGGCCTTCCTTACCTAGTGGCTTTTATATATACATATATATATATTTATTTATATAAATAAATGTATATAATAAGTATTTATATAAATAAATATATAAATTTATATATATGTTATATTATAAATATACATATTTATAAATATACATAACTCAGTTAAGTATGACTAATTTCACATTGAACTAATCATTAAAGCAAAGCTCATTAAAATGGTGATGTAAAAAATGTTTTATTTTGATTGCTTTTGAACAGTAGGAAAAATTAAATTTATTCATTAAATACTCAAAAGAGTAGGTGGTATGAACATTTTCATGAAGAAACTCAACCAACCTTAATAACGCCAAAATAAATGCCTCTACTTAATAAATATCAGTATCTTTTATAGGAAGGTTAAAAAGGAAAGCATTCATTCCATTTTAAAGAGTAATGGATGTTGCATTTTACTAAACTAAAATAGTGTACTAATGAGTAATAATTCACACTATTATTCTGTTAGTTGTAACTGAAGCATAATAACAAAGAAGTACCTTACATAAAAAAAGTAGTTTTTACTTCTTTGATTCCCAAATAGTAATATTTTTACTTTCAATTATATTGTAAGAAGAAATAGAGAAGACATTGTTCTATCCTATTTAGATTTAGAAATATGAAGCTAGAGGGGCACCTGAGTGGCTCAGTGGGTTGAGCGGCTGACTTCAGCTCAGGTCATGATCAGGAGGTTAGTGAATTTGAATCCCATGTAGGGCTCTGTGCTGACAGCTCAGAGCCTGGAGCTTGCTTCGGATTCAGTGTCTCCCTCTCTCTCTGACCCTCTGCCACTCGCGCTCTGTCTCTCTCTCTCTCTCTCTCTCAAAAATAAATAAATGTTAAAAAAAAAATTAAAGAAAGGAAGAGAAAAAAGAAATATGAACTAGAAGTTATGTACCTTTAACTTTAAAAGTTAAAGTGCTGTATGTACTATGAATCATCCAGGTGTTGTTTCATTATGATTTGCTACTTTTCTTGAACAAATCAATTAAATGTTTGGAACCCTGGATTTTTATTTGAAAGACTGAGACTAAACATGTTGAACAAACTCTCCAAATTGTTTTTAAAATGTTGCAGCAATTCTAAATGGCTTCTTTTTGAGTTAGAAGGAAAAATAATGTTTGTTTTTTTTTTAATTTGACCTTAACCACTTCTATGTCCTAGGGAAATTGCAGAATTTAACTGAGAGGAATAAATCACTTTTTCATATGGAAAACACATTAATGGATCTTTAGTTACAAAAGGAGGCCCCAGGCTAGACTTGGGACAAAAAGGCAGTAAATTACCCTGCATAATAAAGTAAAAGCAAGGGTTTTCCACTGGTGGTGGTAGAATAGGGTGGGGCTGGTACTGGAGGAAAGTAATCCCTTGATGAAAGGCACAGCTGAAGAATTTTAGAATGACAATGACCAATAGTCAAATTTAGGCAGGATTTATTCTAGCCAAACCTTCAATGGAAGTTGGTTATGGGGAGAATATTCCATTTGTTCTTTGGGGAGCAAATGAGATGGGACTAGGTCATGTTTTGGGAACAAAGGAAGCCACAGAGGGCTGGAGAATATGGAAGGAAACACTTAAGGTATAGAAAATCGAACGGGAACAAGAGTTTAGAGTGGTGGATAACAGACAAGCCCCAGGAATCCTTTGCAGGACTTCTTGCAATCACATGAGATTGTGCCAACTTTTTTTTTTTTTTAAGGGATGAGGAGAAAATAATACTAATGAATACTAATGAATAACACTAATAATACTAGTGAATACTAATGAATAATACTAATGGATAGCAACAAGAGCTACAATGACTGAGTGCTTGAAATATGGCAGATACCCTTCTAAGTTCTTTTCAAATATAATCTGATTACATTCTTCAGCAACCCTGTGGAGATTGGTAATTATCCCCTTTTACAGAGGAATAAATTGTGCACATAGATGTATGGGGAGACAACTCTCCATGGGTCTCTCGTGTTCCTATACATCTTGTGAACAGAGGAAGTGGCTGCCATTTTTCCAGACTGTCTTTTAAAGGACGTTTGTATAGCAAACAGGCTTGGAAAATAGGGATAGTGTCTCCCTCAAGTGCAAAGGCAGGTTTGTTTTCGCCCAGTTTAACATAGGTAACTCCCCTTTCAGGGCAAAGGCTAGGCAGGCTTATTGCCCCTTATAAAACATTTGGGTTTTCTACACTCAAGCTTGCTCTCCTGTAACAACCCATAGCACATGCAAGCATCTCTTATACTCTTTGCATCACCCCATAAGGACTGGGTCTCAGGACCTGGCACAAAAGCTGAGGCTCTGGCTACTGCTGTTGCTGAGAGTAATGAAGTCCTTTGTCTCTGACTCATGAGTCTCATGTGTTCTACTAGAATCCAAGAAATGGTCCCAGGCTAACTTGTTAGCTTGCAAGTAGGTAAATTCTCAGGCTCCTCATAATTCTAATAAGAGATTAACAGCATATCCAAGGCCTCTCAGCTAAAAAGTAGGGGAGCCAGAAAGGGGTCCCACCCAGGGAGTTCTATTCCCTAGTATGTGCTTTCTCCCACCATGCTGTAGTAAAGAAATGGCTGGCCCAAATGGCCAGAAGAGAGAAGGATACAACTCAAATATGTGTTATATAAGAGTTCATAAAATACATATGTATCCTTAATAAGTCAATCCAGCTTTGTATGTACAGGTTGCTTCCATTGTGATTATGGTCAAATTCAGAGTGAACAAGATGTATACAAAATCATTGGCACAATTGAAATGTCAGACAGAAATGCTCTCCATCTTGTTCTAATTCTTACAAACTTCCAATTCTCTACTTTCATAATTCTTCAAAGAGATAATTTAGAATACTGTACCTTGCATGAAGCCATTCTTATTCTTCTGTAAAAAATAATGTTACGTTTCTCTAAAGTGAGAGGAGAATTTTGCATTTCTTTCTAGAATCAATATGGCAGAGTGCTGAAGAGCAGGGGCTCTGGAGCCAGACTGCCCTGATCCTAATCTTGGCTCTGCCACTTCTTAGCTATATAACCTTAGGCGATTCACTTAAGCTGGTCAGCCTCAGATTCTTCACCAGTAAAACGGTGATAATCTTGACAACAACTCACAATTACAGTCATGATAAAGTGAATACATCTCTGTGTTAGTACATCTCCAAAGTTTTGGAAGAAGAACACAGATTTTCTGTGAAGACACTTTGTCTTCTTTTTTTGGCTTTTGCCACCCATAATATAAAGTCCCTGTGTTATGAAACCAAATGAGTTCATCTACTTAAAGCACTCTGAATGTTACCTGACACATCATTAAGTTCTCACAAAGTGTCTGCTATCATTATCTATCTCTTTTTTTTTTTTTAACATTTTTATTTATTTTTTTGGGACAGAGAGAGACAGAGCATAAACGGGGGAGGGGCAGAGAGAGAGGGAGACACAGAATCGGAAACAGGCTCCAGGCTCCGAGCCATCAGCCCAGAGCCTGACGCCGGGCTCGAACTCATGGACCGCGAGATCGTGACCTGGCTGAAGTCGGACGCTTAACCGACTGCGCCACCCAGGCGCCCCGATCATTATCTATCTCTTATGGATCTTTTTAATTCTCCCTGGCTTTACGGCTACTTGTGTGTGTTACTTGAGTGTCTTAGGCTCAACATCCAGTAAGTATCAAGGTAGTCTCATTTATTCTACCAAATGTCAATGACTCTGACCCTCTCCTTTGTTTTAGAAACACAACAGGAAAATCACAGTCAATTGCCCTCAAGGCTGTTGTCATGTTTCCATAATCAGGTCTTGATTAGAAATCATCCCCTTAACCAGTCTGAGCCCAATAGTTCTTCAGTGGTGTCACTTGGAGTTGGAACGCTGCTCCTACCAACACCACTGCCATCACATGGGACCTGGCAGAGTTGGGAAACTACCATATCCAAGATGGTGGAATGGGAAGAGCTCAGCCATAGAGATCCCTGTTATCACTTTTAGGAAGGGAAAAGGACACTTTTCTGTGATTTTTGGGCATAGGAGAGACCCTTAACAAGTTGGCTTGCATGCCTCAGGTACTGCAGACTTCAGGGAAGCAGTAACTCTTTCCCCTGTGCATATGTATAATGTTAGCAAAACTAGAATAAGATCAGTTCTGTTCACACCAACACATAGTCCTCAGGAATGCCAGTCTCTTTGGACTCTGTTGCTAAGTCTGCTTTCCTGTGAAACACTCTTTTTTCCTTTATGTTAAGTTTATTTTCCCCCCAATGGTGCATCTTGTTTCTCTACTATGCAGTGTCAAGCATATATTTCTGAACACAAATGGTAGATGGGGTTCAAGGTTTTTTCCCAAAGAAGCTATCAGCCTTTCTGTAAATCAGTGGATAATAAATGGGTACTTTTAGAAAAGCTGAAATTAAAAAGACTCGCCATACCAAGTGTTGACAAGGATGTGGAGCAACTGGAACTTTCATACATTGCTGGTGAAAACACAAAATGGCAGAGACATTCTGGAAAACGGTTTGGCAGTTTCTTAAACAATTAAACATCCACCTACATTATGACCCAGTCATTCCACTTCTTCATATAAATGAAAGCGTATGTCCACATAAATAAAGACTTACACATGAATGGTCACAGTTTTATTTTTAATAGCCCCAAACTGGAAACTACCCAAATTTCTAACAACAGATGAATGCATAAACGAATTGTGGTAGATATAGATATAGATATAGATAGATATGCAGATATGTAGATATAGAATCATTGCATTGAATAATTATATAATATTACATATAATAATATAAATATACATATTCAGTAGAATATTACTTAGTGATATTACTTAGTTGATACACACAACAATATAGGTGGATCTCAAAAAAAATTATGCTGAATGACAATAGCCAAAGAAAAAAAATAATCTGATGATTCCATTTTAAATGGAATCTATCTATAAAATCATAGAAAATGCACCTTAATCTATAGCTATGACAGGAAGCAGTCAAGGTTTTCCTGGGTTTGGGGAATGGGGTCAAGGAGTGACAAGAGGGAGGGATTAAAAAAGGCATTAGCGAGTTTACGAAGTTATGAATATGTTCTTCCTCTTGAATATGGTGATGTTTTCATGGATACCTACACATGTGAAAATGTATCAAATTGTTTCCTGTAAAAATATATAAAGCTATTTTTTAAAGGGATACATAGGGAAAACATGCCAGCTAACCTTTTCCTACAGAAACATCAGAGTTTTCTCTCCTTCTACAGAATCAAAACAATGTTTTAATATCCTTTACTTGATTCTTCTTAGCAGACCAGAAGCTAGCTCATTGAGGGGAGACATGGCCTTATTTGCTTTTGTGTTCCCTATAAACCTTAGCACAATATCTTGCAAACATCACAGGTATATACATATAAAATGAATGAAGAATGAAATAACTAGGTGAATAATTATCAACCTTAATAGTCTTCACACAACTGTCATTTATGTGTGGCTCTGTAATTACTATATCCCTCTCTCCATGATAAATTTCTTCTTTTGACAAGGCAATACTTCTCATTCCAGATTATCAGCCAACAAATCTTTGCTTGGGGAAGATCTGCAAGTATAAAGGATGCAATTCATAACAGAATTAAGGAGCACTCTTTGCTTCTCTTCAAACAGAGCACTGAGGTTGCCTCTTACGTGTCTTTTCAGCAGTGTTAAAATTTAGAATTGTAGTTAATACCTAATGGATTCAGTTGATAAAATGTCTACCAACATTCAGGAATCTGAATATGACTGGAAAAGTGTTTGTAAACAAGAGAAAGGCCCTGGACCAGGAGATGTGAGGTGGGGGTTCTAATCCCGAATCCCATACTTACTAGCTGTTTGAACCTGGATAAATAGTTTCACCATTCTTGTGCTTAGTTTTCCAGTCCTACAAGAGGATGAAGTAAAATTGCTCATGGAGCTTTCCT
Source organism: Prionailurus viverrinus (assembly GCF_022837055.1). Lineage (NCBI taxonomy): Eukaryota > Metazoa > Chordata > Mammalia > Carnivora > Felidae > Prionailurus > Prionailurus viverrinus. Next base: position 84,065,112 of record NC_062569.1, on the reverse strand, counting down.
ATGCCAACATCCTGTGATTTCGTGAGCCAGGAAGGATCTATTTAGATTGGACCAAGGTTTCCATGAATTCTTTTGGGGAGGGGACAAAATGAGGTGGGCAGTTGAGGGATGATGTACATACAGGAGGAGAGGCTTAAATTTGTGAAAATTTTTCTCCTCTTAGAAAACTCTTGCACTGGGTGGGGCATTCAGGGCCCAATTCTTTGCCACTGAACTGTCTACTTGCAGTCTACTTCTCGTATTGTAATATACCTCCCCCAGAGAACATATAACTCTAGTTTTGTTTTCCATGTATTAGCTGTGGATAAATTGTGTAGTAAGAACTTTAAAATAGCATGGCAGTCTTGTTCGGAAGGAAGTATGAGCCATGCATTTGGCAACTTTTCTGTGCACGTTTCGGGTCCAGGGATACCAAGCAAAGCCCTGGCATATCTATGTTCAATCACTGTCAGAGACTGGAATTGCATTTTCTGCCCCTGATTCTACCTGGCAAGAGTCCTCTTTGTGCCGATGCCTGATGGGATGCAGTCTCCAGAAGAGTGATTGATTGCCAGGTGCAGGCATGATTAAGCCAGCACAACTGTGGATCGCCCCATCCCCACAGTGGAAGAAGAACAGAATGCATTTTCCGCGAGGACACGGTGGCTTTCTTTTGCTCTGTAGCTCATTGCATAAATACACTGGAGTTGAAAATAAATAACAGTCTATGTATATACTGAGTAAACTGGATTCCTTCGTGGAAGCAGAAAATGGGGAAAATAGATCAGTTACTATTAGGACTCAGAGTCAAATCCCAATTGTAAGAAATTAAAGCATGATGCTCACTTAAAAAGAGTGCTTTACTAGTGGTGTCTTTCCTATGCTGTGCTTAGTTGCCCAAATAAATGTGATGTGTTGATCTCAGTTTATCCCAAACTTTTGTTCTTGCCTTAAAATGTACTTGTGTTTGGGGAAGAAAATAAAAATAAAAGCAAAGCCATCTCTGCAAGTTTTGAAAAATATTCTAAGTATTTGGTGAAAACTTGAAGAAGGAAAAAAGTAGGATTGAATGGGACACATGGAGCAAAACTTGCTAAAATTTTCTTGACCCATCTGTTCCTCAAAGTTCCACTTGCCTTCTTCCCAAGGGAGACAATTCAAAGTCCCATCTTACCATCTCCAAGGTCAGGATCCCTTAGTGATATGTGGTGCTCTCCAGCCATTCTGGATATGGCACCTTGTGGTTGGGTGACAAATTCCTACCACCATATAGGCTTGGACAGGAAGGCCTGGGCAGGACATCCTAATACAAGTTTCCCTTTGGGATAAAGAAATATGGCTGACTCCAGAGGCAGTGGTCTGTGGCCAGGATGAGATGGATGAGATACTGATTGAATGGGTCTTATAAAGAACTCTTGTTCTCTCGTGGAGGAAATTCTTAATAAACCTTGGACCTGCTTTCTGGGAAGAACTCCCTAACATATTGTTTTCCATGCCCCTGGCTTTGCTGTCTGGAAAGTTGGAGGCTCAAAGAGTTCTAGCCAAAGAGTTTTTAAAGCTAGGCTTATCATTTCTCTCTCTGTCTCTTTTTTGTGATGTTTAGTTGTTTATTTTGAGAGGGTGTGTGTGTGCAACTGAACAGGGGAGGGGCAGATAAAGAGGGAGAGAGAGAATCCCAAGCAGGTTCCATGCTGTCAGCAAGGAGTCTGATGTGGGGCTCGATCTCATGAACCCATAAGATCATGACATGAGCCAAAATCAAGAGTCAAACGCTCAACTGACTGAGCCAGCCAGGTGCCCAGGTGCCCCTGGGGTTATTTCTTTTTAGCAAAGCATTTTCCTCACAAACAATAAGTTTCTTTTTGATCTGTTTGTTGCCTGTCAATTCTATATGCTAAGGACCAAACCCAAAATTCTTCCTTCCAGTTGGCTGTGTTTCTTTAGTTCCTAAGAATGTTGCTGAATTTGTTCAAGTTAGAATAGCATTATAAAACAATAGGCATTGGCAAGAAAGGAACATCTTTAATATGATCTGTGCTACAGGACTGAAATTCTTCATTTGATTAGCCAGAATTTTTATAGAACTTCTTCACTAAAAGCCTTTTTATTTCTTCCTGTTTTTTTTATTTATTTATTTTAAGAGAGAGAGTGTGCAAATGGGGTGAGGGGTATAGTGAGAGAGAGAGAGAGATGGAGAAAGAGAGAATCCCAGACAAACTGTGCACTGTCAACGCAGAGACCAATGCGGGGCTTGATCTCACAAACCATGAGATCACAACCTCAGCTGAAATCAAGAGTCAGATGCTTAACCAACTGGGCCACCCAAATGCCCCCATATTTCTTGCTGTTTAAAGTCCAGAAGCAGTGGGCTTTTCAGACCCAAACTTCTAGATTCCTATCACTGTTATTTGTACTTTCAACCCAGCCAATCCTTGCATGTTTATGTCTTCTTTATAATACCTTGCTAAATGCACTAACACATACAATGCATGTGCAGACATTCTGGCTTTTTCTAACCTGCGGATTTAGAAGACTCTTGTTCTGGCTTCCAAGTTACTGAAGGCGACAATATTACCAAAGTTTCATCATTGTGTAACATGTGTTTTTGTCTTTCTAGCCTCTGCTGTTTCCTCCCCTGCAGATGTTTGACCACTAAGTCAAATCTAAATATTTTAGGCCTTTGTTATGGCAAAGTCCCACTTCTAGAATCAATTTCTAGTTAGTGATAGAGAAATAATTCAACCTGCCAACAACAGACCCTTTTATACCAATATAGAATAGAGGGGGAAAACATAATTTATTACCTAGGAACCATGGATAGATTTATATGCACACATGGTAGAGAAAAGTGACCACCAAATATGGACAGCACTTAACTCAAATTATACAGTAAAGTGGTAGAGAACTTAAGACTTATTTTATCTCCTTGAGAGACAAGGGGGCTGAAGCTTGTGACAGTCTCTGTTCATCTTGTGTGAGGCCTCTGAGCTAATTCTGAAGGTACAGTTTTACATAAGTAGAGGTTATTTGGCTCCTGACCTTAGAAATATCTCTATAGTATAAAATCTGGAGACTGGGCTTAATCCCTAGTGAGAATTATCTTTATTCCAAAGGTTAGAGCAAAAACTCAGATTATCATGTCTCCGAGGAGATACTAAGAAAAGAGAAAAAGAGGGAAATGGTTTCTCTGCCCTTTATAAATGGAGAAAATAATTTTCATTTACCCTTACATCAATTAGGGTCATGATAATAAATGGACCTAATGTAAACAGCGGCTCTAAAACAGTGGACGTTTGTTTCTGGTTCACATAATAGTCCAGAGTAGGTGCTCCTGTTCTGCAGATCAGCTGTCCTCCACACAATCATACAAGGACCCATGCTGACAATGCATTTGCCATCTGCAAGTTATGGTTTACAGGATGACCCTGGGGGGTGCCATCCCAGTTAGCCATAAAATGGGAAAATAACATGGAGGAAACACTCCTGTTTCTTAAAAGCCTTTGCCTAGAAACAAGACCAATTTCTTGTGCTCACGTTCCATTGATTCAGTCAATGGATACACAAACCTGCAACAGTCTGAAAAATGTGGCCACACTCTGCCCAGGAATATTAATTGCTAGAGGAAATTAATTTGGTAAACAGTTATCCACCTGTACCAGAGATTAGACAAAGCACGATGAAATAATAGAAGCTGTTGATAATATCATTAAAAGGCAGTGCATTTTTAAAGTGTCCAGTCAGTGGTGCAACCCCCCAACCCACCTGGCTCACTCCTCCTAGGGTCACAACCTGGTCCCTGTGCTGGTAGCATTATCTCAAGGGACTCTTTTGTGCTCTGTTCCTCTGCTTATTTGGAGGAAGTCCATCTTGGTCTGGATAAACATGGTGCTGAGGGAGTCACTCAAGAGTGCTTTGTCCTACCTGCCCTGAAAGGGTCTGTTCTAAATAAATGGTCTAAGCTCAGAGTTCTTGAGTGCTTAGATCCCTCTGGCCAAGCCTCCTTCTACTTTAATTACCAGCCTCAGTCCATGATCAGGCATTTTATTTCTCTGCCACCCTTTTAGTAGACTTCGTACATTTGAAAATGCCCACTGCTGGTCTCCAGGCATTCATTTTGTTCTAATGTAAGGGCACTGAGAGCAAGAGCCTTGCCTGTCTTGCCCATGGTAGAGATTTCTCCATCCCCACTATGGAGGCATTTTTGTTTAGAGATATGTACGGTCCCCAATCTATTCTACCAGTTTCCCATAACTTCCCCCTTTCTCACTTATATTAACTGTATGTCTTTATTCTCCGTATTTTGGTATTTTGTGACATCTGGGACCTTGCTGATCCTCAAGGGACTGCTGTTCCCAGGGTTAGCCAATTCCCTCTCACACCCATAACTTCAAATGCAAACCAACCAACCCAGAGCTCATATCCCCCACCTCCTCCTTTATTGAGCTCTCTCACTCCTGGCCACTGCCCATCTGCCCTAATTACCCAAGGTCCAGGGAATTAGACTTTTCTAGAAAGAGAACCAAAGGATGTATATGTGTATTAGAGAGGGGAGGGGGAGAGACTTGTTTTATTTTAAGGTATTGCCTCATTTGATTATGGAGGCTTGGTAATCCAAATCTGTAGGCCAGGCTGGAAAGCTGAACCCTTAAGGACGAGCTGCAGTTTGAGTCCAAAAGCAGTGTGTGGGCAAATTCCTTATTATTCGGGGGGGGGGGGTCAATATTTCAAGCCTTCAACTGGATAGATGAGGTCCACCCACATTATGGAGAAAAATTAGCTATACTCAAGATCCAGTGATGTAAAAGTTAATCTCACCAAAAAAGAAAGAAGGAAGGAAGGAAAGGAAAGAGGAAAAAAAACCCTCCATAAGAAACATCCAGAATAATGTCTGATCAACTATTTAGGCACAAAGACTCATCCAAGTTGACACATGAAATTAACTATCACATCCAGGTAACTAAACATCCCCTAAATCCCAGAGCTCACTGAAATTCAAACTAGCCAAGCCTAAGCCTGCTGACCCTCATTCACCTGTTTCTTCTTACAGAAATCACACTAAAATCTCTTGTCTGCATTTTTCCTTCACTCCCTCTGCCTCTTGACTGACCCTGATGCTTCTCCATGTGGTCCTCCTGCATGGCATCCTAACCATTCTGTGCTAGGGATCTAAGAATACAATAAATCTCCTCTTTCATGTTTCCATGTGTGTGCTTCTTACCGTATCTGATTAAAACAAATCCCAAGTGTCCCTAAAATATCCCTAAATAAGATGCTCTGGTATTTTTCCTACAGTGAAAGTTTTGTTCCTCGAAAACCATTTCAGGTCTGGAATCAAAAATCCTTGTCATTTCTATCACAGGTTAACACCTTTTACCCTTTTCCCTGATGTGCTAGTTCTTGCCCTTGAGACTCATATTTTTAACTAACAATCCAGTGGTATGTGATACCCCAAATATGAGGGCAAAACCATCCACTTCGTGCTTCTCTTTCTCTAAGAAGAGTTACCCTCTGAGGCCTAACCATACTCCTATTCGATCTTGAAGCCATATTGAACCCTCGATCCTCTGCACCTTTCAAATGTAATCAACCAGCTCTTCCGATGGCCTAGCTTTTCTATAAGAAAGAACTTTGTGGAGATGATATTCAGACTTGATCCTCACCCCAAAGTTTATGTTTTAAAAATTCCATTGGGGGGTGCCTGGGTGGCGCAGTCTGTTAAGCGTCCGACTTCAGCCAGGTCAGGATCTCGCTGTCCGTGAGTTCGAGCCCCGCGTCAGGCTCTGGGCTGATGGCTCAGAGCCTGGAGCCTGTTTCCGATTCTGTGTCTCCCTCTCTCTCTGCCCCTCCCCCGTTCATGCTCTGTCTCTCTCTGTCCCAAAAATAAAATAAACATTGAAAAAAATTTTTTTTTAATAAAAAAAAAATTCCATTGGGTTGGCAAGGCAGTGTTGGTCATACATTCGAACCTGAATAATTGACCTTCATCAATTCTCTGTATCTCTTTATCCCTTTACAACAACTGAGGATACCTGCTGTTGTCCTTCCACAGTATCTACACCCATGGTTTATAAACTGACTTATGTCTTGATCATTCCTTGCCCACCCCAATCCACCACCTTGCTATCTCTTGGTATGGAAGCTCTTCTGGTTTTCTACTATCCATTTCCACCCCCATAGCGATTGTCTGCTTTTTTAATGCCCTAGTACATGCCCTAGGAAGCTTTGGCTTCATAATCTAAGCTCCTCCACAGATGGGCATCGTTGGTGTACTGGTTGGCACTTGCTGGAGAGAAAAAAGTTTGGATACTTCTTCCCTCAGCCCTCCTGCTTCACTAAAGCATTACTTACTGTTGTTTTATGTCTCCCAAACTCTACTTTCTAGAGGTCAGTCCCTCTCCTGGGGTCCCAGTTCTCATGGGGTTTCAGTGAAAGTAATTACTCCCTGTATCTGTCAACTCTGGAGAGGATGGCAGTGGTGGTGGTGGTAATGGATTGCCATCGTTGCTGGTCTCCAGGTGCCTCACTTGATTTTTTCCTTAACTTGGCCCATATGTCTGGAAGTACCTTCATTAAAGTCTCTTCATGGGAAATATCAGAGCGAATTATGCTCCCTGACTCAAACAAGACCCTTATAACCTGCAACATTGTGGCAACATTGTGACAAGCTTGGTGAGAAAGAGAAAAACAGAATTGTGCCCACCTCTGACAACACACAATCCAGAGCAAACCCACATTTCCTTAAACTCTTTCCAAGATTGCCTACCCAAAGCCCAAATCCTATGAGTTCTCTCTGACACCCTCTTACTGAGACATCTCACAGTTCCTCATGGTGGGCAGCCCTCCTCACTTCAAGTGATAAACCCAACTTGTTCAACTACAGTTAGGCTTCTGGTGGTCTTTGACTATAGGGCATTGACCATGGAAATCACCTATCCTAAGCAGTCCATGTTCTTTGATTCAAATTCTCCATTGTCTTTGTTCAAAGCAAACCTGTTATACAGAAACCCCATTACAAAAACTCTCAAACTGGAAGATGACTGAGACTGCCACACCTAGAGAAATTATTTTTTTCTAGAACACTCTGTAGTCATCTAGCCCATGACAGTTCTAAAAAGCAAGACTATCCAAAGTAGACAACCACTGTACATATGTATTGCAGTATTTGATGTAAACGCATAGCCGCTAAAGGCAACTCCAGAGGATGGGGTTCAGGAGAGACTGGCAATAAGAGATATCCCCACCTAGAAGCTGTGACACTGTACTAACCAGTCAGGCCATCAAAATCCATTAAAGGCTATAAATATGATCTTGAGTTCTTTTGGTAGCTTGTTATCAGCGTGCTTCAGAAACACACAAGTATTTGAAATAGTTTCTCTTGGATCAGAGATGGAATGGGAGGCCTGAAGACCTGCATTTCTCCTCATCTCAAACATCCTAGGACCCTGTCGAAAAGATACATTTCAGATACTCTGCTTCCTAATGGCCAAGAAACCTTCCTAATAATGTTCAATGCTCTCATCAACGTGGCATATTTTGTAGGTATTAAACCCTATCCTTACCCATCTATATCAAAAAGACATATCAAAACGATCTATGTTCACAGACTGCCTAGCTATCTGATCTCCGACACTGTCCCCCAGTTTAAATTCTTGGTTTGGAAAGTGTCCTTCATGCTTAGACTTGTGCATTCATACTAACCTGTCCATCGCATACCTCTCCTAGGCTAACAACTTGGAATGGTCAATAGGTCCCTAGAACATTGCAGATAATGGGATGGGCCAATCAATCCAGACCGTGCATGCTTGGCCTCCTCTAGACAGACTACCTGTTTTGAAACTAAGTACTGATTCTGCCCCCAAACTCCCTATGCCCAGAACAACCACCTCTTCAGTAGCTATTTCCTAGAGTAGCCTGAGAGTCTTAAGAGGATGTAAAAGATAGTCTCCATTGCACAACAGAACAGGGAATGTGTCAGGAAAGAATCTAGGATGGGAGATGGTACACAAGAAGCCCTTGGACCTGTTAAATCTTGGAGGCCTGTGACCTTGAGTCTTTTGAGGTCAACCTTATGTTTTTACAGTTTGCAACTCTAACCACCCTCCCTTATTATTTTTGTCCACCCATTCTTACCACTTTCTGGTCCATTTGCTTAGTCAAGACTCTGTTCTGTACATCTCCTAGATCCCAGAATCTAATATGAGTGACATGAATATGTTGTCAAAGACCTTCTGGACTCTTGCCAAAATCATGTTCAGCCTCAGAAATTAGACATGAGAATGTATGGGATGGGATATGTGCTCTAAAATTTGGTACCTCCCATCCCTGATGCCTGGGATGAATCTGAAAGATGCTTCTGGGAATGAGAGCATCTCCCTCATACCTGACTATAAAAAAGAGCCCTAAGATAAGCCCTAAGACAGACACATCAGATCTAAGGAGACAACAATATGTTTCCAGTAAGGACCCTGAACTGCTTCCTGCTTTTATTTTAGGCCACAGCCTCCAATTCCAGGTTTAGATGCTGATTCTGGTTCCCAAGCAGTGATATATTTGGCCTATTCTATCTTACTGATTTCAGCCTTCCGATGGAAGGTTATGTCTCCCTCCAACCTCTGCGTCTCAGGGGAGAGGTTCTCTTGGTCCTATCACAGGGAGACTCAGCCCTAGGAAGTGCTAGATGTACTCGATACTTTGAGGACTCCTGCTTAATAACTTCCTTCGCTCTTCTCCCTCTCTCATAACTTCTCCCTCTCATAATCTCTTCTTAAGACCCATCCAACCATCCACCCACTTAGCCAATCGCCCATTCAAAATTTTTAAGAATTACTATGTGCCAAAGACTGCTAGACTCTTGGAATAAGACAGGGTCTACATCATCAAGTCTACAATATAGTGGTGGAGAACAACTTCTAAAAAAAGAAAATCTCATAAAATGTGGTGTATGCTATAATAAGAAGTAGAAACAGCATGTTGTGAAAGCGGGCTGGCAACTAGCCGCCTTGCTTCCCATCTCCTTCATTGCTGTGACTCCTCTGATCCTGTACATCATTCTCCCCCAACACAGCTCCTGAGCCTGCTGTGTGCATCACCACCGACAGGCCTCCTTTTATCCACCCACCTACTCCCTCTTTTCCTTGCATACCAAGTGAGACCCCACAAGAGATCTATTAAAATGTGTCAGTCATTCCATGGGAAGGGCTTTAAAACAGATTTTGAGAGGCTGACTCTCAGGATGGAAAAATGTGTGTCGGGATAATGAGTTGTCTGTGTACATATACTATCTATTATAGAAAAGCGGATGAAGTGAAATACCAGCTGTAATTGCTCTCTTTAGGGAATGACATGGGAGGTGGGACAAAGTAACATTACTACTCTATTGACCCAGCACCATGAGTTTAACAATGTTTCTGTGAGAATACCAAAACTGGATACATGCTACACTCCCACACACATATAAAAAAGACTTGAACTGAGGTGCTAGAAACAGTAACAAAAAGCAAAGACGTGTACCTGCCTAACGAGAGCCATAGAAAGTGAACGTTCAGGCATGTGTCAGTGCCCCTGGCCAAACCAGGCAGGGTCAAGACCCTTCACCTTGGAGTGTCCTAGTGCTTGGTGGCTGCCCAAACCTCCCTCACAGAGACTGAGCCAGGCTGCCCGGGAGTGCTTATCAGAAGTTCTTTTTATTTGTTTGATCATTTATCCACTCAACAAATATTCATAAAGGGCTCCTGAGTGCCAGGCACGCTGTTGGGCTGGCAATGCAGGTGTGAACTTGAAAGGCATGATCTGCGCCCTCCTGGAGCTTGTATCCTGGGAGCTACTCAGGATAGCTGGACATAGGCGGAGTTACAAGGAGCAGGAGGTAATTATAGCAGCTCTAACATTTAACTGTGGTGTGCCAGGTGCTAAGTGCCTTCCTTCTATTCATTAATTTAATACTCATCACCACCCCATAGGGAAGGTTATTATCCTCCCCTCTTTGATTTTTATTAAATGTATGATCCTTATCTTACAGCGGAAGAAGCTGAAGTTCAAAGGAATTAAGCAACTTGTCCCAGATGATGTGGTTAGGAAGTGGCTATCTCGCCACGTCTGTGTGCTGAGCCACTGTTCTCTATAAAAGTTGCACAACTAGAAAGCTGCACCCCATCGCCCAGCAAAAAGAAAGGGCATCTCTTCTTCCCCTTCTAAGGCTAAGTAAGAGGTTGGCAAGTCAGGAGTAGAAGGAAGAGTGGGAAGTCCCACAAGGTCCATGACTAGTTAACCGGACAATACTTTAAAATGGGCATCTGCCTCACAGTTTCCTTCCCTAACCCACCTCATATTCCGTTTTCCACTCTGTCCCTCATCTTTCTTGCTTTGTTATTTTTTTTAAAGTTTATTTATTTTTAAGAGAGAGAACATGAGCAGGGAAGGGCAGAAAGAGAGGGGGACAGGGGATACGAAACAGGCTCTGTGCTGCCATCAGCCAGCCGATTCCAGGCTCGAACTTAGGAACCATGAGATCATGACCTGGGCCAAAGTTGGACGCTCAACTGACTAAGCCACCCAAGTACCCCCATCTTCCTTGCTTTAGACTCCTTTCCTCTTTATGGATTTGCTTTGCCTTCAGGCCTACACCTAGTGCTGTATTTCCACCTAAGAGCCCCAGTTTCCCATCAGGACCTCCTTCTATTACTGCTCTCCATAGCTCCAGGTAAATACATTGCCTAAGGTAGTACAACCCCAGGAACCACATCCCGCAACTCTTCAGGTTCACCTGGCCCTTGGGTAGGACAAGAGCACAAAGCATCCCATGGGTGTCCATATACAATGGTCCTATAGATAGATAACGCTCTCCGACGCATTTGAAGCTCCAGGTAAAACAAAACCTTTGATCTTCGGTTCTTCCCTCCTGCTATAATCGAAATCAATAATGCGATGGAAGGTAATGTAGAGCTGTGTCAGGGAATCTTTTTGGATTTTGTGTTGAGCCTGGTTTATGGAGAAGTAACACAGCAACTGGCTTTTTCTTTTTCTGCCTTTGTTAGCAACCCAAATCAGAATGACTCAATTTGTTTCTCCTGGTTTCATTTAGAGATTCAAAATCTTTTTGTTCTGGTTCTCTGCAAAATTTCATTGTATCTCTGGTGAGAATGTCTCTTTCCTGTCTTATAATCTTCTACCATCCATAAGAAGCTAACATGGAATAAAGTTCCAGGAGAAAAGCCATCACCTTTGTCACTCAACCAGAACTATAACGTGAGTCTTTGACAGATGACAAATTGATTGTGATTAGGGGAGTTATTTAAGCCCTGAAGGCCAAACTTGAAGGGTAAGAATTTTTTGGTTCCCAGGTCTAAAGCTAAAAGAAAGCCATCAATTGCTTGACAGTCATATTTTCTATTGTTTTTCAGAACACATCTCGTCTTCTCCCAGCCCAGAGAGGCAATGCTTTACGGAAATGGCATTCTTACCACTTTTTGGTTAATGGGGTGTTCTCCCACAAGATCTGTAGAATGCAGGAACTGAGCCAGAAGGAAACTGAAATCACTCAGTCCAAAGAACTCATTGTCCCATTGGAGAAACCAGGGTCCAGAGAAGGGAGCTGCTGGACAGAGATTAATGAAAGAGCCAAATGGCACCCTACGCCTGGAGTCTCACCGAGTCAATTGTCTTCCCTTCTGTTGCCTCTCTGCTGTTTCCGTATAATTCTTAGACATGTGGTGGCGGGCAGTTGCCCCCAACCAGCTGCACCCAGAGCTTTGTGTGAGTGTGTTGAAGGAGGAGGACTGCTCACGAGAAACACTTAAAATAATTGAATTATTAATGGTAAAGACGAGATCTGGCAGCTGCTGCTGCTACTGACGGCCAATCATTCTTGCATCTTTAGTGACATCTCATTTATCAAACAGCATGATAGGATGATAACTTCGCAGAATGAAAAATGCTGACTTTATTTTACCATGTCTAAAAAAAATATCCACCTCTATCTTTTGGGGGGGAAAAAGTCAAAATGAAATACATGTTTTCATAATGTACAGTTTCACTTCTCCCTTTAAAATTCTTTTCATGACACATAAAATATGGGAGGGCCCACCTGCAAACTCACCACTGGGAACCTACGTGTATGTATACATACATATCCACGTATTTTTTGAGGACTTTCCAAAATAATTTTGGGTGGAAGGGTATTAGGAGAGGAAGGAGAAGCTAAGCTTATTTGCCATCTAAAAATTAATTTAAAAGATAGTTGTAACCAATGATTGCTTTTTAGTTAGGCATATACATTTTTGATAAAATTAATAAATAGCAACTGCAGAGCAGCATTAACCAAAAGTGGTCCATTGTCTGGTAATCCCATAAGACAATCTGTTAAAAATGGATTCTGTGGTCAAATGAATTTGAAAAATGCAAATAATATAGTCCCTTGAAAATTTACAATCCGTATTAGCTTTTTATGGTTCTGAGATGTCCTGCTGTCAAGACAAATGCATTCCCAAGCTATTTTAACGCTGAGTCTTTTTAATTTTTCATGAAACATATTTTGGAAAACAATGTCATACGTAATACTTTCTAAAAAAATCAAGAACAAATATTGAAAAAAATATGCATACATTTCAAACAACGGAGGTAAAGGCAAGAAAACTAGCCTTTGTTACTGATACTGACAGTCCTAGACTCCTACTTTCGATAGATACAAAAATGAGCATAATATAGGAAGTATAACTGTTTTCAGACATAGGACAACAGGCAGCTGGGAGTATGACACCTAAGAGAAGAAAAATGCTTTAAGTGAGTCCATGGCCAGCTGTCCTTTAGGCTGGGACCCTGTTTGGACAGAGTGCAGGGAGGGGAACCCAAACAGAGCAGTTTCACTCAGCTGAGGAGTAGAGACTGAACTTGGTGGTAGGCACGTTGGACTGTGGGAGAGGGTGTCAGAAGGAAGGAGTTGCACAGAGAAGGACCTCCAGAAATCTACCTAGTGGCCGGTCCTCTTGTTGGCCAAATCCAACACTTATGCACCGGGGAGTTCAGTGCCACCCCAGAAGAAAAGAGGTATGGGGTGGCTATGAGCTCCTGGAAGGTTTTGGATTTCCCACAGTGCTGGGAGACTAGAGCCCCACCGTTCTGAGGAGACCCTGCTGCAGGCTGTGAGCTCTCCCTTGAGAGCCAGCCAGACTCTCATTCTCCACTAAGGGCTGCACTAAATCCCACCTAACAAAGCTTAAAAAACAGCCTCCAAAGGATCCAGCTGATCTGCCACTCAGTCACTTCCATAACAAAATTCAACACTCCTTCCAGAAAGAAAAATATCCAGACTCTTAAAAATGAAGCATTTCCAATGTCCAGCATATAATATATATCTTTCTCTTCTCTCTCTCTCCATATATATATATTTTTTAAACCAAAAGATGTGACCCATAACAGGAGGTGGTGGGTGTGGAGGGGAACAATGGGAACAGACCCAGAGATGACCAAGGTGCTGGAATTAGCAAATGAGTGCTTCAAGCGGCTATAAAACAGGGGCGCCTGGGTGGCTCGGTCAGTTAAGTGTCCAACTTTGGCTCAGGTCATGATCTCGTAGTTTGTGAGTTTGAGCCCCGCGTTGGGCTCTGTGCTGAGAGCTGGGAGCCTGGAGCCTGCTTCGGATTCTGTGTCTCCTTCTCTCTCTGCCCCTCCCCTGTTCATGCTCTGTCTCTGTCTCTCAATAATAAATAAACGTTAAAAAATTTTTAAAGAAAAAACCGCTATAGAACATACATATGTTTATAGATTTAAAGGAAGATGGACACGATAAGTGAACAAATGGAAAAAACTGAAAAATATAATACTTGACATAAAACCAAGAAATCTCCAATAAGCACGCAAATATACATTATTCCTTTCAAAAAATACTTTAAAAACATCTAGTGATTAATTACTTTCTATAAGAAAGTTTACAGCTTCATGTTTAGGTTTTGTCCTTGCATTTTGCAGATTCTGACGATTTGAAAGAACGCCTAGAGCAGTGAAAAAATCCAGTAAGTGTGACTGGAAAAGACGTAGAAATTATATACAGATACAAAAATTAGAACTTGGCTGTTAACGGCAAGTTATAAATGATTCATTAGCTGGTTCAACTATGGGAAGTCAAAAAGAATAGTTTCCTTAGTGAGAAGCAATGAGAGAAAATATTTCAAAACTAAAATATGAAGCAAGCGCAAGTCATAAAGATGGTCACCCACATAAAAGGAGTTTTATATAATTTTGTCTTCAATCAAAACCAGTTCTTCACATTTCCAGGAGACGTTTGTCTCTCTAGATTTAATCTTTCCGTATTACACCGCAGGTCAGTATGGTGAACCTCCAACTTTCATGGACTAGCTTCTATCAGAAATCTTGTAAGGTCCTCTAAATCTTGGGTCAGGAAAGTCAAACAGGTATTGCTGAATGGTGTGTGTGTGTGTGTGTGTCTGTGGGTGTCTGTAGAGCAATTGTATCATTAGCCTGTGGATTCTCCTCGCAGGAAGAAGTCCTATCTTTATTCTTTTTTTAAATTTCTTGAAGTTTTTATTTATTTATTTTGAGAGAGAGAGAAAAGGAGGGGAGGGGCAGCGAGAGACATGGGGACAGAGACAATCCCAAGCACAGTCTGCACTGCCAGGACAGAGACCGATGTGGGGCTCAAACTCATGAACCATGAGATGGTGACTGGAGCAGAAGTCAAGAGTTGGACACTTAACCAACTGAGCCACCCAGACGCCCCTCTATCTTTATTCTTGAACAGAGACAGACACAAGTTGGGGGGGGGGGGTTGGGGAGAGCCGTGGTCCATCCTGAAAGGGGTACTATCTTCCCATTAACATGGCATGGTAATAATAAAAAATGACTTCTGGTTGGTTTGAATATTGTCTTAAAATTCTTCCACTGCCCAACCTCTGCACCTACACCACATACATACATCATATACCATTCCCTGAATATTTTGCTTATTACTTTCATAGGCCATCCTCAATTTAATCAGACATCTGAGAGTCAATTTGCATTAGTCCTCTTATACTCTTAGCTCTAGAGCAGACTTCAGTAAGGGTCTGACTCTACCCAGGGGCTTTAATCTGTATTATAGAGCCCTATTTTCAATCATTCTCAATAGACAAAGTGTTATGCATAGACGCGAAGGATGATTTTGTAGAAAAAATTGGTAAATTTAATAATGTTATATTATTATGGCAAATAAATCATTTTATTTTATTTTTTATTTATTTTTTATTTATTTTTTTAATGAAATTTATTGACAAATTGGTTTCCATACAACACCCAGTGCTCATCCCAAAAGGTGCCCTCTTCAATACCCATCACCCACCCTCTCCTCCCTCCCACCCCCATTAACCCTCAGTTTGTTCAAATAAATCATTTTAAAATCCATTTCATTTGGGGTGCCTGGGTGGCTCAGTCGGTTAAGCGTCCGACTTCAGCTCAGGTCATGATCTCACGGTCCGTGAGTTCAAGCCCTGCATCGAGCTCTGTGCTGACTCCTCAGAGCCTGGAGCCTGTTTCAGATTCTGTGTCTCCCTCTCTCTGTGACCCTCCCCCATTCATGCTCTGTCTCTCTCTGTCTCAAAAATAAATAAATGTTAAAAAAAAATCCATTTCATTTAAACCTCATAATCCTATTGTATCCTTATAGGCACAGATGGATATTTTGCCACTTGACATATGATGAAACTAAGGTCCAGAAAGTGATTATTTAAAGTCACAAAGTTTGTTGGTGACTATGATTCTCCTACTGCCCAGCTCTGTTTTTTTTTTTTTTTAACTGAATCATGATACATCACTTAATGTCTATTCAAGTTAATTATTCTTTTTAACAAGAGACTATCGAGAAAGGTATTTTGTAAATCTAGATTTTTATCCTTAATATTCCCATTTAGCCAGTAAGAAAACCAAAGCTCAGGAATGTTAACCAGCTTGACAGGATAGAAGGTTCAATGATAGCACAGGGACTAGAACATGGGGCCCATCCTTTGTTTACTGCACCATATGGCCAACCTGGACTCTGGACTCTAACAGGATTATTGATTTCCATAAGTCTTAATTACAGCGAATTTGACATCCAGGGATAACAGACTCATATATGGTATCTTTCCTTTGCTGCTTTAAACATCTTAGATCAAGCTGCAGTTGAATTGCCCCAGGGCAGGAAATTAAGCTCTATACCAAAGGGTTTAGCAGCTAAACCCAGGGGTGACTCCTGCATGGATGAAAGATTCTGGACCACCTAGAATGGCTAGTCTGTGGCAACAGTGGGCGGACTGAAGAATGCGACCTGGAGGAAAGTCTGCTCTTCCCTGGCCAAAGGGATGGTGGGGGAAAGGAAGGTATCAAGGCAGAGACACAGTTGGGTGGAGGTAGTGGACAGGCCAAGTGTCCTGACTTCTCACTCTGGACTTCAGGCTGTAGAAAGGAGGTGCATTAGATGAGCAGGGCAAATGTCCCATTCCCACATAAGACTCTGGAAAGAGATCTCCAGTGGGCTGAACTCTCCGTACCAACCATGTCAAAATAAATTTGGCAACATGATTAGATAAGAGGAGGCCTTGATATTTGTTGTACCTAAACAGCTCTAAATTCCCCCAAACAGGTCTAGAACACACCACATTATTTCTGCCTAAATGTTAAGCACTTTTAGATGATCTGAAGAAGCTCAAGAGGCCAGATGCCCATACACATGCAGACCTGCACTGCCTTTTAGAGGGAAATCTCAGAAATGGCTGATTGTCAGGGCACGTGACATACAGCAAGAGGAGGCGAAACTCCATAGTAGAGGCTGGACTGCTTGTTTCAGAGGCCAGGGAGAAGATACGGCAGAGGAGAGATCCAGAAGAGTCTGAAATACTAGTGAGAGCTCAAATAAGGTGGAGACATCCAGGGACCATTGATGGGGTTTTGGAGTGGTGGAGGTCCGGAGCTGATGGCCAAGAAAGAAATCTTGAGACATCTTTGGTGCAAAAAGGTGATTTTATTAAAGCATGGGGACAGGATCCGTGGGCAGGAAGAGCTGCACTGGGCAGTGAAGAGTGATGGTTATATACTACGGAGTTGGGGGAGATAAAGGCAAAAGGAAGCCTCCAGAAGGACTTCCATATGCTAAAGAGGATTCATAAGATAGGAGGTCTTGTACTGTCAAGCTAAGGCTACTTTCCCTCTAGTTAGGCATTAACATTAAGTCAGTACAGAGTTACTGGAGACATATTATACTCTGTATTTGCCTCAAGTATTTGTCAGTGGGCTGCAGGTTAAGGAAATGCAATGTTATTTACATTTTCTCCTTGCCTTTGTTCTCCACATCACTATGGAGGAGAGGGTGACATTAGGGCTCTAGGAAACTGAGTCTATAGGTTTCTGGGGATTAAGCTATTGATAAAATTGCCTTTTTCTTGTAATTCACTAAGACATATGTAAACTGATGGAGACTCATGTGCTGCATGACTGTGATCTCTATCAGTCAACCATTGGTTTTCCCCTTTCCTTTGTTCTTGGGTAGCCAGCAATGCCTGAGGAATGTCACACGTATCCCACTGTGGAGGTGACAAGGAAGGGGTTGTCAGCTTGCTTATATGCTTCTTCATCAGCATCACTAGGTTTAACCACACCCAGAGACCAGATGACTATAGACAGACATTAACTGCAACCAGTGACGAGACAATGCCTCAGAGACCAGCAGATGGTCCAAGGAATCCTTGTGGATCTGATTTCTCTGCCTTTCTCACTATCACGATGTCCCATAATCTGGTTCTGTCCATCCAGACAAAGCCCTTCAAACTCCCATACAATCTTCGAGAAGCAGAAGGGAGATGCAGGTAAGGTATTTTGCCTTATAGCAGAATGTCATCTGAAGGGACTATCTAAATCATTGTGTCACATTAGGATTTGTTGTTGTTGTTGGGACGCCTGGGTGACTCAGTTGGTTGAGTCAAACTGTTGATTCCGGCTCAGGTCATGATCTCACAGTTCATGGGACTGACCCCTGCATTGAGCTCGGAGCTGACAGTGAGGAGCCTGCTTGGGATTCTCTCTTTCCCCCTCGCTGCCCTCCCCCTCAAAATAATTAAAATAAAATAAAATAACTTAAAGAGAAAAAGGATTTTTTTCCCTTTAATTTTGAAATAATCTCAAATCTGCAGGATAGTTTCACATATGCTACAAGAACTCCCCCTTTGAACTATTTGAGAAGGAGATGCTGACATGATACCTTTTAACCTTCAAATACTTTTAACATGTCATATTTCCAAGAAAGAAAGAAAATCCTCCCCCAGGATCACAGCACAAACATTAAAATAGGGAGATTTACATCAATACAGGGCCTCTATTTCATCCTCCAGTGCCATTCAGATTTTGCCAATTGTCACAATTATGCCCTTTATAACAAAGAGATACAGTTCAGAATCACACAGGGCTTGCATCCTTAATTATTTCTATTTGGAATGATTCCATGGCCTTGAAGCTCCTGAGGAGTGCACTTAGTTATTTGGTAGAATATTCCTGGATCTCAGTTTCCCGACGTTTCCTCACAATTAGATCCAGGTTATTCATCTCTGGCAGGAAGATCACAGAAGTCATGCCGTGTTCTTCTCATTGCCTCTGATCAGGTGGCATATGATTTTCAGTTTGCTTACTGACGATGTTTACTCTGATTACTCAGTTAAAGTCTGTAAAGTTCTGCTTCCCCCTTTTTTCATTAACAGGTATTGTGTGGGGAGTTACTTTGAAACTATGTAAATATCCTGTTCTTCCCCCACACTTTTGGCTTACTCATTTATTGACTCAAATTCCTATTTTTCAGTGGGGTATAATCCTTTGCTATCATTGCTTGTTTTGATGCTCTGTGTCCCTATTATCGTTGTTTATTTTGATGTTCAGTGTCCTTTTGATATGACTGTGCCTTGAGCTCTTAGCTTTATTGGCAAAACCAGATGCCTCAGGCTTTGCCACCCACTGTGCTCAGCAACCCCCCCCCACACCCCACACCCCCCCCCCCCCCGCCCCAATGGTTTCAGGGCTGAAATGTTCAAGAGAGGGAAGAGGAAGAGCTAAGTTTCCAGCTAAAGCAGACAAGTTAATTTTGATATCCCTTACCTCCTTATCCAATGTGTAGGACTTAAAAGGAGACAGAATCATTGCTTCCCCTCTGTGATATGAGTGGCAGCATGAGGGAATTAAAACTTCGCCATATGTTTATTATCAGGGAGACTTGTCTTTACACCTACCTGAGACTTCCTTGGTTCCTGGGTTGATTACTTATGTTATACCTTTTGTTCATTCCTCTGTAGGACTTGGCAATGAATTTGTGAAACAGAGCAGTAACACGGATGTTTTAGGAGCTTCTGTAACCAAAGAATTGGTGACATATTAATGTGAGTTAGGGAGGTGGGCACACACACAAAAAGGTAGCCTAGAGAGGTCACCCAAAAAGTAAACAAGCCCCAAATCTTGGAAATGGGGAAAAACTAACGAGCAAACCGAAGCTTGTCCAGGATTAAAAGGAGCTCTGGGTTTAAGAAGCTTAAGGAGCAGGGGGACAGTGTGGTCACAGATAATAGCATGTCACAACTATTCAATATGTCCTATAGATTATGGAGCAGGTGACAACATGTAGCACTTTCAAGCTCTCAAAAGAGCTGCTTTTTTTTTTAATATAAAAATACAACCTGGGTTGTATAGTAAACACAATGTTTTCTGTTTTTTCTGTGGGGAGTGGTTCTTTGAAAGGTAATCATTTTCTAGGTTTTTACATTTCTGATACATTGGAATTTTTACTAAATATGTATTATTTTGTAATCAGAAAAAATTGTGGACATGTAAGAAATAGCAATAGTGAGGGAGGCGCCTGGGTGGCTCAGTTGGTTAAGCATCTGACTTTGGTCTAGATCATGATCTCGCCATTCCGAGTTCAAGCCCCTTCCCCTCCCCGACTCATGCTCTGTCTCTCTCTCTCTCAAAAATAAATAAACGTTTTAAAGAAAGAAGTAAATAGCAATAGTGAAATAATGGATGAGGAACTATGCAGTTTCATTACAATGCTTAATTTTTTTTTTTTGCCTGAAGTATAATGTTACACTTGGTAAAATGTATAAATCTTCAGTGTAGAACTGGGGGGATGTGTATACATTCCAGCAAGCACCATTCAGATCAAGATAGAGAGTATTTCTGTCCCCTAAGATAGTTTCCTTGCCCCTCTCACCAGCCAATCCCTCACCAAAGTAACCTCCACTTTGTATTGCATAGAGTAGGGTCTGGAGCAGGCTTCTGCTCTGACTGGATCATTAATATACAATGCTGATCTGTGTAAGTCTCTCTTCCTCTGGGTGTCTTAGGAAATAGACTAAATAACCTTTATGGACACCTTCAGTTCTAGTATTCCAGGAGAGAAATGATAAGTAATGTATTTTCCTCAAGGGTCCTTAGTAAACGAGCAGTAAGAATTATCTCCCAACTTCCAGGTCTAACTTCAGCTACTAAGCCGTAGGGCTTCTGTATAATTAGTTCCTAAAGCTGTATCAAATAGACTCTAGCCAAATGAGAAGGCAATAGTTAATTCTGAATATTAGATTAATGTTTCATTCATTCCCTTTTCACTATTAACTGCATGCTAAACAGGCCTTTGGCAGGCAATTGGCTCTGCTGAGGAGGCTCCTTGGTATAGCGGAGGAATAAAAACACAGGCCCAATCTCACTACATGTGGAATCTAAAACAAACAAACACATAAATCTGAAGAATTAATTCTGATTGCCAAAGGAAGGGGTGGAGAGTGGGCAAAATGCACGAGGGTGGTCAAAATGTACAAAGTTCCAGTTGTAAGATAAATCTTGAGGTTGTCATGTACAGCATGGTGGCTATAGATAAGACTATTGTATTGCATATTTGAATGTGGCTATAAGAGTAGATCTTGAAAGTTCCTGTCAGAAGAAAAACAAATGTGTTACTTTATGAGGTGATGGATGTTAACTGGACTTATTGTGGTGTTTATTTCACAATATATACAAATATTGAATCGTTATGCTGTTCCCCTTAAATTAATACAATGTATGTGTCCATTATATCTCAGTAAAACTGGAAGGAAAAAGGAAACACAGTGTCTGTAATAAAAAGAAGGAATTCTCAAAGCCACAAGAGAGAAACAGAGTTCTTTTTTTTAATGTTTGATTTTTTATTTTGAGAGAGAGAAAGAGAGAGTGGGGGAAGGGTAGAGAGGGAGGGAGAGAATCCCACGCAGACTCCATGATGTCAGTGCAGAGCCCGATCGGGGCTCAATCCCAGGAACCATGAGATCATGACCTGAGCCAAAATCAAGCGTTGGATGCTTAACCTACTGGGCTGTCCAGGCGCCCTGAGAAACAGAGTTCTAAGGGAAGAGAAAACTCGTTCAGCTGGGAGATTAGGGGAGGATTCACAGAAAGGGTTGACCAGAGAGCTGGACCTTGAATGATGAGTAGCAGTTGGATACACAGAAATAGACTTTCTCATACATGAGAATGACACGCTTCATCTGTAGAACATTCTCGGAGTATTCTTTTCTCAGCAAGATGAATGGTTTAGTGCTGAGGGCCTCATAGATCCCACCTGGTTTATATCTGTGAGTGAGAAGGTCATCTTGGGGAAAACACGTTTGTGTAGCAGATTGACATAAACAGAGTTTTCATATGCCTTATCTAGAGATCAAGATATATGGAAAAACTCTTGTATCTACGAAGCCACTGTTAATTAGTGCTTCTGCTCACAACCTTCTAGCTGTGCTGTGTCTACCTGAAGGGTTGTCAAGTTTTCTGGTTGGGCCGGACAGTAGATGCCTTTTACCAATGCCACAGGAGTGGCTCTTCTCCTGGAGGATAGTATCTCGTAAGGGAGTTCCTTCCTTCTATTGCTGGTGCGAGAGCTTCTTTGTGGATGTGACACGTGTATTATTGAATCCGAAAGCAAGTGACCCAAAACCTCACTTTCCCACCAATTTCCATGTTGAGAACTATGTCCTGAGATCTTCAGATTTGAGCTCATTTGGGTGCTCCTCTGTGTGAAGAAAATCCCTTACTAAGGCACGTTACTGAAAACTGCCTGGCCAGCCTCTCAAGGGAAGATTGGGAAAGAACAAGTCACATTTACCGACTTGCCTACATCTACTTATTTCTTTCAAATAATATATTTTAAAAATGATTTGGGCTCAATTACCCACAACCTGAATTGCATCATCTTAATCTTTTTATTACTACTAAAAAATCATTTCCTTTTTAATAAACATGTTCTAAGCTCCACTGATGTGCTAGGAGTGGATACTCTGAAAATTCACAAGATGAAAGATCACAGTTTCTCTGTATCACATGTCCTAATTCTCGAAACATTCATCAAGCTTGCTCCGGGTCTGAGGCACTTTTCTAGGTGCTGGGGAAAGGAACTGGTGGGCCAGAGACCCACAGGAGTTATCTCTTACAATTCCTCTTTTTTTTTTTTTTTTTTGGATGAAGCAATTACAGTCAGAGTGTTTATAATTTAACCAAGGTCACATGGCTAGTAAATTGCAGCGCCTAGACAGGAGCATTCTCTCCAGGATTAGTAGGTTTTCCATTAAAAATTTTAAAAATGCCTTTTTTTTTCCTTTTTACGAGAATAAAAGCAAATCTGACATGTTTTCCCAAAATAGACTGATAGTTTGGTAGGCTAAGAACTGCCGACTGAGGACGTTGTATGATCTCTTCTCAATAAAGAAGTGTGGATTACATTGGATCCAGCCAGATTTTTCTCACTGAAGTGTGTTCACAGAGCCATCTTGCACAGGTTGGGGTGGTGGGGGGTGGGGGGAGAGTCTTCCTTAGCCAGTTCAGTTCATTAGGAAAGAATATATATTGCTGAGAGCAAGCGATGTTGCTGTGGGTTTTAATTTGTTATTTATCGATAACAAGTAAAAACTAAAAGAACCGTAATATGATTTGCTCCTAAAAGAACAATTGCGACTCATGGTATGATAGCACTTGCTATAGATCAGCTATGTAACTGGGATCAGAAATAGTTTGTAGTTACTAAGTGTTTTGTTCTGTTTTCTACTCCAGTCTTCATCAGTTGAAATGCAACTGCCGCTGTTATTTATGGTCTCTGTTTCTCCTCTACTTCCCCCAGTTTGAGTCTGATTTTAGAGGTTAGCCCTCTTTCCTCATACAACAGCTTAAATATGCATAGAACCATGTATTACTTTTCTTTTTTTGAAGTGCTTTATTTATTTATTTTGAGAGAGAGAGAGAGGCGGAGAGAGAGGGAGGCAGAGAATCCCAAGCAGGCTCCGCACTGTCAGCACAGAGCCCAATAGGCGGCTCAAACTCATGAACTGTGAGATCATGACCTGAGCTGAAATCAAGAGTCAGATGCTACCATGTATTACTTTTAGAAACCTTGTTTTCCATGTTATTTGCTCTTGCAATAATTCATTTATCAAACTCTGCTTAAGCATCCACTATGTGGTAAGGCCCTGGGCTAGGCACCGGAGCTATGACACTCCTCAGAAAAAAGCAAGCAAGCTCTTTGTAACAACTGTCACCACAAACGTAATAGAGTGCGGGGGGAGATCTTCGGGGATCCTCTGACCCAGACCTGGAGGTGAGCGAAATGACTTCTCTGTCCTGATTCTGAAACAAAAACTACAAGACCCCTTTGACCTTCCCGCATCACGTAGAACAAGAAATCAAGTGTCATAGCATTCAAGCGACATCTTTTTCACTCATGCATGCAACGAAAGAATGCGATGGCCTACTGGAATCAGGCACTGTTCTTGGCACAGGAAACAGGTAGTTATGAAAAAAAGATAACATTCCTGTGCTCAGAGATTTTACATTTTTTTTTTTCAACGTTTATTTATTTTTGGGACAGAGAGAGACAGAGCATGAACGGGGGAGGGGCAGAGAGAGAGGGAGACACAGAATCGGAAACAGGCTCCAGGCTCCGAGCCATCAGCCCAGAGCCTGACGCGGGGCTCAGACTCACGGACCGCGAGATCGTGACCTGGCTGAAGTCGGACGCTTAACCGACTGCGCCACCCAGGCGCCCCCAGATATTTTACATTTTAATGAGAGAGGAAAGATTTGAACAAAAGCACAATAACATGCTGGGTGTCAATAAGTGCTAATAAGCAAACTGAAACAGGTGAAGAGGTATATAGACTAAGGTTGGGGAGTGTGGGGTTGCTGCTTTATGGAGAGTAGCTGTGGAAGATCTTTCTAATAAGATGACTGAGATTTGAACTGAGGCTTAAAGGAAGGGAAGCAATTAGTCATTTCGAGGAATGGTATTTTCTTCAGTGGGATCAGTAAGTACAATGACTCCAAGTATGCCTGATGTGTTTGAAAAACGTATGACTAACATAAAGGAAGAAGTGAGAAATAGATCAGGTTGGACTTTATAGAACATGATTCAGATTTTAGATCTGACTCTAAGTGTAATGGAAAGATTTAAGCAGAGCAGGGAGTTTTGTTTGGAAAGGATCATTGTGGCTGTGCTGATAAGATAGCAAGGGGCAAGGAAAGGGGTGGGAGAGTTCATTCAGAAGGCTATTTAACAGATCACGACTAGGTCATGGACTTGGACTAGGGTGGCAGGATGGAGGAGGTGAGAAATGACCTGATTCCGGGTATAGTTTGATGGTGGAGTCAACAGGATTTGTTGCTGGATTCAATATGACATATGGAAGAAAGAGAGGGGTCAGATGTCTCTTACAATGATGAACAAAACAGACAGGGGTCTGACCTTAGGGGGTTTATCTACTGGTGGGATAGGCAGCCAATAAACCAGCAAACAAATATACATGATTACAGTTTGTGATCAGTACTAAAAAGGAAACAACAGAGTGCTATGCTACAAAATAACAAGGGATCTCTTTCAGTAGGGCAGTCAGGGACCATCTCCCTAAGGAGGTGGTATTTAAGCTACGAAGAAGAAAGAGAAGGGGCCCTCCATGCAAAGATGCAAGAGTGGAATGTGCCAGGTGGAGGCTCCAGCAAGCACAACGGCCCTGAGGTCCCTTGGCTGCAAAGCAGGAAAGCCCCAGGATTTAAAGCACTTCTGACCAACCCTTAAGCTTGTTTTGTTTTTGTTTTCCCTACTCTTACATGCTCTAGCACAACAGTTTCCAAGGTATGATCTGTGTACCCCAGAGTTCCCTGTGACCCTTTCAGGGAGTCCACAAGGTCTTAACACTTTTCATACTAACGCTGAGTCATTATTTTTTTCTTTTTCATACTAATTCTTTCACGAGTATACAGTGTTTTCCAAAGGCGACAGGACTTGTGATATGACAGCAGGCTGATTCCAAAGCAGGTATGAGAATCCAGCTGTCTTGTACTGAGCCAGATGTCAGAGATTTGAAAAAAAATGGGAAGCAATGCCACTTTTACCATTGTGTTATTTTTGCCTTGTAAAACAGTTACTTTTTACAAAATTATTGTAAAACAGTTATTATTACTTTATACCAATAAACATTATGTTTATACAAAGGGCATTATTAGTATTTTAAATAATAGATATTTTATTTTTTTCTTAAATTTTTTTTCAACGTTTATTTATTTTTGGGACAGAGAGAGACAGAGCATGAACGGGGGAGGGGCAGAGAGAGAGGGAGACACAGAATCGGAAACAGGCTCCAGGCTCTGAGCTGTCAGCCCAGAGCCCGACTCGGGGCTCGAACTCGCGGACCGCGAGATCGTGACCTGGCTGAAGTCGGACGCTTAACCGACTGCGCCACCCAGGCGCTCCTAATAGATATTTTAAAAATCACTCTATATTGATTTCTAATGATAAGTGTCAATAGATATAGCCCACAAAAACAAAAGTTATTTGGATCCTACATAATTTTTATGTGAAGCATCCTGGGATGAAAAGTTTGAGAACTACAGCTCAGTATTAATGTTAACACTCTCAAATTCATACTTGACCTCTAGATATAAAATCCCCTTTGTACCTCGAACTTTCTTTAAAACACAATGGTAAGAATTGTGAACACTAATTGAGTGTTTACTACATTCTAGGCATGCCCTAAATGCTTTACAATATTTTAACTAGTTTAATCCCTTCAGATAAACCTATGAAATGGGTACTTTTATTCTATCCATTTCACAAAGAAGAAGCCAAAGCACAAAGACATGAAAACCTGTCCCAGATCACACAGCTATAAGTAATAGAGCTAGGATTGGGACCCAAGGGCAGTCTTGCTCTAGAGGCACCATTCTTAACCATCCGTGGTAATTTAATGCGTGAACAAATAAATGAAGATTTAGCCGTAATATTATGTAAACTTCACTTGCAGGGGTTCTCAGTAGCTCTGACTCACTGGGAGATCCATGTCAGGCAGGGTGGTGCTCAAAATATCACATACAGAAGGAGCCCGAGGCAGGTGAAAACCTTGGGCTAGGGAGTGCTGAGCAGCAAGCCCAGGGAATTCACCTCTGATGTCAACTCCCACAGGCAAGCATGAATCAGGACTAGGGTCAAGGCCACGAGGTTTAAAGCTGTGCAAAATAAAAACCTGCACAGCGAAGGAAACAATCAGCAAAACTAAAAGGCAACTGATAGAATGGGAGAAGATATTTGCAAATAACATATCAGGTAAAGGGTTAGTATCCAAAATCTATAAAGAACTTATCAAACGCAACACCCAAAAACCAAATAATCCAGTGAAGAAATGGGCAAAAGACATGAATAGACACTTCTCCAAAGAGGACATCCAGATGGCCAACCAACACATGAAAAAATGCTCCACATCACTCACCATCAGGGAAATACAAATCAAAACCACAATGAGATACTGCCTTACACCTGTCAGAATGGTTAACATCAACAACTCAGGCAACAACAGATGTTGGCAAGGATGTGGAGAAAGAGGATCTCTTTTGCATTGTTGGTGGGAATACAAGCTGGTGCAGCCACTCTGGAAAACAGTATGGAGGTTCCTCAAAAAACTAAAACTAGAACTACCCTACGACCCAACAATTGCACTACTAGGCATTTATCCATGGGATACAGGTGTGCTGTTTTGAAGGGACACATGCACCCCCATGTTTATAGCAGCACTATCCACAATAGCCAAAGTATGGCAAGAGCCCAAATGTCTATCGAGGGATGAATGGATAAAGAAGATGTGGTATATATATATATGTGCAATGGAGTATCACTCGGCAATCAAAATGAATGAAATCTTGCCATTTGCAACTACGTGGATGGAACTGGAGGGTATTATGCTAAGTGAAATTAGTCAGAGAAAGACAAAAATCATATGACTTCATTCATATGAATGAGCCACTCCTCATTCATATGAGGACTTGAAGAGACAAAACAGATGAACATAAGGGAAGAGAAACAAAAATAATATGAAAACAGGGAGTGGGACAAAACAGGAGACTCATAAATATGGAGAACAAACTGAGGGTTACTGGAGGGGTTGTGGGAGGGGGGATGGGCTAAATGGGGAAGGGGCACTAAGGAATCTACTCCTGAAATCATTGTTGCATTATATGCTCACTAACTTGGATGTAAATTTTAAAAAATAAAAAATAAAATAAAAAAAAATAAAGCTGTGTCGGTACTAGGGACAAAACAAGGGAAGGAGTGAACTCAATCATCTCTCAGGACAGTGGTCCCTGTCCCTCTGTTCCCTAGGTGTCGCCTCTGCAGGGAGGGCTTGGTTGAGATTAGAAAAATTTCCTTCTCTCCTTCCACCCCACTCAAATAAGAGTGAATAAGAGGATTCCAGACAAACAACAGGGGGGAGGGCTGCGTGCCCAGGACTCAATTTTATTTCCTGAAGGATTCAAGGTTCATAGGTGGACCACTTGATTTAATGGCATCAGGTTAGGGAAAATACCCACACCAGAGTAAATTTTACAGTAACACACTTTACCTGGTCGATTAAACAATCACACGTGGTTGGTAGACTTTAGCTTGAAGAGTCTAAATTAAGTCATACAAAAATTCATAAATGCACATTTATTAAAGTCAAATATAAAGACCAGAAGTAACAAAGGATAAAAATCAAATTATATTTTACTGAGCGTAAATATAATTTGTAATGAGGTTTGAAAAACGGTATTTAAAGTTTTTCTGCTTAGCAGAATTTCTACTTTCTGGATAATGTAATTATAAGGTGAAAGAGAATTTTTTTTATATGAAAACCCATGGTCTCATCTGTCACAGGCCACATAACCTCTTTCTCTGCCTCCTTCAGTAAGAGGAGTGCAGCCTCACAGGGTCTGTATTATGCAAATGAAGTAATGGATGAGAGGAGAGGAAACTCAGAGAAACCTACTTGGTTTATATTGGAAAGAGATAATATAACATGGATCCTCTCCTTAAGAGGTATTTGAAGCCTTCTACATGCCCCCCCTCCCCCGCCATCCCATTCCCATCCCTAACCTACAAAGGCAGGCGCCATCTTAATAGTCTTGTCATACATGTGTTTAGTTCTAAAGATACATTGTTTGGTTTTGCATGTTCCGAACATTAGGTAAATGACGTCAGATAGTGTGTGTTCTTCTGCAACGTGCTTTGGACACTCTAGTCTTAGTTCCTGAGACTCATCTGTGCAGTGAAGTTCATTTTTCCTAGCATGTAGGATTCTAGTTTAGGCCTGAAGCCTATTTTCTTCATTCTTTCTCCTTTCGACTGACATTTTGGTTCTTTCCAGTTATTTTGCTTTACGTGCACTGATTCTGTGGGGCACCTCGTACATGAATCTTGGTGAACACAGATAAGAATAACTTCAGAATATATATCTGGGACAAGAACTGCAGAGTTATGCAGGGTGTATGTTTTCAGCCGCACTCCATAATGTCATTTGCGTAATCAATTACTGAGAGAAATGAGCTAAAATCTCCCGCAGTGATGATGAATTTTAAAATTCCTCTTTGCAGTTCTAGCAATTTTCGCTTTATAGCTTGAAAATGAGAGATGATTCCCCTCACATTCATTGTGAATTTCTGAATAATGATGTTTGGATTTATTTATATTGCCTTATATTGTCTTATTTTACTTTTTCTGTGGACTTTCCCCCTCTTTCCTAGATTTCTTTCTGATTTATTGACATTATGGTGGATTTTGTTTTTGCTGTTGTTAAAAGTGGGATGCAATTATTTCTCTCCCTGTATGCAAATCCCTTTGGCAGTAAGACTGTATTTCCTTCCATCGAGGTGAAAGAGAAACTAATCCAGTTCTAAGTCTAGGCTGGGAGTCAGCAAACTACAGCCCATAGGACAGATCTGCCATGCTATTTTTGTAAGTAAAGATTTATTGTAACATAGCCACACTCATCCATTTATGAATTGGTTATGAATGCTTCTTGAAAAATAGTAGAGTTGAGTAGTTCCAACTCTTCAGTAGTATGGCCCAGAAAGCCTAAGATATTTACTGTGTGGACCTGTTCAGAAAAAGTGTGCCAACCTGTGGTCTAGGTCTCAAGAGGACTGTCACTAATTCTATTGGAACTTGTCCAGTTGCCATGTGTATGAGAACAGGTAAGTCTACTGGAGATGAGCGTCCATGTGGAGCAGAGATGAACTCTCCTGGATAAGTCCAGCTCGCACTAGCCAGCCCCCAGAGACCAAGCCCCCAGTGATGTCACATATATGATCCCACCCAAGAACCATTAAACTAGCACCGATTAGCAGAACTGCCTGATGAGCAATACACAGGTTCATGAGTGACAATAAATGATTGTTTTAAGGGGATACGTTTGGGGATCATTTGTTACATAGCTAATAACAAAAGGTTTGGGGTTTGCTGTATTTTTTCTTTCATTTCACTTCTCCCTCTAGCAATTGAAAGTTATACTTTTATTCTGTTAGTGCTCACTTGAAAAACTTCAATGTGCAAAGTTTAAAGTAAGTCATGATTTTTTCCTTCTTCATAAACAATGCGAGGACCTCAGATGACTTTAACGCTGATCAGCTGCTCCCAATTTACATGTTACTATTGTACAAAATTTTGGTTCTATTTTACCTATTTAACTCAACAAAATAGACATTATAACTATTATTTTATACTGTTGATTTTTGTCTAGATTTACTCATATATTTATCTGTCTTTGCTCATTATTCCTTCTTGCACCTTAAACTTTCTGTCTTTTTGAATGTCTTTAGTAAGAGTCAGTTATTGGCACCTTTTCTCAGGACTTTTTCCTAAAATTATTTAATTGGAAGATACTTTTATGAAGTATACAATTCTGGATTGATAGGTTTTGCTCTCAATACCTTGAAGATATTATATATATATAAATTTTCCAGCTGCTTCCAGTTCACTACTAATTCCTCTTAGAAAATCTGCCTTTTCTCTCTATAGGGATATAATCTGTCTTCTCTCTTTTTGTCTTTGTCTTCTGTTGTACTACATCTACTTGTGGATTTCTTTTTATCCTTATTTATACTCTTCAACATTTGTTCAGTTTTCTGAAATAAGGTCTAGTTTTTTAATACATTTGAAATACTTTTGGACACTAAGTCCTCACATATTGACTCTCTCCTGCTGCGTCTATGCTCTTCTTTTATAACTTCAGGTAGACATATGCCAAATTGTTCACTCTCTTCCATATCACTTATTCACACTCTCAGAACTTCTATTTTTCTCTCTGAGAAGCATTTGAATATTTTTTTCTACTTGCTGTTTACTGATTTTCCCCCCATTTATGTTAAATCTGCAATTTCTATCCTCCATGGCATCCAATATCATGCAATGCAAAGTATATCATGTGAAATACATTAAGATTATGGGGTGCCTGGGTTGCTCAGTCGGTTGAGCGTCTGAGTTCGGCTCAGGTCATGATCTCGCTTTCTGTGAGTTCGAGCCCCGCCTCAGGCTCTGTGCTGACAGCTCAGAGCCTGGAGCCTGCTTTGGATTCTGTGTCGCCCTCTCTCTCTGCCCCTCCCCCACTCATGCTCTGTCTCTCTCTCTTTCTTTCTCTCTCTCTGTCAATAATAAACACTAAAAAATTAAAAAAAAAGAAATACTTTAAAATTGTGAAAAGAACACATTAATAAATACATGAATCGATTTGTGGATATAAACTTGATGTTGAACGATAGAGGCTCTGAGCTGATGAGTCGAAAATCTCTGAGGTCTTTGGATCTATAATAAGAATCTGCATGTTAACCAAGCATAGCCAAAGACACGGTACTTTTACCTAAAGTGTATGTAGATGATGGTGTGATGATTTAAAAAAACCCAAATATTTATGAAGGTATGGGTCACTGAATTAAAAAGATGTGGTCCTTCTCCCTGGGAACGTTGGACTTGGGTCCAAATAATATAAATGCAAGTATTATTATATCTGTGTAATATTTAAAAAAAATTTTTAACGTTCATTTATTTTTGAGAGATCCAGAGACAGAGTGCGAGCGGGGAAGGGCAAAGAGAGGGAGACACAGAATCTGAAGCAGACTCCAGGCTCCGAGCTGTCAACACAGACCCCGACACGGAGTTCGAACTCACGAAGGTGATCATGACCTGAGCCGAAGTCGGACACCTAACTGACTGAGCCACCCAGGCACCCCATCTGTGTAATATTTTATGTTCAAAACAGGCTCTGCTCAGAAAAGATTGAAATCACTAACATAAACGTGTGTTGTAATCCTTATCACAAGTGAATTGTAGTAGTGTATGCATTTCCTGAAGAGATTCAAAGCTAAGTCTCCTTTTTGGTCATCAACACTCACCATAAATGAATGACTCTCTTAGACCATTGTCTATAGGGAATGATCCCTCTTAGTGTAACACTGGCTGCACAGTTTGCTCTCTTAAGCTGCCTTTGCAACTCCTGGTCCTTCCACAGGGGATGGCCTCTTTATCACTCAGAATCACACGTCACTAAGGCTCCAATGAAACCACCAAAGCATAATGGGCCTAAAAACACTTTCCATCTTGTAATTTCACATGATCTTCACAAAAACTGGGATTTCTTCAATCATTTGAATGAACTAATAGTTAATAGGGTAAGGAAGTGTTTAGCTTTCAGAATGTTCATAAAAATGAACCAGATGTGATAAAAGTTCTGAAAGCACTACAGAAAGAGAAAAGCACTGTAAAAACAAAAGGCATTATTTTCATTATCAAGGTGTTAATATTGAAATTGGTAACATATAGCAGCACAGTGAGCACTTGGCATTTGTTTTTCTTCCTTTGGGCAATTATAAAAGCTAAGAGTGTAATATTGTAAAAGTTTCTCCATAATCATTGCAGCATTTCTAATTAACACTCTTTTTTTTTATATATACATGGAGAACTAATACATCACAGTAGCATTCAGAGAAATAAGACCTTATTTGGTTTTTAACCCTTGGAGAATTAACAAGTTCAAACACCATTGAAGAGTCAGGGATAGAACTACAGCATGTATTCACATGAATATATGTATTCACATATATTCAAAAACATGCTCCCTAAGCCAAAGAAGTAAGAAATGACTCATTTGAAAAACCACCCACAGCTGCATGTTGGTGTGTAAGTTGCAGTCAATACTCCTTGGATATGATATGGGGATGATCCCCATTGTCCACATTATCCTCTGCAGAAGTTTTGCTGAACGCTCTCCCCAAGGAGCATTTCTGCATTTTGTCTTTGGGCTCATACTCAGTGGTGGTAAATGGATTAACACAGCAGTCTCTGATAGTATGATAGATGAAGTCGGAAGAGCAATTTTCTAAACACCCTTTCCTTACTTGATGGATGCTTCCATTTCCATCTCTTCCCTCGGGGCTCTTTGTGTGCAAAATCGCTCTTCTGAAAGGAGTTTTCACATGCTATTAGTACCTAGTGGATTTATGATGTCCTCTCATGCAAACAGTCTTTCTGCCATTGTGTGGCTAGAGTCTGCTCTGGTGTTCTACGCAAAATGCTATCCTACTTCCCTGATTAACAGCTTACACTGGGTTGACATTTTGAAGTATGAGACACAGTTTAGCTCCCCAAAACAACAATTATGTTCTCCTAATTAGGCCCAAGTGCAGTCAAAACTCATCATACACTTTGAGAAACCTTTACTTTCTCGGACATTCAGTTGAATCCTGTGGTACTCCATTGTTACCACCAGCACCTCAACCTTAGTTCTACCAGAAACCCCAGCTGGGAGCAGAGCATACATTCTGACTACACTAATTAGCATGCAGTTCTCCTCTATGACCTCTCCTTTGAACCCAGAAGCACTTGGGCCCCTATGATGGATGAGAAAGAAGTTGCCAAGAATAATGACAAAAACATCAAATTTGGGAGGGAGAAGTTTTTGGTAAACAGTCCATGATTTTGATGTGAGGTGGAGATTTTAAAATAGTTTGCATCCAGTTGAACTAATTATTTTCTGTTACTTTTTCCTCACCTTCTTTATTAAAAATATCCCTGGTAGGAGAGAGTCGAGGAGAGGGTTAGGTGCTTAAATAACAGAATTAAAAATAACAGAATTGAAAAAAAAAAACAAATTAAAAATTGGGGAATCCCAGGACCAGCTTCCAGCTGAAGATTTTTGAGAACAATTTCCTTTCTGGCAACAGTCCCCTTATCACCCGGCCATGGGAGGGAGCAGTAAGGTGACAGAAATGAATACAGACAGCAGATTCCTGAGGACAGCCCCTTCCTAAATTTTCCTGGTATCTCACAAACGGTAAGAAAGAGATCCAAAATTTCATACTCATGAATAGAATATGGAAATTTATTGAAAGCGAGAGCCATTATCTGCCAAAAAGTTCCTTCAAAGAAGTGAAGAAAACATACACTAAAGAAAGGTGTGGTTTCAGCCACTGGCTGGGGACTGAGGCGCTGAAATCTTTTAAGTATCAACGCACCACAGAGTGGTCACCGTGAAAGACCCAGCGGGAGAGGACACATTATGTGTTATGTTAGTAAAAGATACCATGGGGATGTTGTCACGGACCACAAGCTCACCTTCAGTGCTCCCTGCAGTGAACTTCTCCTGAAGTCCAAATGCCATCCCCATAGGAGGAAGAGAGGAGAGGAGAATCTTGAACTGATAATATTTTAACCCACACTGAACTGGCGCTATTAGAGTGGACTGGACAGTTAGCCTGCTTTTAGATGGGCTGTGCAACGCCAAGTGAGATCAAACTGAGTTGCAGGAATAAAGTTCACCAGAGTCCTCTGGATTGCAGTAACTGAAATTTAAGATGCTTACATTTATGTTTCTTTGGCTTCTAAAGAACATAATAGGTTACCAAGATGAAGTCAAACAGTCCTTTTAAGGAAAATGTATTCAATATGGGGGATTAGAAGAGTTGGCAAGAGAATTATAAGAAAGCTTATAAAATGTTTGCCATTTTTAGGGAAATAGTAGATTCAGAATAGGAAAAACGTGTATGAAAGCCAAAGGGAACAGGACCTGGGACCGTTTATCATTGAAAAATTTATAAACTTCAAGATTTTTAAGAGGCGATTCCACAAAAGCAAATTCCCATGAATTTTGGGACAATTTGAATACAAACTAAGCCTGAACCTTGGTGGAAGGAAAAGTACTGGCTTTGGAATGGAGAAGAAATAAGGATGAATGAGTAATGGGTTGTGGAACCTTAAAATGCCCAAGTCTACAATTTCCCTAATTTATACCTTGTATAAGTAACACGAGTCTGTCACAATACAGTCTGTGTGCTTCAACGGACTCCGTAGCAACTCATGAAAAATGGCAGAATGATGTTCCATCAACCCAGACAAAGGATATTTGCTGGAGGAAAAATGTATTGGTGTGAGAGAAAAAGCCCTCAATGGTGAGGCCAATATATTCTGTTTAGATACTCCTCAGGATCACATTTTATTGAATATTACCATTTCACCTTTTGTTACCAGGGAAATATCAGGCTTAAAGCATATTTTCAGTGAACTGTGTATAGTGGAAGAATAATTATTTGAAAATAATTTTAGTTCTGGATTTAATGACCAGACTCTATTTCTCAACATGTTATATTAGAAAAACAACTAGAATTTAACAGCTTGTCTTTTTTTAAGATCCTAATTCCAAAATTGAATGCAGCTGCTTGTTTTTTTTAATTGTTGTCTTGAATATTGTCTCTCTCTTTTTTTCCATGTATTTCAATATTTTTTGTTTTCTGAAAACAAAGGAATGGACTAAAATGAAATAAATCCAAAAACGTTACCTCAAATGAACTTTAGCTCAGACATTTCTAGTAAGTTAATGCCATCTGGTACTAAAATGTGAAATTTACAAAACGTGGTGAGAACATTTAGGTCTCTATTGCTTCTCCCTCATTAGAAGGGAAGAGCCAGTTCTTCAGGTACTATTTGATATCCCTCGTTTGCTTTTCTGGCCAAAGATTAAAAGCCTTTGGCTTGGGCACATGTGAACATGTTTTCCGGTCATTGTGTGGAAACTCTTGCAAAGTACTGAAGAAATCTTTCATACCTCAGTACTCTGAATAGCACCCTCCCCATCAAAGCATGTTTACCATCCAAAGGAGCACCAGAGTCATTGGTAAATGAAAAGGCTTGCAGAGGGCACTTGACCTCTCAGCCAATGGAGCAGTTTCAGCTGTCTGGGGCTTGAACTTCTTGTCCCTTCTCCTTTCTTCTGTCCTACTATCTACTCTCACCCTCTTGCCACCCCGCCCCCCTTTACTGGAACAGAAAGAGCTGCTCCTAACTGTGTTTCTTGTCCCAAGCTCTCTTCCTTTTAATCCATTGGTTAGCTTATTTGTTTTCCCAGAACATATTTTTACCATTTAATTTTTGAAAATGATTAATTTCGATGTAGAGTCTTCTAGGCACTGTCCTAAGCCTAACCACTTGAAACTATGACCCACGGAGGGGACATGAAAGAGCTGTAACCACAGACAGCTAGACCTTTCAATGACCAGTTGCACTGGCTCCTGTTCTATGTTGCATCCAGTGCCAAATCTTCCTCCCATTCCCGGCTCTCCTACTCCATCTTTACTTCCCATGATCTCAACTCCTATCCCTGACATTCCTGCTTTTCTATACTGTAACCCCACCCACACTTCCCCAGACGCAGCCAGTAATAAATAGTTTGTAGATGGGCATCTTGGTGGCTCAGGTTAAACATCCAATTCTTGATCTTGGCTCAGGTCACAATCTCACAGTTGGGGAGATTGAGCCCCGTGTCGGGCTCTGCTTTGACAGTGCAGAGCCTGCTTGGGATTCTTTCTCCCTCTCTCTTTGCCCCTACCCTCCTTGTGCTTTCTCTCTCTCTCTCTCTCTCTCTCTCTCTCTAAGTAACTAAATAAACTTAAAAAATAATTAAAATACTCTGCTAACATTATAGTATTGCTTGAACTCTATTTATAGGTAGTGTGGAATAATCCATGCTCTAAGTTTTAAGTGACAATGCTGTCTAATAATCTTTACATTTTCCTTATTTTCAGTGGAAATAAGATACCCTTACTATAATATTACAATTAAAACCTCCATATCGTCTTTTCTCAGAGTCCAGGGAAATAATATCTCACCAAAATTAAGACTATTAACTAGAAGTCTATTGCATCTGTTACTCTTCCTGTTCTGTAAGAGAAGAAACTTGTATTTGGAAACTCAGTGAGAACTAATCTAATTAATGTCATAAAGTTTATTTCAATTCAATACATATTCAGTGCTTCCTACATGAAAATGACTGTCCTAGCCAGACTGGAGAATAGAGAGATGGATAAGATACAGCGTCTGTCCTTCAAGAAGATGAAATCAAATGGAGGAAAGAGATACACACATAAATATTAGTTACTACATAAACTGGAGGAGAAGAGAGATGGAAGAGAGACCTATTTTGGCCAAACAGAGTAAGGATTAAGGATTCTTGAAGGAAGTAGGATTTGAGCTGGATTTAGAGGATTTGCAGGATTTTTTAAGGCAAGGCAATCCCGGTGGAGGCAAATTTGAGTGTGTTTCCCAGAGTCACGTTGTATGGTTAATGATTTTTTTAAGTGTCTTTCTCCTCCATCTGAATATTAGCACCTCTAGAACTGGGATCATGGTTTACCCATTTTGCAACATTAGAGCGACATATCTTATTAGTTTTTTAGCTTAGACCTGGTATATTGTAAGTTCTCAGTAAATATTTGTTGAATAAACCAATTGACAGCTATTAGGCTCCTACACAATTTTAATGCCACGAGTCTCTACACAGGAGTTACTTAATGAAGTTTCACTAAAGCTATACCAAAAGCCATGTTGAAATATTAAAAATTCAAATAGAGACACTAGGATGGCTCAGTTGGTTGAGTGTCTGACTCTTGGTTTCAGCTTAGGTCATGATCTCATGGTTCATGGGTTTGAGCCCCACACCAGGCTCTGCACTGATAGCACAGGGCCTGCTTGGGATTCTCTCTCTCCTCTCTCTACCCCTCCTCCATTCATGCTCTCTCTCTCTCTCTCTCTCTCTTTCTCTGTCAAAATAAATAAATAATTATTTTTCAAATAAAAATCATATTTGTTATCTCTGTGAAGGCTAAGTGATTCTCACATTGTTCTCGGTAGTTAATGGGAGTAGTGTCACGGTTCTTATGAAGAACACTGTATTGGGCACCAACAGTATAAACTAAGGAAAACCAGTGCCCTATAAATAGGATAATCTCTGTTTAAGGCCAGACTCATCTAGTCTATACTGTTCAGTGAAGAGTTTCATTTGTGCTGGTTGGGACTGTGTGAAGAAATGAAAAATGCTGTGTAAGCTGGTACCTCTTAGGAATCAGTGTGAGGTGAGGGTGGTATTTGTAATGCTCATTACATCCCCAAATAAATAACGGTCCAAATTCTATTCTTTCATGATTACTTCTACTGACAGGCTTTCCCAAAGAGAAAAGCATATACAAAGAACATTATCAGATCAAAAACAAAATATTGCTTTCTTTACAGATATGTGAGAGCTCAGTGTCTCCAAGGTCAGGGCCCTCTCCTAAGCTATTCTGGAGGACATCTTGATTTTCAGATAAGGATGGGGCTTCTAATTCTTTACCCTCACTCTAAACCCTGAGATCAATTTTATACTTTACTGGGAGAGATCTGCAAGGTAAGCCCTGACATACTTACTATTCAGGTACTGATTTCCAAGGGATGGAAAAGAGGAAAGAAACCTACTTAGGGCTATATCAAAGATGCAGAGCCCCTTTATATCCACCAAAGGAAAACAGAGTGCAGCAGAGTTGCTAATATTTAAGGAATATAGATAAATGCGGCCGAATGAACATTCTAGCCTCTAACCAATGTCTCAACTCTTTTTCCCTCAAAAGAGAGAGGTTAACAAGGATATGGGCTTGGTAGGAGGAGACTAAGGTGCCTATTACTTCTACAGTACTTATCACATTCATGTGCTTGAAAGCATTTTCAATTATACTTGTCTTCCATGATGTGTGTTTTCATTCATCCATTCATTCATTCATTCATTCACTCAGGAAATATTTATCAAGTATGTTTATGTGCTAGGCACTCTGGTGGACATCCCAGTGTCCACCAGATATGGATATTCTTATCCACCAATAATGGATAAGAATAAAGTTTCCTGTTGGGGCATCTGGGTATCTCAGGCAGTTAAGGGTCCGATTCTTGGTTTCAGCTCAGGTCATTATCTCATGGTTTGTGGGTCTGAGCCCCATGTCAGGCTCTGCACTGGAAGTACGGAGCCTGCTTAGGATTCCCTCCCTCTCCCTCTTTCTCTGCCCCTCCCTTGCTCATGTGCTCTGTCTCCCTCTCCCTCTCTCAAAATAAATTAAAAAAAAAAGAATCAGGTTCCCTGTCTTCATGGCATTTGTTGTCTAATGAGAAATAAAGAGAAGCACATAGGTGATTACAATACAATGTAAAGTCCTGTGATAGAGAAAGTTCAGATGGTCTGGGAACGAAGAATAGGGGCAACATGTCTAGAGTTGTTGGCATGGGCATGGCCAGGAAAGCCTCGCAGGAAAAGTAATTGCATAGCTGACACGTGAAGGACAAGCAGGAGTTAGGTGGAGGGGACGTTGGTTGTCATTTTGTCGATCAGCACCCGTTCCTACATTTTTGGGTACAGCTCCCTGATTTCCCTTTGGGCAACTACCTCCCCCCACCCCCACACACATTTTCCAACCATGTGGTGTGGACAGGGCTGATGTCAATTCCACACTCCAGGGTTCAGAGCATAGTTCAGATCCCATCCATCAGAGCAATTCATGCCTCTAGTCCTCATGATTGGTTTAGTTATTTGCATGTGACCTAAACAAGGCCAGTGAGACTGATTCCAAGGGCACATGCCCAAAACCATTTGTGGAGAGGCCCCTTTGATGCACTGGAATTGCCAAGCTAGCAGAATGTAAGGCTGGAGATTTGCAAACGTGGATACAACATCACATCTGTATCTGAGGCGTAGGAGAAGGGGTGAGGACGTACCTGTCTTTTTTTTACCATGAAAGCAAAAGATTTTTCAGACGCCCAATTGCAGATTTTCTTTTGGTCTCACCGGCCAGAACTTGGTCATGTGCTCAACCCTACTTTCAGGGGATGCTGGGAAAACAAAGAACAGGATTTTCAGAATTGGCTTAGACCAATCATGGTCCAAGTGCTGGGTAGAATGCTTTACTCGCCAAAAAAAATAACACCAAAAAAAACCAAACAAATAAAAAAGTCAGGAGCAGGAAATGCATATTGAAAGGAACTAACTGAAGCAGCCACCATGTATGAAGATATTTTTTTTAATTTATGATCTATACGTTAGTTCCCTAGGGCTGCCATAAGAAAATACCACAGACTGGGCGGCTTAAACAACAGACATTTATTCTCTCACAGTTCTGGAGGCTGGAAATCAGAGATTAAGGTGTCAGCATGTTTGGTTTCTTCTGAGGTCTCCTTCCTTGACAGATGGCCGCCTCTCTCTGTGTCCTCACATGGTCTTTCCTCCATGTGTGCCCATCCCTGGTGTCTCTTTGTGTCTCCAAGTCTCCTCTTCTCATAAGGACACGAGTCACATTGGATTAGGGCCACCCTAACTGATTCTGAAATTAATCATCTCTCTTTTATTTTTTAATGTTTATTTATTTTATATTTTATTTTATTTTATATTTTATTTTATTTTATTTTAATTTTATTTTATTTTTTTAAGGTTTATTTATTCTTGAGACAGAGAGAGACAGAGCATCGGGGGAGGGTCAGAGAGAGGGAGACACAGAATCTGAAACAGGCTCCAGGCTCTGAGCTGTCAGCACAGAGCCTGATGCGGGGCTTGAACTCACGGACCGCAAGATCATGACCTGAGCCGAAGTCGGCCGCTTAACCAACTGAGCCACCCAGGCGCCCCAATGTTTATTTATTTTTGAGAGAGACAGAGCATGAGCAGGGGGAGGGCAGAGAGAGAGGGAGACACAGAATCTGAAAGAGGTTCTAGGCTCTGAGCTCTCAGCACAGAACCTAACGCGGGGCTCGAACCCTCAAACTGTGAGACCATGACCTGACTGTAGTCGGTCACTTAACCAACTGAGCCACCCAGCCTTCCTAAATTAATCATCGCTTTAAAGGCCTCTGTCCAGGGGCACCTGGGTGGCTCGGTCCAATAAGTGTCCATCTCTTGATTTTGGCTCAGGTCATGATCTCAAGGTTTGTGAGGTTGAGCCCTGCACTGTCAGTGCACAGTCTACTTGGGATTCTTTCTCTCTCTCTCTCCCCCTCCCCTACTCACGTTCTCTCTCTCTCAAAATAAATAAATGAACAATAAAAATAAATAAATAAAATAAAGGCCTGTGTCCAAATATAGTCACATTTTCAGGTACTGGGGGTTAAGGACATATGAATTTTGGGGGGACACAATTCAGCCCATAACAATCTATAACAATAAGTTGGTCTGAGAAAGTTTATAAAATGTATTTCTATTAGCTGTGGGGGAGAAAATTTTCCTCTCTCACTACATCTTTAAAACATTAAGAATGACAATTTTAGGGGTGCCTCATGGTTCGTGAGTTTGAGCCCTACACAGGCTCTGTGCTGACAGCTCAGAGCCTGAAGCCTGCTTCAAGTTCTGTGTCTCTCTCTCTCTGCCCCTTCCTTGCTCACACTCTGTCTCTCTTTCTCAAAAAAAAAATGAACATTAAAAAAAATTGAGTAAAAAAAGAGTGATCATTTTAAAAATCACTTTAAATTCATCTGAGGAAGAGATTTGCTGTTGTGATTTGCATTCCTTTGATGAGTAGTGAACACTTTTCTGGTGTATTTTTCTCACAGAATTTCCATCTTGTATCGTACCAGATGCCTCTCAGCCTCACTCTGACTTCAGATGTGGGAGTTGTAAGCAAGGGACTAATTCACCTGGCACTCAGTACCCACTGTGGTCCTGTTCCCAGCAGTCCTCTCAGTGTGTTGGTGGGATTCTTCTCTTCTCTTCTCTGAGCCTGCCCAGCTCAGAAGTGTGGGGCATTTAGCAGCCCCGGGACAACTTTCAGCCAACGGGCTATGGAAGACGGTGAGCGGGTGCTTTTCCCCAGCCATCCTTGGGTGGGTGATTCTGCATGTTCTCTGTACTCCTAAGCATATCCCAGTGGGATCCAGCCTCAGTTGCCCAAGGTGGTGGCCAAGTCAACCACACATCACTGTATTAGCTTTTCCTCCTCCCCCAGTTTAATTTGGTCAGCTCCTCACTTCTCTTTTCTGTGTTCATCCCCTCTCCCCCAAATAAATTATTTGGGGACACAAAA
Organism: Prionailurus viverrinus; assembly: GCF_022837055.1. Taxonomy (NCBI): domain Eukaryota; kingdom Metazoa; phylum Chordata; class Mammalia; order Carnivora; family Felidae; genus Prionailurus; species Prionailurus viverrinus. The sequence goes on along the minus strand of NC_062569.1, from coordinate 84,023,478 downwards.
TTCCCATTCCTGCCTCTGTTTTAAGAGGCTAAGGCAACTGTAAACCGTTCTTTGGATGTACCTTTTTCGTTTTGTCATTGTTTTCATTGTTTCCCATGAATGTTTTATATAGAAAAGATATTAACTTTTTGGGACAATGTCAACAGAGTTGATAAGGGAAAATATTATATCCTTCAAACTCTATGCCACACCAAGCCATACTTGAGATCAAGAGAATATATTCTTGTATTTGTCTTCATACTTTAGAAATGCAATGTTTAGCAGGATCCATTTCATATTATTGTCTGCAACACAGTTTTTAATTTGGAAATCATATTTATACTTCCATACCTATATCAGGTGGTTCCCTTTTTACTCCTGTCTGTTTTAGATTTAGAAGTAGAGCACCCCTCTGAGTTGTGTTTAGAACATGAACAAAATAGTTTCTACATGTGTCTGTTTCTCGCGGTTTGTGTGTTTTAGGTGGAGAGCCATCTTAACTCTCCTGTGAGCTCCATTTCCTTTGAAACACAGCTTTAATTTTGCTCTGCTTCAGTGTTTTCACTTATTGTTCCTCGTGAATGAAGGTCTATGCTTTCCAGAATTAGCTTATAACCCAAGAAGAGTAGAGATGCACCTGTCAAAACTGCTGGGTTCTTGCCCAAACCTTTAGAGGCCTGCAGGCTCAAATAATTTGGAGATTCCTGGAGACATCATCTGATGTGCCCTTCAATCAGTCTTGAGGTGGGAAGTTCTAAGCCACTTTACATTGAATTCAAACATAGCAGGCCAAGAAGAAGGAGGTAAGATGGGGAACAGCTTATACATAGGGAGAACAGAGGGGAGGTAGGAAAGGGAAGCTTTGCAGAAACTCCCGAGCTAACCAGTACCCAGGCATACAGACACTGAATATAACTCCTGTGTCAAAAGCAAGGATTTAATTACTGGAGATAGGACTGGACAGAGGCAATACTGCAGCTAGATTAATTACCCCTACTTATAAAAGTCAAGGGAAGAATAACATTATTTTACCCTCTCAGATTATCTTTGTTTAAAACTTAGTCTAGTCAATTTCATTTGAAAATAATTAGCAAACATCTGGTGTTCTGTGGCTATTTCCCTCCCCATGATATAGATTCTTCTCACTTGGGTGAGCATTAATGGCATTTCCCTGCAGTGACTCCGCTCCTTTTCTGAGGAAGATTTCTGTAAGTGGAAACCACAGCTGAATTGGGTGCTGTTTCTTGTACAGTAGGGTGATCTATCGTGTTCATCTGGAGCTACAGTCAGTCATAAAGTTGTGGGTTCATTACGCCATTTTAACTGCCGCTGATCATGATAACTGCAAGTGTGACTCTGCAAATGCATTCAACCATTTTAAGGACGTAACAAGGAGGTAATCAATCCTCTATTCATTTTGTCATTTCTTTTTTATAACTTTAACTCTCCTCTTTGATAAACACCTAGATATTAGCGTTTTTGGGCTGAAGCAGGATATACTAAATCAGAGATCCCAAAATTATATGACACAGACCATGTTTATTATGCACAAAGCCACATAGAAAGTCCAGCTGGACAACTGACCTGAAGAATCTAAGTGAAGAGGCAGAGAGGTAACGAGGGTCACCAGAGCAAGACAATTAGGACACATGGTGGGGACTGCATCCGCATCTTGAGAGGTTTCCTGAGGCCCGGACTGCAGTCTCAGATCTTAGTCCCAGGACCTTAAACATGAGAAGGGACAGGAATATCAAGAGCTCCAATCCCAAGCAGACATTCCTCTTCCTTCATGGTTCCTTCCCTGGGAAAAACAACACAGTATATATGAGCTAAGAAGAAAAGAGCAGGATTAATGGATGTTACCATTACCTGGTAGGAGTTAATAACTGTAATTGAGCAAAGAGTTTGGCTTAAATCATTGGTAGCTAAAACAAAAAGACAATATAACCATTGTTGTTTGGGGTGGGGGACACAAAAGATCTCTAAGCTTGTCTGTGATGACTTTCCCCTTGTGATTATATTTGTTTGTGGGAATCTTATGTGGCACATTTAGCAATGCAGTGGAAAATATCGTTCTTTGTGAATCTGAAATGCTTTCTTCAGATCCTGAAATCTCTCAGGCCACTGTCTCACTGAACATCATCTGCTGGCAGTGAGGAATCTTGAGTAGTCCAGGTTGAGATTTTGCATTTGTTTCTGCAAAGGGTGATTATAGGCCCGGACTAATGTTTTAATCTAAGTTTTTAGTTGAAAGTGTCCAGACTACAGAGGTGGCATACATTTGAACCAGGTAAGGTCCACATCACTGGTTACTAATGCTTAGGGCAGACTTCTTTCCAGTCAGAAGCAGGCCTAAGATAGATGCTTCTAGTCACTGTTAATGTTAATGATACTCTTCGACTACAGAAACAGTAGTGTCAGGCAATGGTTGAAGTTGTGGAATGGAATCACGCAGGGAGCAGTTGTCACTAGAGAGTTCCCTGCATTCACGGTAGTAAGATCCCCCCCACCCCCAACAACAGAAATGGGACATGTCAGCAAGCACAAAGCTCAAAGGAGCAGCCTGAGCTGAGACACAGGGGCAGCACCCAATAAAACCAGACCCCCCCAAAACTTGACTTTGTTAGGCCTTTCAGTTCTTTGTCTCAACTCATCACTCACTCGTCTGACTCACCTGCTTCTGATGATATTGGCTTCTGACACGGAATGATTTCTCTTTTCTTTCTTGAATGATTTCTTATACCTGGTTTTGCCTCATGTCTCTGTTCTGATGTTTGTCTCTGCATCTCTTACCCTGAGTTCTGGATTCTTTTCTTGATTGCAATTTTGCATTTGCCGATTGAGGTAGGCACTTCAATCAGTCCAACGCAGTCCCAAAGACCCTTGCACATAGGTGGTGGCTATTAAGTCCATTATTCCTGCTAATCGAAGGGTGGGGCTCCACTCTGGAGGGGTTCCTTGAGAGAAAGGCAGGTCTGTGGAGTGAAAACTTGATCTGGTAAGAAGCCTGGTCCTGTGGATGGGATTCAAGGAGAGAGATCACAGAGAAGGGAAAAAAAGTTAAATTTGGGGTACACAAGGATACCCCTGAATTCTTCCTGAATGTGGCAGAGTCTTCTATAAAAGAGACAAAGCAGAGCAAGAGCCCACTAATCCTGTCTGGGACCCTACATCCTGGCGTAGAGGAACCTGACAATTCTAAGTTTCATCAACGGTAAGTTGAACCATAGGATCCAGCAATTCCACTGGGTATATGCTCCCCCAAAAATGAAAAGCAGGGACTCAAATAGGTGTTTCTAGACCCGTGTTCATAGCATAGCAGTATTATTCACAAAAGGTGGAAGCAACCTAGTATCCATCAACAAATGAATGGATAAACAAAGGTGCCGAATACATACAATGGAACATTATTCAGTCTTAAATAGGAAGGAAATTCCGACATGTTCTACAAGATGGATGAACTTTGAAGATATTATTTTAAGTGAGCTAAACCAGTTATGAAAGGACACATGCCAAATGATTCCACTTACATAAGTTACCTTAGAATAGTCACATTCAGAGGGACAGAAAGTAGAAGAGTTGTTGCCAGGGGCTGCGAGGAGGGGGAATAGAAAGTTATTGTTTAGGGGCGCCTGGGTGGTTCAGTCGGTTAAGCGTTCAACTTCAGCTCAGGTCATGATCTCATGGTTCATGAGTTTGAGCCCAGCCTCTGGCTCTGTGGTGACCACACAGAGTCTTCTTGGGATTCTCTCTTTCTCTCTCTCTGCCCCTCCCCTACTTGCTCTTTCTCTCTTTCTCAAAGCAAATAAATAAACTTAAAACAAAAAAGAAAGTTATTGTTTAATGGGTACAGAGTTTCAGTGAGAGCAGATTAAAAAGTCTTGGAAATACATGGTCCTGACGATTATGCAGCACTGTGATTGTACTGAAAGCCACTGACCCATACACTTGCAAATGGTTAAACTGATAAATTTTATATTATGCAAATTGTAGCACATTAAAAAAAAAGAGTGAAGAAAGAAAAAAAAGTGACTTGGGACTGGTGGGGTGTGGGAGGAGTGACTGCAGAGATGTTAATATCCACCCCATCCCCTAAAGGAAAAAAGATCATCCCTGAGAGTGTAGACAGAAGCTGTTGTTGAATCGAGTTGTGACGGGCAAAAGAAGACAGAGGAAAGTTAACAGGGTTCAGTTCCTTATAAATATTGGCTCAAACTACCAGCCATAGGTGCAAGGGTTCCACAAATAATCTAAAGTTATTATATTCAGTAGAGCACCCTATCTGATCTGTTCGAATGCCTGCTAACATGCTTACCACACATACACAGACACACACACACACACAGACATTACATGCATACTGTTCCTGCCTAATTGTGCAATCCTAATAGCCCCGGGAATTTGCACCTAGTACAGCCTTCGCTCATTTAGCCTTGTCCTTGAGGACAAGGACATGCCCTATTGAATGCCCTCAGGTATGATGTATGAATGGACAAGTCAATGGGAGAAGCAACACTAGAAGCAATCAAGAGTGGCCAGGGCCAATGCAAGCTCATTGCACTCGGCCTCAGCACCTCCTTAAGCCTGTGTTCGGTGGTCTCCAAATAGGCAAGGTGCAACATTAGACTTTGGTCTCCAAATTTAGCTAATATCTGCTCTTTGCTTTGACTTCAGCCTCAGCCTTTGGAAGGCCAAATAACTGAATGCCTAACTGTAGTGTCATTCCTGGTGTCTCTGAAACGATGTGTGTGTGATCAGTGACCGTGAGATTGGGTAAGTTACCCTTGGGTCTAATCCATGAATCAACATCAGTTGCATAAACAGGGGCATGTCATTTAGATGGCTTGTGATTGTCAGAATATTCACTTTCACATACAAGTAAAGCATTTTAGATGTAAGTGCGATTAAAATTTCCTTGTGTGTTTTGGTTTCTGAGATTCTTTGTGATTCAGTTGAAGTATAAATATTTATTTATGAGTTCAGAGGATGCTGCTGCAATAATGAATGGTGATTGTGAACAACATGTTCATTTTATACATAAAATTAGGGTTTTTCAAATAGTTAAGTATTTAGTTCATGGGATTAACTTACTGAGATTGCTTCATCATCCTTGACTAAATTATTAAGTGCAGGAGCTGAAGAGGAAGGAAAGCTTCACTTCTGTCACCACTGTAAGAAAATAGATAAAGTTGGACACCTTGTCATGCCACCTAGAATTGTTGCCTAAACTGGCAGAGTTAGCCACCAAGATCTTTGTTCCTCTACTCGCTTCGGCTGAAAATAAACATCTGTTCACAGCCCAGATGTGCAGTTTACAGACCACACATCTGTGCTGAGAAATTGCTTTTCCCACACTAGGTCCCACACCCTTAAAGGTTGACTCTTGAAAGTTTGAACCATTACAAATTTTATAAGATTTAATTGTAACATATTATTCTATGATATCCATTCTGTGATGATTAGGTTGACCAGCATACGCTGGTTTTCCTGCAAATGAAGGTGTTCCTGGGCGTGGGATTTGTGTGCTAACATCAGGAAAGTCCAGGGCCTTCTGGAATGAGTTGGTCACTCTAATGATGGTGATGCAGCCTCAGCTTTGGATTAGAGTTCATATTGCCTTTAACATTTAGCCTAAGGTCTGTATTTGATGTAGAGCCATATCTAGCCATATCTAGTGCAATACTGACTACCTCTCCAGCACAGAAGAACACGGGAGCACAGAATGATAGGTCTGGAGGGAAGTGTAAGGCTGTTTAGTTACCCATCAGACTTGAGGTAGTGTACCCAAACTCCTAGCACCTCATGGATGGACCCAAAATTCTGGGCCCCCAGAATGAGCCCTGGTATCCATGTACTTCTCATGTTCAATACTCTATCCTCTTTACAGTTGCTATTGTTGACTTCCCTACAGTACAAGGTATCTGCTTACGTTTTTACTTCTCAGACTGCCTGGTACTCCAGTTTTTATTTGCTAGGCCCTATTCCTGGTCTGAGTCCTTTACATAAATGTTTTTGTTAGTTGAAGACAACTCAGTATATTGCTTTTGAGTTTGTAAACATTGCCTAGATTAATGAACCAGGACCATTACTCTGTTTTCTCAGTGTGCAGGGACATAGTGCAACTGATCAGTAGGTGTGTTCTTGTCATTGAACTGGTTTCCTCTTTTTTTTTTTTTTAATGTTTATATATTTTTGAGAGAGAGAGAGAATGAATTGGGGAGGGGCAGAGAGAGAGTGAGGCAGAATCCTAAGCAGATTCCTCACTGTCCGTGCAGAGTCTGATGTGGGCTCAAACTCACAAACTGTGAGATCATAACATGAGCCGAAATCAAGAGAATGCTTAATGGACTGAGCTACCCAGGTGCCCCTGAAATGGCTTCTTATTTATATAGAAGGTTATTTGGTTGAAACTCAACCAATTTGTGGAGGAAAAAAAAAAAAGGCTGGCCAAAGTTTCAATAAGACGATTAGTCTATATTTTGGGGATTTATTTTTATTTTTTTTTAAATCTTTTTTAATGTTTTATTTATTTTTGCGACAGGGAGAGACAGAGCATGAACAGGGGAGGGTCAGAGAGAGGGAGACACAGAATCTGAAACAGGGTCCAGGCTCTGAGCTGTCAGCACGGAGCCCGACGCGGGGCTCGAACTCACGGACCGCAAGATCATGACCTGAGCCGAAGTCGGCCACTTAACCGACTGAGCCACCCAGGCACCCCTATATTTTGGGAATTTAAAAATAATTTTCTTTCTAAAAAGGAAGAGGTGGAGGGGATTAGGGTAAATAGCCACGAATTATTATGATAATTTTCTTAGTGCTTGTATTAATCCAGTCAGTCCTCACAATGGCTTTATCAGTTAGGTCCTGTATATTGTTAGACTCTAAGACTAACTATCACTGGCACTGGTTAGGAGACTTGAGACCACAGTCACAAAGCTAGGAATTGGTAGAGGCATAATTTGAACCCAGGTGCTCAAAGCTTCCCTACACTCTTGCATTTTTCATGATGGATACAACACGGTCTTTAATATTTCTATAGTACAATTCTATAGCTATATTGTGAAATATTTTTGAAATTGTAACTTTTATTTAAACTTCATTTTTTCATTACTTAGAAACTAATTTTACTCATCCAGTTCATTCCAAATAAAAGTTACCCATTATTATAGAATAATCTTGAAAAGTTTATGAAAAGTATGAGATCCAGCAACCAGCTACTTATTATTTGAATCAATGTTAGTGTTCTTTCAGTGGTAAAGAAACATACAACACATCCTATACAGAGGGGTGAGATGGGGTAGGAAAATGACAGAGGTGGTATGAGAAAGTGGAAATGAAGGCATCCTGAGGCTATTTGCTTAGAACATTTTTTCATCTAAAAAAAGAAGAGAGAAGAAAAAATTATAACCATATTTTAAAAGGCTCTTTACCCATATTATAACAATGACTAGAAACTTTCCATCTGAATTGAAGTCACAGCCTTATAAGTAGCCACTCTCAAAATCATCTGCCTGTTACTCTAGAACCAAAGACACAATAGCCTCTCGGGTCCCTAGAATTTTCTGATTCTGAATCAGTCCCTTTCACTGCTTGTCTGTATTTTCTTCTGCCCCAAACAGTGAAGAGATGCAAATATCCAAAAGGCTATTTTCCATGCTTGTTGGGGTAATAGCTAGCCCATAAGATGCTAACCTACACAATGCTATTATTGGTCATAAATAGATCAAGATGACTTACCACCGTGAAAATTCATAGTAATATCTCTAACTATATTAGAACCTGCTTGAGATGTACAAAGCACTCTCATGGACTCAGTCAAGTCCCATAACAACCCTGAAAGTTAGGAGTTATTATCCCCAGCTCCTAAATAAAGAAAGAGAAATAGAAGTGCTAAGGATCTCTTCCAGAGTCACACAGTATTCTGATTGCAAATCTAGCATACTTGGCATTATACACAGACTAATAATAAGACATGAACAATTTGAAAAGGAAGAGATTCCTTTGTATGTGTGACATTAGAGGGCATCAAAAGAAATAACCAATACTGTAGCATAAATCTTCTTTCAAGAACGACAACACGAGATGGAAAGAATCCTGTCATTAATTCTTCCTGCTAACACTCTTTATCCCTCTTAAGGATATTAATAAAAACTTTAAGTCTTTGGAAATCTGTATCAATTTATTCTCTCTCTCATATATACACATGTATATATACACATATACACATATCTTATATAAATTACACATATATTCACGTATCATACATATGTGTGTGTGTGTGTGTGTGTGTGTGTGTGTGTGTGTGTATGTAAAGGTTTAATTTTATTTTAAGGTAGGCAGAACACCTGCATGCAGAATTATATATAAGTGAATGATGCTCATGTTCAAATCTACTGATAATTAAGATGCCTTGTGCCTGGAGTGTGGTTTACAAAAATATTAATGCTAGTAGGATTGATTCAGTGAGAGCCACGTACTGTCCAAGAATTATCCCCATATTATTTATTAAAGAAAAAAATTCCTTTTGCTAAAAAAGTAGAAAATAGCTCTATCCATTTTTCAATATGCCTAGAAAACTATTACCAGGGATGTCTCATTGTATTGATTGCCCTCCTGTGCATAAAATGCATATTAAAATTAAAAATCAACAAAAGAAATAAATATTTGTTGTCATGTCTACATTTGGGAGGTAAAGGCCTACAGCTTGGTTGAGAAAGTAAGATGGATATGCACATAGCGTGACTAATAGAAATGGGACTTCCCCACCCTAATTCAGTTTTCTCTTTGTATTCTGTTACCAGGCTGGAGCAGCTGACTGGTCAACAGTGCCTGAATTTGGTGCTCTGGTTGTACCAATTTTATACCCTTGGGTTAAAGAGATACTGAACTCCAACTGTAAGTCACCAGAAGCCAAATAAAATGTAATAAAAAACAGAATTCAGCTTGTTTTGTTATATTTTCCTTTATCTATGTTTCTTGGTTTTGTTTGCTTTTTATTTTAATTAGACTTACTCAAATTTCTTTAGTGTGTATATATTTTAACCAAATATTCAGGTACTGAGAAAAATATCAAGTGGTGCCAACATTAGCCATCACACAATCACTTTGTTTATTCTGACTGGGAACCTAAGAAATTCCAAAATACGTTATGGCATGGAGAATGAGCCCATGACCTGTATGTGGGGGTGGGGGTTGGTTGGCTGCATTTACAACTGTAAACTTTCCAATATTTTATGTGATAGATACTAACTTACTAAATTGCAAAATCAAGGTTCTCATTTTTGTGTGTGTCGGAAAATATTGTAACTAAGGGAAATTTTTTTTCCTTGATTACTCATAACTATGATAAGCCTATTGGAGAAACTAGGACATTTTTCAGTACATAAAAATTGATTGCAGTCACAAGCCCATGATATCTACATTTTTAACTTTGAAACTGATGCTCATAGTTTTTTGTCCTTTCACAAAAAGGCTGTTTTTTTTTTTTCTGGAGAAGAAAGACATTTATGAATCATGCCTCAGCCATATGCATTGGAAAAGAAATTATAAAGATGGCATGTCAAAAAAATAAGTGCAGCATAACTCATCATAATATCCAATTCTATATTCTCAGCCTTAGTGGCCCGCAGGCACACATAGGAGATGATTCATCTCAGAACTCCCCGAAAAACCTAGCATAATGCTTTGCACATAGTAGGTGCTTGCTAAATGTCTGATTATGCATTGAATGGATAAACTAAAGCTATTTATCCTGCCAATGTCCAAATTGCTCTCCAGACAGCTTGGGTAAGGATAATATCTGTTTGTCAGAGACATTTATTCACACAGTTGTGAATGTTACCCTTGAAAATACAGGAAGTATTTTTATAGTGTTACCCTTGAAAATACAGGAAGTTAGAGTTTGTTTTTTTTTTTGTTTTTTTTTTTTTTTTGTTTAGAACAATCTATAAAGACAGAATGATAATGACAAGTAGGTTGTATACCAGAACACATGAGTGGCCATGGGTCACAAAGAAAATGATACATATTGACTTAACTCAATAGACATTAGACATTAAATTAGTCCAGCTTCTCCAGAGAACTAGAAGCAAAAGAACGTATAGAGAGAAAGAAGAAGGAAGAGATTTATTACAAGGAACTGACTTACATGATTATGGAGGCTGAGAAGCCCTCAGATCTGCAGGCAGCAAGCTGGAGACCCAGAGAACTGACCCTAGAAAAGCTGATCTTTCCACTCCAAGTCCAAAGGCAAGAAATGATTAATGTCCGAGTTCAACAATCAGACAAGAGGAGTTCCCCCTTATTCGTGGGAGGATCAGCCTTCTTGTTCCATTTAGGCCTTCAACTGATTGGTTGAGGCCCACCCACAAAAAAGAGGGCAACCAGCTTGACTCAGCCTACCACTTCAAATGTTAATCTCAACCAGAATCCCCCTCACTGACACACCCAGAATAATGTTTGACCAAACATGTCTGGGCACCAATCACAGACGTGAAGGATTCCATTACTCCCTTCATCCATCATTCTATTTCATTGATAGTTCTTCAGCTTGACAAGCTTATGTCTCACTTTTAACATAATCTTTGCCCATTTATTTTCTCAGCTTATATATAATATATATCATATATCATTAGTATAATATATAGTTATAAACACATATAGTTAAAAATATATAGTTAATTAATAGTATATATGTACCTCCTTCATACACACACACACACATATAAAATCGGTTTCCTGAATACCTCCCCACACATTGATCTCACTCTCCAGAGAGAACAATTTTTTAAATTTTTTAGATATTTATTTTAGATCATATCTCCATTTTTCTAAATCATGAGATTAGGGTGCTATTTCTTGATATTTCTGTTTTAACATATGTTGATTTCCTGTAAGACAAGAATTTTATTCTTTGTTCTCCTCTCTTTCTCCCTCTCTCTCTCTCCCCTGATATGGTTAGTTATAGGACCTTGCTTTTGGTTCAAAAAATGTCTCAGTCTGTATTTCCCAGAAAACAGTACCTAAAGCAAAGTTGGTAGGCTAATACTTTACTAGAGGTACAACCCTGAGATGCAAGAGTGGGGAGGCAGGGTTACAAACAAGGGAAGCAAATATAAGGGCTGGTGCATTACTGAGCAGCTAAGCCTTGCAAGAACACTAACCAATTGCTTGACCCTACACAAACCCTCCAGAATGGTAGACGAGAACCCCTTAACCTCAGAACTGTCTGTTCTAGAGAAGGAAGGGTAAAGAGTTTGTTAGCTCTTTCCCATCTCCTGTTTTTCATGGGTCATTGAGGCTTCCGCAGATGGGTCTTCACTACTCCATGCTGCCAGGTTGTATTACTCAGGCCTTCCTGGAGGGATGTGACAGAGGTATGTGATGCCCAGCTCTCCCCCTGGGGCGGGCTGAGATGAGGTGACAACCTGATGGCCAGTGGCCAGTGCTCTCCACTGGGCAAGGAGCCAGGGTATGGGGGTGGGAGGAGATGAGGAACAAATCTAGAGCCGTATAAACTGGGTCACATACAATCAATATTCAGTGTTTTATTTTTGAGACTAAGTAAATAGCATCCATGGTGGAGTCTGATATTATTCTAGATTACATTCTCTTGTATAATTTAAAATTTTTCCTTCTTTTGAAAATTTACTTTTTATTTACTTATTATTAACTTATCCCCAAACTCTGACAGAATTGTTAATATCTGTTTTATATATCAGGTATTCTATTACACATTTTTTCCCTTTAGATACATTATTTTGGAGCCCTTTGACCTCTCTCTCTAATCTCCACATGTTGCCTGCTAGACCTGCTCACACCTGGTATGCAAAATGTCCCTTCACTATCATTTTGAAATTGTCTTTTGATTCTCTTATATATGGGTCCCTGTTTCCTGAGTCCAATGTCTTCCACTTTCATGGTTTATGTTCCAATTTTGTTGGAACAAATCTGCCAGTAGTGTTGTGAAAAAGGTAATATTTTTGAGGTCTTACATGTCTGATGATATTGATGGGGTTCAGGGAAGGTGTCCCCAAACTGTGCCACTTTGGCATATTATTTGGAATTAAGGTTACATGAGAGATAGCTGATACAAGAAGGATGCGCTGACTGTCCCTTCTCTCCCTGAAAGCAAGAAATAAATTCCCTATGTGAAGGGTTACCCTCTCCACACCTGGAGGATAAAAGGCATCCTCATCACCAGAGATAGGGAATTCAAGGCCAAGATGGCTATAGGAACAAGCCTTGTGACTTCATTAAGTTGCTACCCCAAGCCCAAGCTACTTTATCTTGTCAATTCTTAATAAATGCCTTGTTTCTTTGTCTAAAAGATAGAGAAGCTGCCTGCTTTGGTCACTTCTTTGTGCCTCGTATTTTTATGAGCTCTTATACATACAAAGTCGAATTGGTTTTTTACCCCTGTTGATCCTGTCTTATGTCAATTTAATGGGTAGACTAGCCAAAGAAGCCAGAAAGGAAGAAAGGAAGAATTTTCCTGTGCTACAATTGTCTTTATTCTTCTCCCCACATTTGACGGGTGGGTTAGCTCACATTTCAGTTTCCTTCAGAATTTTGAAGGCACTACTCCATTTTCTTTTCTCCCCAGTTTGTTGTTGAGATAATTACTGTCATTTGATCCCTGCTACTTTGATGAGATCCTTCCCAACCAGATATACATATTAAGTGTGCTGGGAACCCACCGGGATCCCTTTAGTCTGCAAACTGTGTCTTGCCTTCTGGGACATTTCATTGTATCTTCTCTTTATTTTCCTCCTCCTTCTATTTATTTATTGTCTGTCTTATGCTTTCTTTTTCTGCAACTTATATCACATGGACATTGGTGCCACTGATCTGATTGTCTACATTCCTGATTTTTTCTATCACATTTTCCTATTTCTTTCTTTTTGTTTTTCTCTCTGACAGTCTCTGGCCTTATCTCCCACTTCTCTACTGAATTTTTTATTTCTGCTATCAATTTTTAATTTTCAAAAGTCCTTTTTACCAGAACTTTTATGCTCTGTATATTCTTTTCTTTAGAGCTTCCTTTTCTTTTTCTGGATGCAATGTCTCCTTCTCCATCTCTTTTACCTCTCATTTAAATCTCTAAATATTTTAACTATTAAAAACATGTAGTTATTTGTCTAAATGTTTTTGTTTTGTTTATTTGCTTTGTCTAAATGTTTCACCTAACTATTTAGTTCTAGGGGCGCCCGAGTGGCTCAGTTTGTTAAGCATCCGATTTTCGCCTCAGGTCATGATCTCACAGTTTTGTGAGTTCAAGCCCTGAATCGGGCTCTGTGCTGACAGTTCAGAGCCTGGATCCTGCTTTAGATTCTGTGTCTCCCTCTCTCTGACCCTCTCTGCTCTCACTCTGTTTCTATCTCTCCCCAAAATAAATAAAACATTAAAAAAAATATTTTTAACTATTTAAAACAGGACTCAGCCCCCCCCCCCCCCCCATATCTCTTCTCTTCTCTAACCTCCCTCTCCTTATGTAGTCTTATTTACTTCCTGGTTTTAATAACATGTACATGCAGGTGACTCGATCCTTTCATGATACGCTATATAAAACAACTCTCCTTGCCCACCACCCTGTGCCCCATTGCTCTTCACTACTTTCCCTTCCTGTATTTTCACGTGAAAAAATTTATTTGTACACACACACACGTGTATGTTAATTTTAACTCCTTGGGAGAAACAGAATTCTTTCTACACCAAAGTGTAGACAGGCAGAGGAATCAGGATCTCTATCCGGAGTTTAATCACAAGCTCAATTCTAAACAGATTCCATGGGGTTGAACAAAAAGTAGCATACTCTGAATGATACTTTTGGGGATTGTTTAAGAGCACAGTGTCTGCTATTCTAAGCAATTTCTTTCTGGAATTTCTATTGGATTTGTTTATATTTGTACTATTTATTGCAAGACAGCTGCAATTCAAAACAAAGGGATAGCTGTGTAGTAGATATTTAAGTAGTTGGTATCTTGTCAGTTGTATCTGCTTGCTGGCTCTTTTTATTTTTTATTTATTTATTTTTAGCAAGTGTGGACTTTTCTGACTGCTTGAACTAAAAGAGAAATGACCCCCCCAAAAAATAAAGTTTATTGGGTGGGAGTTTGACTTACCTAGCTTTAAGAGTATGCTGATTACCGACTCGGAAGATGGCAGCGTAGGAGGACGCTGAGCTCACCGCATGTCCTGGTGATCACTTAGATTCCACCTACACCTGCCTAAATAACCCAGAAAACCGCCAGAGGATTAGCAGAACAGAGTCGCCGGAGGCAAGCGCAGACGAGAGGCCCACGGAAGAGGGTAGGAAGGGCGGCGAGGCGGTGCACGCTCCACGGAATGGCGGGAGGGAGGCGGGGCGGAGGGGCGGCTCGCCCGCCAAGCAGAGCCCCCGAGTCTGGCTGGCAAAAGCGGAGGAGCCGTACGGACGGACGGAGTGTGTTCCGACAGCAAGCGCCACTTAGCGTCTGGGAGGTCATAAGTTAACAGCTCTGCTCAGAGAGCGGGAAGACTGGAGGACAAAGGGAGGGAGAGCTGCTGAGCCCCCTGACGACAGAGCTCAGTTTGGTGGGGAACAAAGGCGCTCGCCAGCGCCATCTCCCCCGCCCATCCCCCAGCCAAAATCCCAAAGGGAACCAGTTCCTGCCAGGGAACTTGCTCGCTCCGCGCAAACACCCAACTCTGTTCTTCTGCAGAGCCAAACCTCCGGCAGTGGATCTGACTCCCTCCCCTGCCACAGGGCCCCTCCTGAAGTGGATCACCTAAGGAGAGGCGAGCTAAGCCTGCCCCTCCTGCCCCCGTGCACCTTGCCTACCCACCCCAGCTAATACGCCAGATCCCCAGCACCACAAGCCTGGCAGTGTGCAAGTAGCCCAGACGGGCCACACTACCCCACAGTGAATCCCGACCCTAGGAGAGGGGAAGAGAAGGCACACACCAGTCTGACTGTGGCCCCAGTGGTGGGCTGGGGGCAGACATCAGGACTGACTGCAGCCCCACCCACCAACTCCAGTTATACACCACAGCACAGGGGAAGTGCCCTGCAGGTCCTCACTACTCCAGGGACTATCCAAAATGACCAAACGGAAGAATTCCCCTCAGAAGAATCTCCAGAAAATAACAACAGCTAATGAACTGATCAAAAAGGATTTAAATAATATAACAGAAAGTGAATTTAGAATAACAGTCATAAAATTAATCGCTGGGCTTGAAAACAGTATACAGGACAGCAGAGAATCTCTTGCTACAGAGATCAAGGGACTAAGGAACAGTCACGAGGAGCTGAAAAACGCTTTAAACGAAATGCAAAACAAAATGGAAACGACGACAGCTCAGATTGAAGAGGCAGAGGAGAGAATAGGTGAACTAGAAGGTAATGTTATGGAAAAAGAGGAAGCTGAGAGAAAGAGAGATAAAAAAATCCAGGAGTATGAGGGGAAAATTAGAGAACTAAGTGATACACTAAAAAGAAATAATATACGCATAATTGGTATCCCAGAGGAGGAAGAGAGAGGGAAAGGTGCTGAAGGGGTACTTGAAGAAATTATAGCTGAGAACTTCCCTGAACTGGGGAAGGAAAAAGGCATCGAAATCCAAGAGGCACAGAGAACTCCCTTCAGACGTAACTTGAATCGATCTTCTGCACGACATATCATAGTGAAACTGGCAAAATACAAGGATAAAGAGAAAATTCTGAAAGCAGCAAGGGATAAATGTGCCCTCACGTATAAAGGGAGACCTATAAGACTTGTGACTGATCTCTCTTTTGAAACTTGGCAGGCCAGAAAGGATTGGCACGAGATTTTCAGGGTGCTAAACAGGAAAAATATGCAGCCGAGAATCCTTTATCCAGCAAGTCTGTCATTTAGAATAGAAGGAGAGATAAAGGTCTTCCCAAACAAACAAAAACTGAAGGAATGTGTCACCACTAAACCAGCCCTACAAGAGATCCTAAGGGGGACCCTGTGAGACAAAGTCCCAGAGACATCACTACAAGCATAAAACATACAGACATCACAATGACTCTAAACCCGTATCTTTCTATAATAACACTGAATGTAAATGGATTAAATGCGCCAACCAAAAGACATAGGGTATCAGAATGGATAAAAAAACAAGACCCACCTATTTGCTTTCTACAAGAGACTCATTTTAGATCTGAGGACACCTTTAGATTGAGAGTGAGGGGATGGAGAACTATTTATCATGCGACTGGAAGCCAAAAGAAAGCTGGAGTAGCCATACTTATATCAGACAAACTAGACTTTAAATTAAAGGCTGTAACAAGAGATGAAGAAGGGCATTATGTAATAATTACAGGGTCTATCCATCAGGAAGAGCTAACAATTATAAATGTCTATGCGCCGAATACCGGAGCCCCCAAATATATAAAACAATTACTCATAAACATAAGCAACCTCATTGATAAGAATGTGGTCATTGCAGGGGACTTTAACACCCCACTTACAGAAATGGATAGATCATCTAGACACATGGTCAATAAAGAAACAAGGGCCCTGAATGAGACATTGGATCAGATGGACTTGACAGATATATTTAGAACTCTGCATCCCAAAGCAACAGAATATACTTTCTTCTCGAGTGCACATGGAACATTCTCCAAGATAGATCATATACTGGGTCACAAAACAGCCCTTCATAAGTTTACAAGAATTGAAATTATACCATGCATACTTTCAGACCACAATGCTATGAAGCTTGAAATCAACCACAGGAAAAAGTCTGGAAAACCTCCAAAAGCATGGAGGTTAAAGAACACCCTACTAACGAATGAGTGGGTCAACCAGGCAATTAGAGAAGAAATTAAAAAATATATGGAAACAAACGAAAATGAAAATACAACAATCCAAACGCTTTGGGACGCAGCGAAGGCAGTCCTGAGAGGAAAGTACATTGCAATCCAGGCCTATCTCAAGAAACAAGAAAAATCCCAAATACAAAATCTAACAACACACCTAAAGGAACTAGAAGCAGAACAGCAAAGGCAGCCTAAACCCAGCAGAAGAAGAGAAATAATAAAGATCAGAGCAGAAATAAACAATATAGAATCTAAAAAAACTGTAGAGCAGATCAACGAAACCAAGAGTGGTTTTTTGAAAAAATAAACAAAATTGACAAACCTCTAGCCAGGCTTCTCAAAAAGAAAAGGGAGATGACCCAAATAGATAAAATCATGAATGAAAATGGAATTATTACAACCAATCCCTCAGAGATACAATTATCAGGGAATGATAATTATGAAAAATTAATGAAATTAATTTCCAAGAAATTGAAAGGGAAGGAAAACTTCCAGACTCATTCTATGAAGCCAGTATTACTTTGATTCCTAAACCAGACAGAGACCCAGTAAAAAAAGAGAACTACAGGCCAATATTCCTGATGAATATGGATGCAAAAATTCTCAATAAGATACTAGCAAATCGAATTCAACGGCATATAAAAAGAATTACTCACCATGATCAAGTGGGATTCATTCCTGGGATGCAGGGCTGGTTCAACATTCGCAAATCAATCAATGTGATACATCACATTAACAAAAAAAAAGAGAATAACCATATGATCCTGTCAATCGATGCAGAAAAGGCCTTCGACAAAATCCAGCACCCTTTCTTAATAAAAACCCTTGAGAAAGTCGGGATAGAAGGAACATACTTAAAGATCATAAAAGCCATTTATGAAAAGCCCACAGCTAACATCATCCTCAACGGGGAAAAACTGAGAGCTTTTTCCCTGAGATCAGGAACACAACAGGGATGCCCACTCTCACCGCTGTTGTTTAACATAGTGCTGGAAGTTCTAGCATCAGCAATCAGACAACAAAAGGAAATCAAAGGCATCAAAATTGGCAAAGATGAAGTCAAGCTTTCGCTTTTTGCAGATGACATGATATTATACATGGAAAATCCGATAGACTCCACCAAAAGTCTGCTAGAACTGATACAGGAATTCAGCAAAGTTGCAGGATACAAAATCAATGTACAGAAATCAGTTGCATTCTTATACACTAACAATGAAGCAACAGAAAGACAAATAAAGAAACTGATCCCATTCACAATTGCACCAAGAAGCATAAAATACCTAGGAATAAGTCTAACCAAAGATGTAAAAGATCTGTATGCTGAAAACTATAGAAAGCTTATGAAGGTAATTGAAGAAGATATAAAGAAATAGAAAGACATTCCCTGCTCATGGATTGGAAGAATAAATATTGTCAAAATGTCAATACTACCCAAAGCTATCTACACATTCAATGCAATCCCAATCAAAAGTGCACCAGCATTCTTCTCGAAACTAGAACAAGCAATCCCAAAATTCATATGGAACCACAAAAGGCCCCGAATAGCCAAAGTAATTTTGAAGAAGAAGACCAAAGCAGGAGGCATCACAATCCCAGACTTTAGCCTCTACTACAAAGCTGTCATCATCAAGACAGCATGGTATTGGCACAAAAACAGACACATAGACCAATGGAATAGAATAGAAACCCCAGAACTAGACCCACAAACGTATGGCCGACTAATCTTTGACAAAGCAGGAAAGAACATCCAATGGAAAAAAGACAGTCTCTTTAACAAATGGTGCTGGGAGAACTGGACAGCAACATGCAGAAAGTTGAAACTAGACCACTTTCTCACACCATTCACAAAAATAAACTCAAAATGGATAAAGGACCTGAATGTGAGACAGGAAACCATCAAAACCTTAGAGGAGAAAGCAGGAAAAGACCTCTCTGACCTCAGCCGTAGCAATCTCTTACTCGACACATCCCCAAAGGCAAGGGAATTAAAAGCAAAAGTGAACTACTGAAGATAAAAAGCTTCTGCACAGCAAAGGAAACAACCAACAAAACTAAAAGGCAACCAATGGAATGGGAAAAGATATTTGCAAATGACATATCGGACAAAGGGCTAGTATCCAAAATCTATAAAGAGCTCACCAAACTCCACACCCGAAAAACAAATAACCCAGTGAAGAAATGGGCAGAAAACATGAAAAGACACTTCTCTAAAGAAGACATCCGGGTTGCCAACAGGCACATGAAATGATGTTCAACGTCGCTCCTCATCAGGGAAATACAAATCAAAACCACACTCAGATATCACCTCACGCCAGAGTGGCCAAAATGAACAAATCAGGAGACTATAGATGCTGGAGAGGATGTGGAGAAACGGGAACCCTCTTGCACTGTTGGTGGGAATGCAAATTGGTGCAGCTGCTCTGGAAAGCAGTGTGGAGGTTCCTCAGAAAATTAAAAATAGACCTACCCTATGACCCAGCAATAGCACTGCTAGGAATTTATCCAAGGGATACAGGAGTACTGATGCATAGGGGCACTTGTACCCCAATGTTTATAGCAGCACTCTCAACAATAACCAAATTATGGAAAGAGCCTAAATGTCCATCAACTGATGAATGGATAAAGAAATTGTGGTTTATATACACAATGGAATACTACGTGGCAATGAGAAAGAATGAAATATGGCCTTTTGTAGCAA
Organism: Prionailurus viverrinus; assembly: GCF_022837055.1. NCBI lineage: Eukaryota > Metazoa > Chordata > Mammalia > Carnivora > Felidae > Prionailurus > Prionailurus viverrinus. Next base: position 84,003,976 of record NC_062569.1, on the reverse strand, counting down.
CATGGATGGAACTGGAGAATGTGATGCTAAGTGAAATAAGCCATACAGAGAAAGACAGATACCATATGGTTTCACTCTTATGTGGATCCTAAGAAACTTAACAGAAACCCATGGGGGAAGGGAAGGAAAAAAAAAAAGAGGTTAGAGTGGGAGAGAGCCAAAACATAAGAGACTGTTAAAAACTGAGAACAAACTGAGGGTTGATGGGGGGTGGGAGGGAGGGGAGGGTGGGTGATGGGTATTGAGGAGGGCACCTTTTGGGATGAGCACTGGGTGTTGTATGGAAACCAATTTGACAATGAATTTCATATATTAAAAAAAAAAAGAGTATGCTGATTACCCAGAAAAAGTCTTTAAATGGATTTTAAGAATGGTATAAGAATAATCTTGAATCTTAGAAACTTTTTTTAAATACCTGAAAAAAAATTAAAGAAACAAGTAATGATATTTAAATGCAAGGCTATGTCAGAGTTTGAAGAAGATAATGTCATTTGGAAAATATGCAGATAGCATAGACAAAGTGTGTCCCAATTTTGGCTAGATAGCATCTCCAAGTCCATGACAGGGGGTATTTCTTATTTTATGAATTTTGAAGGAAAGCAGAACTAGCCTTTCTCTATATAAGCCAATAAGATCAGAGAGTAATTTTCCCAGACTCCTTTGCAGCTAGACTATGAACATATAATGTAGGCTGGCCAGTCACGTTCACCCACGTGAGAATTCAGATCAGGAACCAGGGATGCAAAGAGTAAAACCTGGGGAGGATTCATTTCACAGGTGGCAGTGGCAGGCTGGCCAGAGGCTGCATCCTGGATCCAGTGACCATAGTGAAGAGGAATTCTAGCACCATCTGTGGCCCACATAGCAGCAGTATCCTCACCAGACTACATTTTGTTCTGGGTCAGCTTCTCCAGACTTCCTGTTAATTCCCCCAATTTTTCTTCTTTTATGAATTAGATTCAAAATCAGATTCAGTTTTTCTTACTTAAAACTGAAAACACTGACTAATGCTAAAATACTGCTTACACTCTAATGACAACCCTTCCAACCACAAATTACTATTGGGGTAGGATGTAACCCCATTACTACTATGGGGTAGGATTCTTTTATCAAAAAGAATTACAGTGAGCTATATTAGAAACTGAGCCTAGGGGACACAGGACATATCAGCCTGTAGTGCCCTTCCCTGTGCTCTTCATTGTAAAATCCTGCAAATGATGATCTCCAAATTCCCATTCTACTAGAATATATTACAGCCTCCTTTTAGCGGGGAGGGGGGAGTAGTTAGAAATGCCTTAACATTTTTATAATCCTAGGGTTTACTAGACATTAGCGAAGCAGTATATCTTTGGCCTCAGTGTAAGGAAAGCAGGCAGAGTCATCTAAAGGTTTTTTAGGATGTGATGCCAAATAACCACAGAAAGATACACAGATCAAAATGAGACCCCCAAAGATAGCTATCTTCCAACCGGCCATCAATTACAGCTGAAATTTCAGGCTTTTTTTTTCCCTTTGTCTGGGCCCTCATGAGATGTAGAAAGTTGTGGTGGAGGGAGGGGAATGAGTTGGAAAGGAGTATTAAAGATCTCTTAGTATAGACAATAGCCTATGTAAACCTTTACAAAAGATCTCGCCTTAGATCCATGCTTGAGACATTGAACTGCCTGTTCTCATGATGCTCATTGAGCACTAGGAGGTCAATAAAATATCCTAAGATTATATAAGCTAGCTAGATACTGGTACCCAGGGAGTTGTCAGCTACTAAGTGAAGGTCCTTAAAACTCAGGGTGGAAGGACAGGAGCTTTGCAATTGTTGCCAATGGAGCTAAATCCCAGAAGGGCAATATATAAACATAAAACACTTGGCAAAGTCCAATGTATCTAGTTGACATAACTAAAAATGACTTGGAGCAAAATGATTAAATGCAGTTCACCATAATCAACTTACTGTCCAACCACTAGGTGTAGGGATGTTCAGCATAGTGGCTAAGGGTATAGGCTTTTCTACTCTCTGACCTTGAACAAGCCACTAACTCCCTCTGAATCACTGCTTTCTCATTTACAAAAATGTCCTTAACAATAACCAGTTCCTGGTATTTTGAAAATTAATAAAAGAATACTTAGAAATCACTATATATGTACATGACACATAGTAAGTTTACACTAAATTATAGCAATTACTGTTATGATGGACCTGAGCATTTTCTACTGGGCTAGTCTCTGGCTGTCTTTCTTCATGAGTCAGCTGCAGGTATATGTTGTTCCCTTTGTTTCATGTCCTGGCAGTGGCTTCCTTTACTATTTTACTTTCCTCTACTGGTACACATTTTCCCTTCATTCTTAAACATGATCAGTCCTGATGGCCAGTTCCCATTTCTTTGCCAACTAGAATTTAAGTGTGATTATATGTAGTGTATTATTGGAAACAACAAACTAACATGTGTCATCTTTCATTCTGCTTCAGCAGCAGCCCTTGACCTGTTAAGTTTCTTATATATGTCATCCAGCCCATTGTAAGAAAACCACAGAACCAGTAGAAGTCCAGCCTATAAGGGTTTCAGGTATTTCTTCTCCACCAGCATGGGCAGACTATAAGTTGCCCTTTTTGCTTCTGGCCTGTGAAATCAACAACTAACACAGGTATCACAAAGCTTCTGGTTTCCAAATATCAGCTGATATGCAGATTGATGTCTTGCTTATTCTCAACTGCTTTCGTTCTCAGGTCACCTTCACCCAACCCCAAATTTGCATCTTTGGCTCCTTTGGATTTATTCTCTCTAATATTTAGTTCTTAGATTTCTCATGTTGACCTCATCTTGGCTTACTGTCTCAGCCCCAGGAGTTTCTATTAGGTTAAAATAAATTAAAAATCCCTTGTTCTAGCTTCATGGAAAACATAATCCCTGTCCTAAATCATTCTTGAGATATGCATGTGGCAGTAAAGAACATCATTCCAGAGTCAGCTTATCTGGATTCAAATCCCAATTTTTATATTTTTCAGCTATGTGGCCTTGGCTAGGTGGCTTAACCCAGTTGAGTCTCTGTATTTCCTCAGAAAATTGGTGTTGATATTGTTAAAACTATTATATGAGGATCAAATAAGACACAAAAAATGCCCCCCAAAAAAGAAGAATATAAACTACAAGGGTAAAGTTAGCCATTCAAAACTGAAATGAAAGATGGCTAATAAGAAGGTTAGCAAGTAAGAAAAGGAGCTATCATCTTCTCCCTTGTCTAAAACAAAGATCCATTAAGATATATTTCTTGAATTGGACCCTGATGCCAAACCCTTAAAGCAAATGGAAGCAACAGTCTGTAGGCTCAGGAAAACCAGGATTTTGCCACTTTTGTTCTTAGTATGATTTATTATGAACTTTTTTTTTACTTCTAGGACTTAAAGAAATATTGGTTAGCATCATAATTGCCTTTTTGAAAATTAGGCAGCTGAAGGTGTAAGACTCTGGTTGTATTTCTGCATGCAAAACTCATTTTCTTATTTTAATTAAGAAAACATGTCTATATATGTCTTTCTTTGGCCAAAGCCCTGATGACACAAAGCAGAGAGCTTGGGCGATGGACCAGTGCTGCTTCCCACGGAAAGAGAGACTGCTTGACCTTGGTAAAATAATAGAGCAGGTCAGTTCATATCCAGCAAACTCATGCTGGGACTGAATTTTAAAAATAGTTTTCTGTCTGCAAGTGGGGAGCTTGATATGTTCTGGTCCACTTCGGTTCATTTAGGACTGCCACCTGACATCTGGATCGCCAAGGACAGACCTGTGATCACATCCACAGAATGAAACTACACCTTTCCTTCAGGATCTCAGAAGGAAGAGATTTCAGTATTAACACCTGGAGTCTCTGTAAGACACACTTCTTCTCAAAGCCTAAGGAAAGAATTGATTCAACTGAGAATCAAAATGTCTAATTATCCTATTTGATAGGAAAACATAGAGCAATTAAGGGATTGATCCAGTTACACAGTTATATAACTAACTTGACATTGGCTGTTCAGTCCCAGAGTCTTTGTTCTCTCCAAAATCCTTTTACTCATCTCTTCAGGCGATTTGATTTATCATAAATTGTACTGTTGCCAACATTTCCCCGAACATTTGTTTTTCTTTTCCACTATGAAATTAACTCAGACATAAGAAACGAATGTTTGAGCCGGTGATGCTTTGTGTATGTGTGTACTAAGAATGGGGTCTGTCCCCGCGGGATGTCATCTCTATGAACTTGTGTTGCATTCTGTGTTTACTCGATCTGGACAATAGAAGAGTGTGGGATGCTTTGGCCACAGGCCTTACAGGCTTCGGAGGGATGGACAATCAGCTCTATGTCACATACCCAAATCCAACAGTTGATGGTAGCTGCTGGGAAGTCACGGTGGGGATTTTGAGATTGGGCCCAGACTCAGTAGGAAAAATTGTGCTTCATTAGCAAAGCTAGCTGCAGGTACAGGAAGGAGAAAGGCTGTACCTGTGCCATTTGTATACCTTTCTGGTGAGCACTCAGGGCCGTGTATGTTTCAAACTTATCAACCAAGAGAAACAACATAATAATTCCTTGTGGCAGAAGGTTCAGGGACAGGATTTAGAAGGACAGGATTTAGAATGTGGGACATTTATATAGCACTTTGCCCTTTACAAAGGGTTTGCTCCATGTAGGATCTTATTTAATCCCTGCAACAGCTCCATGAGGCAGATGTCAATTTTATCTCCCTTTTGCAGCAGAAGGATTAAAGGCTAAGAGAATGTAAAATGGTCAGCCCCAAGGTCCCACATAGATAATAAATGGCAGCCTCACTACCCAAGCCCAGACTTTTTGATTCCACGCCCTGCGCTTGGAAGGTTGTGAGTCAATCAAGCCCTTCATTTCACCCCCTGCTCCCAAGTCAAGGGTGGACCTGAAGGTTTTTGTTGGGTTTGCTATCTCTGAAGAGCCTCTGGACCTTGGCAGAGAAGTGCAGTGTGCATACTCAGATCAAGTATGGGTTTATTCATCCTCTTTCCTTCCTTCTGTTCAGACAGGCTTCTTTGTGAAAGCATTAGAACAGCCATTACACAGAGCTAGAAGAGGCAAGGAGTTGTTGCTAAATAAAATATAATGGGCTTTGTTTGAATGGGCTTATCCTGCTTCATTTGTAAATTGATGTTAATCCGACTGCTCAGTCTAATTTCTGTAAGCTACATTAATGCATTTGCCACCTATCTTCTGCAGAATGAAAATGTGGCGGCTGCTTTGGAAAGAATTTTCTTCTTCCTTGAGGGCAAAAGCCTAAATTCTTTCCCTCGGATTTTTGCCAAAGGTTCTAATTAGGACATGCAAATATACTTATGCAAATGAAGCCATGGATCACAGATTTTTGATGCTTTGGGGAAGAGTTTGGGTAAAATAAACTCCCTCTACAATTTCTCACCAATGCCTCCCCAAACTCTTGCTTTTTTGAAATTAAAAAAAAAAAAGGGTAAGAACTTCTCATTCCTCTAGTTTAGGATCCTACCCTGGAGAATGATTAAAAAAGTTACATGAACATCTTCAGCATGCACAGTGATTTTCTCCACATTAAATCTGGGTCTCAGAACAACCCAGGAGGTAAATGCCACCTTCCTCCTTTTACAGATAAGGAAACCAATGGACTTGCAGCAGGATTCTCGCACAGAGGGACGAGACACTGAGGTCTTTCTTTCCAGGGAGGAGCTTTATTCGTGCTAGCACAGGCTCAGTGGGCTAAGACCCAAAAGGCTGAGCCCTGAGTACAGCAGGGTGTAGCCTTTTATACAATTTCTACTACTTTGTCTCCCATACATGATAACATACAGACATACAGTCTGATTGGACACAGTCCAAGTTACAGAGTCCTGTCAGAGCTATGCATACGTGTATAGGAGGTGATTGGACCACATTGACTTCCTTTGCTCTGAGAAGGCCTCCTCCACATTCCTTAGGGAGGAGCTCTACCTCTCCCACAGACTAAAAGGCCCAACAGTGACTAGCTGTACTCTACACAACCAAAAAGCAGTAAGGGAGAAATGTAAATCTAGTATTCTTTGACCCCTTACCTTCTGCTCTTTCCCCTCTAGTACCCTCTCAATGGAAGAAAATACCACCTTATATGTGCACAGCACTTCAGTTATAAATTCCTTTCACTAAAATATTTGACCTCAAACCTTTATTGAGTTCTCTACTTCAATTCAAATATTTATTGCCATCTACTATGTGCCTGCCAGACATTATTCCCAGTGCAAGTGGTATAAGGTCCCTGCTCTATTAGTGTTCAGATTATTGGTTGGAGGGAGGCAACTAATGAAGCAAACAAATCAATAAAATAAATTCAAATAATGATCATTGCTATCAAGAAAATTAAATAGAATAAAGTGAAAGGCCATGACCAGTTGGTGGTAGAAATGGAGTGTATGGGGGGGGGGGTAATGAAATATTTGATAAGGTGGATAAAGCTTTTTTTTTTTTTAACATGTCATATGAGCTGAGACTTGGAAGCGAGGGATGTCAAAGAGAAGATCACTCCAGCTCTGATGTAAGAGACATATTGATATGTAAGCAATAGACAGAAAGCCCATATAACATGAACTGAATGAGTGGGAAGAGAGATATGGAAGATGCAATTGATCTAGCAAGGGCTAGATCAAAAGGGGCCTTTTAGGCTACTGTGCTCGGATTATATTTTAATTGCTATGAAATGACTTGGAAGGATTTTAAGAAATTTTATTTCCCACAATAACCTGTGAGGTGGATGTTATCTTTGTTTTGCAAATCATCAAACTTGAAGATGTTTGGAGATTTACCTAAGGATATATGGGCAAGATTCCAGTCTTCAGGGTCCTAGTCTAGGGTTATTTCTGTCTCTACTGAAGGTGGAACTGGAAATAAACACACAAAGGAAGAAACTACTGCAGCAGATGACTATTATACTCCCATGAGTATAGTAGATGAGTTCCCTGGGGCACCCAAGAGTTCCCCTGTTATGGGAAGTCCTACAACTGTTTGGGCCCATCTGGAAGGAGACTCTAAATCTTTGAAAGCCTTTGGGTTAGCCTTAAGACAAATATTCTCTTGAAGTTACTATTGAATATTTAGCATTATTGAATTTCTCCTGAAGTCTAATATGTTTGACAGATTGCTTTGGGAAAGTAGCCAGTGAACACCAAAGACTAGGGGATGAGAAAGTGTCACAGTCATCAAGTCACATGCTTTGCTCCAACTTCTCCTACCTTGGGCTCCCACCCCACACAGCAGATTGATGGATGGTAATCCACCCATGTGGCTAAGATTGAAAAAGTGCCTCCAGCATATTCTAAAATCTAGCTCATTCATATATTACCCATAATATAATTATAGTCAAACTTTCCCCTTTCTTCACCCTCCCTAAGGCAAACTTCATGGGATTAGTTTTTCATTCATTCATTCATTCATTCATTCATTCATTCATGGAATATCTGCTGTGCTATGGGCTGGGTGAGGTGTGGGCATGGCAGTATCACATAGCCTGGGATATTAGGGCTATCGCAGGCCAGAGGTCACAGATCCCTCTGAATGGTTCCATCTGTACCCAAAGTGTTGCAGGTAAAGCAGGAAAGTATAATTTGTGTCTTGCCTCATCCCTTTAAGAATATTATTTGTTGCCATTCAGATTTTGTGATCCTCAGAGGCATCAGAGAGAAAACACAGATATGGTCCCATAGTTGTCTCTAATTTGTGCATGTTAAAGAATGACCTGTCCTGATTATCTTTCATTATTTTCAGCTAATTGCCCCCACACATTCACTTGCAAAATCTTTCCTCTGAAATTGGGTTCCTTCCTCTTTCTGGCCTAACCTGCTTCCCAGCACTCCCGTGGCTCTTGTCCAGAAGAGGGCGAGATCACCTTTACTACTTAGAATTCCTCTCTTTTTTTGCAATTAATTATGATTCATTGGTCTTTTGATTGCTTAGCTTTCTCTCCTGAATTAGGAAGCCAAAGTCCTTGATACCTCTCCAACAAAATGTATATATACTATGGGTATTTTTATTGCATTATGTGGTTTAAAAAGGGACTGGCAAGAAGCTATAAGCATAGATAATAAGGAATTACAGCTGAATGGGAGAAGTCTGTGAACAGCCAGGACTGATCATGACTATAACCTTCTCCATGCATTTGCCATTCTGTTTTGCTAACACTCAGATTCAGAGACTGCTATATTTGAAAGAGTCTTAGAGATTATCTGAATATGTCATCACTTTATGCTGAGGGAAATTGAGACATAGTGCAGAAAAAACCACTAGACCTACTATAACTTTAAACTGTGGAGAGACCCATTCTATACACATGGACATTTTAAAGTAAGGGGAAGCTTATGAGAGTATTACTGTGGTTTGTCTTGCCATCCCACGTTCTATTATTCCTCTTCCCCAAACCATCCTATACCCAGAGTAACTCTTCCTCTTCCTGGGTTTGCCCCATCCATAAGACAATGGGATGCTCTGTTCCATTTGCACTCCACTTCCATGTTGGGACTGGCACCATCTTTAAACTCCAGTCCACTTGCTGGAGCTCTGAGAATCTATGATCAATGCCAGGATCCTACTTCAAAAATGTTCTATTGCTTAGAATCATAAATCAAGACCCCGCTGCCCTGCTTGATGAGCATAGTTTATCACCTACAGATTGGTTAGCAAAGCAAGTCAAGATTCTACACAAGTTGTCGTGCTCCAGAGGTTATATTCAAGCTCCTGGCCAGACCCTCTCCTCCCCAAGGACAGTCCTAAGGCAATGCTTACCCCTCACTCAGTTCCAACTCATTCTCCTCTTCCTTGGCCTCATAACAGGAGCCCTCCCAAGCTAGTACCCCAAAGCCATATAAGTTAAAATGGTTAAGAAAATATGTGTAATTTCTAGGTGGAGACTAGGACTCATCCTTTGCCAAGTTTATTCTTCATGATATTTCCCATTTTTTTTCCTTTGTAGCCCTCAGTCAGAAGAGACATCAGTTACTTGTACCTTAGCATCACTGGCAGGGTATTTTTTTATTGAAAAGAGATTGACATTTTAAGCCTTACTCTTATCCTTTAGTTAGGTGGTTCACAGCCCTCAGTATGCATTAGAATCACCAGATATCATTCTACTGATGTACAGGCCCCATTGTGTTTCATTACATCTAAATCTCATGGTATGGAATTGGTTATTAGCATTGCTTAAAACCTCTCTAGGAGATTCAGAATTTCAGCCAGGTTGGGAACCACTGTCTGGTTAAAAACTGTTTGGGTTTTGGAGCACTGTGAATACTGAATGATTAACATTCCTTTGGGCAAGGCTCTTCCAGAGCCCCTAAAATTATACACACCAACTAGTACTATACACTCTGTCCATATCGAAATAAGTTTTGCTGAAAGACTGTAAGATTTAACATGAGAGACTTTCTGATTCCATCCTCAAGAGTTTCTGGAAAGAGAATTAAATTCACAGCTGATTTTTAGGAGGGAGCCTAAAGCATTCCACCACTTGGCCCTGGCCAAGGACAAGGAAGAATTGGTAGGCACTGGAACAAATCTTTTTTTTTTTTTAATTTTTTTTCAACGTTTATTTATTTTTGGGACAGAGAGAGACAGAGCATGAACGGGGGAGGGGCAAAGAGAGAGGGAGACACAGAATTGGAAACAGGCTCCAGGCTCTGAGCCATCAGCCCAGAGCCTGACATGGGGCTCGAACTCACGGACCGCGAGATCGTGACCTGGCTAAAGTCGGATGCTTAACCGACTGCGCCACCCGGGCGCCCCTGGAACAAATCTTAAAGGAGGGAGCAGACGTCATGTTCAAAGAGAATTGGTTCATGATCCTTTGGTTCAAAGGCATGAGGCAAGAACTAAGAGGAGGTTAGCCTATGGGAAGAGGATAGGGATAAAAGATGTACATTCAGGAATATGGGGTGAAATTGGTTCACTCAAAGACTCCATCTAAGCATGAAGGGAGATGATAGGAATTGGGGTTTAGGAGTAAGGTGAAAGTAGAGATGCACAACAACTGATCTGGGTAGAGGATAGTCCTTCATTTTAGGCCCCAGTGCTTTGGAGGGAATGAAGAAAACCCACATTCCCAAGAGACTAGAACAGAAGGCGGCATGGGAATTTTTCAGCAGTGGGGAGATTTCCACTTTAGAGAGCTACTGAACTTCATGTGTTGAGATTAATTGCAACTCCACCAATCCACAGGGGGAAGGTTATTGGCACACCAACCTGTTGACCCCCAGTTGGCTCCAGGTGAGGAATCAGAATAGCCTGTGAGGAGCCGAGGTTCATTATCCAGAGCTGAGATAGCGTAAGGCTGAGACAGAGTCTAACTTCGAGGATATTGGCAGCCAAGGACCATAAGGGGCTTGCCACAGTATGCCAGATGGGAACTGCAGCCTTTTCATTTGGATATTATGTGTAAAGTTGACAATGAAAGCTAGAAAACTTGAGGACACATAGGAACAGATTTCTGGGCAATTGGTGATTTAAACTGCCTTGGTATTATGAATGAATGAATAACATTTTAGTGTTTAGGTGGAATAAACAGAATGTCTCTGTGACAGAGAGTGAGTTCCCTGTCACTGGAGGTATTTTGCTTAAATTTGAAAGTCTGACTACATGCTCCTCTTGAGATGGCATTAAGAAACTGCATGATGGTCTACCACCAACAAGGGTGAACACTGAGAAAGAAGGATAAGCAAGACTTAAGAATCAGGAGATGAACAGAGGAAAGTCCAAGGATAACAGTGGTGTAGCGAGCCTTGTGCACCAGCAGCTCCATGCTGGGGGAGGAAGGAGAGCTCTGGAAGATGGTCTGCAGGAAATAAGGGAGTTGGGGCTCTTTAGAATGGAATACTGTCAGATCAGCACAATGTTTGAAAGCTTTTTTTTTAATGTATGGATCAAAATTTAAATAGTCATAATGATTATTATTGTTTTAAATGTTTATTTACTTTTGAGAGAGAGAGAGAGAGAGAGCACTAACGGGGGAGGGACAGAGAGAGGAGACACAGAATCTGAAGCAGGCTCCAGGTTCTGAGCTGTCAGCACAGAGTCTGATGTGGGGCTTGAACCCATGGGCCACAAGATCATGACTTGAGCCGAAGAAAGACACTTTGCCAACCGAGCCACCCAGGTGCCCAATAATGATTACTTTTTAACCATAACCAGTGATAAAACTACCTTAAGAAGATAGGGTTGGGAGGAGGTAGAGGGTACCAAACTCATCTATGCTAACAGAAAGTCAGGAGTTAATGTTTATTTATTTTATTTTATTTTATTTTTTTCTGAAATTTATTGACAAATTGGTTTCCATACAACACCCAGTGCTCATCCCAAAAGGTGCCCTCCTCAATACCCATCACCCACCCTCTCCTCCCTCCCACCCCCCATCAACCTTCAGTTTGTTCTCAGTTTTTAACAGTCTCTTATGCTTTGGCTCTCTCCCATTCTAACCTCTTTTTTTTTTTTTTCCTTCCCCTCCCCCATGGGTTCCTGTTAAGTTTCTCAGGATCCACATAAGAGTGAAACCATATGGTATCTGTCTTTTTCTGTATGGCTTATTTCACTTAGCATCACACTCTCCAGTTCCATCCACGTTGCTACAAAAGGCCATATTTCATTTTTTCTCATTGCCACGTAATATTCCATTGTGTATATAAACCACAATTTCTTTATCCATTCATCAGTTGATGGACAGTTAGGCTCTTTCCATAATTTGGCTATTGTTGAGAGTGCTGCTATGAACATTGGGGTACAAGTGGCCCTATGCATCAGTGCTCCTGTATCCCTTGGATAAATTCCTAGCAGTGCTATTGCTGGGTCATAGGGTAGGTCTATTTTTAATTTTCTGAGGAACCTCCACACTGCTTTCCAGAGCAGCTGCACCAATTTGCATTCCCACCAACAGTGCAAGAGGGTTCCCGTTTCTCCACATCCTCTCCAGCATCTATAGTCTCCTGATTTGTTCATTTTGGCCACTCTGACTGGCGTGAGGTGATACCTGAGTGTAGTTTTGACTTGTATTTCCCTGATAAGGAGCGACGCTGAACATCTTTTCATGTGCCTGTTGGTCATCCGGATGTCTTCTTTAGAGAAGTGTCTATTCATGTTTTCTGCCCATTTCTTCACGGGGTTGTTTTTTGGGTGTGGAGTTTGGTGAGCTCTTTATAGATTTTGGATACTAGCCCTTTGTCCGATATGTCATTTGCGAATATCTTTTCCCATTCCGTTGGTTGCCTTTTAGTTTTGTTGGTTGTTTCCTTTGCTGTGTAGAAGCTTTTTATCTTCATAAGGTCCCAGTAATTCACTTTTGCTTTTAATTCCCTTGCCTTTGGGGATGTGTCGAGTAAGAGATTGCTACGGCTGAGGTCAGAGAGGTCTTTTCCTGCTTTCTCCTCTAAGGTTTTGATGGTTTCCTGTCTCACATTCAGGTCCTTTATCCATTTTGAGTTTATTTTTGTGAATGGTGTGAGAAAGTGGTCTAGTTTCAACCTTCTGCATGTTGCTGTCCAGTTCTCCCAGCACCATTTGTTAAAGAGGCTGTCTTTTTTCCATTGGATGTTCTTTCCTGCTTTGTCAAAGATGAGTTGGCCGTACGTTTGTGGGTCTAGTTCTGGGGTTTCTATTCTATTCCATTGGTCTATGTGTCTGTTTTTGTGCCAATACCATGCTGTCTTGATGATGACAGCTTTGTAGTAGAGGCTAAAGTCTGGGATTGTGATGCCTCCTGCTTTGGTCTTCTTCTTCAAAATTCCTTTGGCTATTCGGGGCCTTTTGTGGTTCCATATGAATTTTAGGATTGCTTGTTCTAGTTTCGAGAAGAATGCTGGTGCAATTTTGATTGGGATTGCATTGAATGTGTAGATAGCTTTGGGTAGTATTGACATTTTGACAATATTTATTTTTCCAATCCATGAGCAGGGAATGTCTTTCCATTTCTTTAAATCGTCTTCAATTTCCTTCATAAGCTTTCTATAGTTTTCAGCATACAGATCCTTTACATCTTTGGTTAGATTTATTCCTAGGTATTTTATGCTTCTTGGTGCAATTGTGAATGGGATCAGTTTCTTTATTTGTCTTTCTGTTGCTTCATTGTTAGTGTATAAGAATGCAACTGATTTCTGTACATTGATTTTGTATCCTGCAACTTTGCTGAATTCCTGTATCAGTTCTAGCAGACTTTTGGTGGAGTCTATCGGATTTTCCATGTATAATATCATGTCATCTGCAAAAAGCGAAAGCTTGACTTCATCTTTGCCAATTTTGATGCCTTTGATTTCCTTTTGTTGTCTGATTGCTGATGCTAGAACTTCCAGCACTATGTTAAACAGCAGCGGTGAGAGTGGGCATCCTTGTCGTGTTCCTGATCTCAGGGAAAAAGCTTTCAGTTTTTCCCCGTTGAGGATGATGTTAGCTGTGGGCTTTTCATAAATGGCTTTTATGATCTTTAAGTATGTTCCTTCTATCCCGACTTTCTCAAGGGTTTTTATTAAGAAAGGGTGCTGGATTTTGTCGAAGGCCTTTTCTGCATCGATTGACAGGCTCATATGGTTCTTCTCTCTTTTTTTGTTAATGTGATGTATCACATTGATTGATTTGCGAATGTTGAACCAGCCCTGCATCCCAGGAATGAATCCCACTTGATCATGGTGAATAATTCTTTTTATATGCCGTTGAATTCGATTTGCTAGTATCTTATTGAGAATTTTTGCATCCATATTCATCAGGGATATTGGCCTGTAGTTCTCTTTTTTTACTGGGTCTCTGTCTGGTTTAGGAATCAAAGTAATACTGGCTTCATAGAATGAGTCTGGAAGTTTTCCTTCCCTTTCTATTTCTTGGAATAGCTTGAGAAGGATAGGTATTATCTCTGCTTTAAACGTCTGGTAGAACTCCCCTGGGAAGCCATCTGGTCCTGGACTCTTATTTGTTGGGAGATTTTTGATAACCGATTCAATTTCTTCGCTGGTTATGGGTCTGTTCAAGCTTTCTATTTCCTCCTGATTGAGTTTTGGAAGAGTGTGGGTGTTCAGGAATTTGTCCATTTCTTCCAGGTTGTCCAATTTGTTGGCATATAAGTTTTCATAGTATTCCCTGATAATTGTTTGTATCTCTGAGGGATTGGTTGTAATCATTCCATTTTCATTCATGATTTTATCTATTTGGGTCATCTCCCTTTTCTTTTTGAGAAGCCTGGCTAGAGGTTTGTCAATTTTGTTTATTTTTTCAAAAAACCAACTCTTGGTTTCGTTGATCTGCTCTACAGTTTTTTTAGTTTCTATATTGTTTATTTCTGCTCTGATCTTTATTATTTCTCTTCTTCTGCTGGGCTTAGGCTGCCTTTGCTGTTCTGCTTCTAGTTCCTTTAGGTGTGCTGTTAGATTTTGTATTTGGGATTTTTCTTGTTTCTTGAGATAGGCCTGGATTGCAATGTACTTTCCTCTCAGGACTGCCTTCGCTGCGTCCCAAAGCGTTTGGATTGTTGTATTTTCATTTTCGTTTGTTTCCATATATTTTTTAATTTCCTCTCTAATTGCCTGGTTGACCCACTCATTCGTTAGTAGGGTGTTCTTTAACCTCCATGCTTTTGGAGGTTTTCCAGACTTTTTCCTGTGGTTGATTTCAAGCTTCATAGCATTGTGGTCTGAAAGTATGCATGGTATAATTTCAATTCTTGTAAACTTATGAAGGGCTGTTTTGTGACCCAGTATATGATCTATCTTGGAGAATGTTCCATGTGCACTCGAGAAGAAAGTATATTCTGTTGCTTTGGGATGCAGAGTTCTAAATATATCTGTCAAGTCCATCTGATCCAATGTCTCATTCAGGGCCCTTGTTTCTTTATTGACCGTGTGTCTAGATGATCTATCCATTTCTGTAAGTGGGGTGTTAAAGTCCCCTGCAATGACCACATTCTTATCAATGAGGTTGCTTATGTTTATGAGTAATTGTTTTATATATTTGGGGGCTCCGGTATTCAGTGCATATACATTTATAATTGTTAGCTCTTCCTGATGGATAGACCCTGTAACTATTATATAATGTCCTTCTTCATCTCTTGTTACAGCCTTTAATTTAAAGTCTAGTTTGTCTGATATAAGTATGGCTACTCCAGCTTTCTTTTGGCTTCCAGTCGCATGATAAATAGTTCTCCATCCCCTCACTCTCAATCTAAAGGTGTCCTCAGGTCTAAAATGAGTCTCTTGTAGACAGCAAATAGATGGGTCTTGTTTTTTTATCCATTCTGATACCCTATGTCTTTTGGTTGGCGCATTTAATCCATTTACATTCAGTGTTATTATAGAAAGATACGGGTTTAGAGTCATTGTGATGTCTGTATGTTTTATGCTTATAGTGATGTCTCTGGGACTTTGTCTCACAGGGTCCCCCTTAGGATCTCTTGTAGGGCTGGTTTAGTGGTGACACATTCCTTCAGTTTTTGTTTGTTTGGGAAGACCTTTATCTCTCCTTCTATTCTAAATGACAGACTTGCTGGATAAAGGATTCTTGGCTGCATATTTTTTCTGTCTAGCACCCTGAAAATCTTGTGCCAATTCTTTCTGGCCTGCCAAGTTTCAAAAGAGAGATCAGTCACGAGTCTTATAGGTCTCCCTTTATATGTGAGGGCACGTTTACCCCTTGCTGCTTTCAGAATTTTCTCTTTATCCTTGTATTTTGCCAGTTTCACTATGATATGTCGTGCAGAAGATCGATTCAAGTTACGTCTGAAGGGAGTTCTCTGTGCCTCTTGGATTTCAATGCCTTTTTCCTTCCCCAGTTCAGGGAAGTTCTCAGCTATGATTTCTTCAAGTACCCCTTCAGCACCTTTCCCTCTCTCTTCCTCCTCTGGGATACCAATTATGCGTATATTATTTCTTTTTAGTGTATCACTTAATTCTCTAATTTTCCCCTCATACTCCTGGATTTTTTTATCTCTCTTTTTCTCAGCTTCCTCTTTTTCCATAACTTTATCTTCTAGTTCACCTATTCTCTCCTCTGCCTCTTCAAGCCGAGCTGTGGTCGTTTCCATTTTGTTATGCATTTCGTTTAAAGCGTTTTTCAGCTCCTCGTGACTGTTCCTTAGTCCCTTGATCTCTGTAGCAAGAGATTCTCTGCTGTCCTGTATACTGTTTTCAAGCCCAGCGATTAATTTTATGACTATTAATCTAAATTCACTTTCTGTTATATTATTTAAATCCTTTTTGATCAGCTCATTAGCTGTTGTTATTTCCTGGAGATTCTTCTGAGGGGAGTTCTTCTGCTTCGTCATTTTGGATAGTCCCTGGCGTGGTGAGGACCTGCAGGGCACTTCCCCTGTGCTGTGGTGTATAACTGGAGTTGGTGGGCGGGGCCGCAGTCAGACCTGATGTCTGCCCCCAGCCCACCGCTGGGGCCACAGTCAGACTGGTGTGTGCCTTCTCTTCCCCTCTCCTAGGGGTGGGATTCACTGTGGGGTGGTGTGGCTCGTCTGGGCTACTTGCACCCTGCCAGGCTTGTGATGCTGGGGATCTGGCGTATTAGCTGGGGTGGGTAGGCAAGGTGCTCGGGGGCAGGAGGGGCAGGCTTAGATCGCTTCTCCTTAGGTGATCCACTTCAGGAGGGGCCCTGTGGCAGCGGGAGGGAGTCAGATCCGCTGCCGGAGGTTTGGCTCCGCAGAAGCGCAGAGTTGGGTGTTTGCGCGGAGCGAGCAAGTTCCCTGGCAGGAACCGGTTCCCTTTGGGATTTCGGCTGGGGGATGGGCGGGGGAGATGGCGCTGGCGAGCGCCTTTGTTCCCCACCAAACTGAGCTCTGTTGTCAGGGGGCTCAGCAGCTCTCCCTCCCTTTGTCCTCCAGCCTTCCCGCTTTCCGAGCAGAGCTGTTAATTTATGACCTCCCAGACGCTAAGTCGCGCTTGCTGTCGGAACACAGTCCGCCCGGCCCCTCCGCTTTTGCAAGCCAGACTCGGGGGCTCTGCTTGGCCGGCAAGCCTCCCCTCCGCCCCGGCTCCCTCCCGCCAGTCCGTGGAGCGCGCACCGCCTCGCCGCCCTTCCTACCCTCTTCCGTGGGCCTCTCGTCTGCGCTTGCCTCCGGCGACTCTGTTCTGCTAATCCTCTGGCGGTTTTCTGGGTTATTTAGGCAGGTGTAGATGGAATCTAAGTGATCAGCAGGACGTGCGGTGAGCCCAGCGTCCTCCTAAGCCGCCATCTTGCCGCAACTCCAGGAGTTAATGTTTAAAATAGAGAAATTAAGAGATATGCAATGTCAGCATATTTACAAAAATAAAGGTGACAACTAGAAAAAATCACTAAAAAGAGTAAGATGGTGCCTTTTGGGAGTATGCAGCTATGGGGTAGAAGATAGCATTCTCCATCAAGATTATGTCAGTATTATTTCATTTTTGTTTCAAATGGATGCATGGATTTCTTTGGTAAAAACAAAATTTAATAATAATTTAAAAATACAAAAAACAGAAGAGATGAATATTTAGGAGGAAATTCTGACTGGCACCTACACCAGATGAATTTTTCTCCAAATGCCTATGTCTCTAGGTCCTTTTTCTTAACATAGTATGCTTAGTCCAGCCCAGCATGTGGGCTGGAGAGGTTAGAGGGTAATAGAGGTGGTAACACAGATAGTGTGGGGAACACAGAAATTAGGAAGAGGGCATAATCTAGCTCTAGTTCATCTCAGTGCTCATGTAGAAGTCCAAGACTGGCTGTCCAGGCAGTGTGGACACCAATCCTAACACTCTGCATGTGGTTGCAAGGAGTTATGAAGAAATGACCCACAGGGGTTTGGGTCATTTGGTCATGGCCCAGCTCTAGCTTCATGAAGTTGATTTTAATGGCCTATTGATCAATTAAGAGAGCAGCCTTTGTCCTCAGAGTGGTGCCTTGTGGGTTTGGCATCTCTGCTTCCACAGAGACTTGAATCTGATAACCTTAGCCATGTACAGGTCAGTGGTCACCCCCATGGCATTTCCAGGGACTTAAGCACCTGGGCTTTGGGTCAGAAAGACCTGCATTCAAGTCCTAGCTCTGTCACTGACTAGCTGTGTGGCCTTGGGCATTTTACCTAATCTCTACAAACCTTAGTTTCCTCATCCATAAAATGACGATGGCAACCATTTCTATCTCACTGAGACATGGGGAATTAAAAATAAGATAATTCATGTCAAGCACTCAGTGTGGTGCTCCATAAATCTTAGCAATAAAGTACTAGCTTTCCAATGATCCCAATCCCTTGTTCTTCCTGGTGTCTGTCCAGTTAAATGGCCCTGACCAGGCACGGCACTCTTCCAGCTTCCTAGAATGGTGCAGAGCACACAGCCTCCATTCAGGGCATGCTAATTACATGATGACCAGCAAGATGATATGGCCAATAGTCTCTTCTCTGGCAGTGAGGCACTGCGGCAGAAAAATTTATCTCCTTCTGTACAAATGTGCTGAGCAACACAGCACTTCCATAAACCATCTTGACCCCTGACACTTGCACAGGGAACAGGAATGCTGCTTTCTCTGAATTTGTTAGCCATGAACATACTCTGGCTTGATTAGGCTGAAATGCATATCACACGAGAAAGAAAAATCCGTGTTGGCTTTGGGAGTGTCAATAATGTTATGCCCCAGGTTCCACACAAAAGGAAAGAGAACAAAGAGAGGAACCAGCTGCTGAGTCGCAGAATACCTGAAACAATCCCCAAGGAAAGGGAAATGAATTCTCATTACAGTCATTCAGGTCACAGCCTCACCTCTCCAGAATGTCATGAATACATGATCAACTCTGCATACATTACCTCTCAGTCAAAAAGACAATGATTTGCCTTGAAACCCTGGAGATCCTGACTTTTCACCCGTCTCTGTAACTCTTCCTCATTTCTCCTGTCCAGGTTCTTCAAGCCTCTGCCCTGATCATTATAGGTTTTTCCTAGCTGTTCTGAGCTTCTGTGGACATGCGGTTCTGGAACTGCCCTGCAGCCTTGTTAGTCACACTGCTTCTCCCTTTTCCCTCAGGCAGCCAACTTTGGAGCGGGAGTGCCACCAAAGCTCCTTCTACCTGCCCCAGTGCTTCTCATAAGCAAATCTTATGGCCTTTCTAGTCTCCCACACCCTCAGAACATTCCAGCAGCAGATATATTTGTGTGCATGACATTACTCTTTGAGAGGTTTTATATCATTTTATTCCTTTGGTAAATGAAGGGTCTGCCGCTGGATATGTACAAGTTCTCCAGCTTTCTGGTATCACTCTTTCTTTTCACATTAAACTACAAATACCCTGACCACCATTCCATTTATTCTGAAAGCCTAGGACATCACACCAATATTCTTCTTCTCAGGAGGGGTTTACGTTTCTGTCTGTGTCCTTGGGAGGCTTTCTCTTCTTCATGTCTTTGAATTTCTTCCCTTGAACTCTCAATTATTAATCTTACATCACTCCTGCAATCGCTGTTCCCTTTTATACCACTTTGTCCCATGTAAGCGACACCTTTCTTCCTTCATTCTCTAAAAAGATCACAAATTCAAGCTATTGTATGTATCGAATTCTACTGAAAGTTGGAAGCAACCTAAGATCTTTATGACAAACACTTAGGAAAGGATTGACTTAACCAAAATTATTTTTTATTCTTCTATTGAGACCCTTTCTCTCCCAAGGCAAGATATTCGAAAATGACAGGCAATTCATGGCCCGAATGCAGTCAGTCCATGGGCACGTTTTGTTTGGCCATGACAGAAATAACATAAAATTTTAATTAGTTTCCAACATTTTAAAAGGAGTAGATTTTTTTCAGATTTCTGACTTTCCCTGGGAGACTGGGAGACCTGAGGTTGCTGATGTCCCACCTAAGCACGGTGATGACTGGCTGCAGCTGAGTGGTGGCCACACCAGGACTTGCTCCTGTAGAGCCATCACCCCTCACACATCAGCTGACTCAGCTCTGTACCAGCATGGGCTCCAGGAACGCTTATAAATTTTGCTCTCCAGTTTCCTTCTTTCTCTGGCAAACAAATCTAGCATTCCTGTCTTCCATCTTGAAGAGCATGTAATTCTTTTTGAGGCAATCCTCAAACTAGCACCAGCCACCCCCTCCTTTTATAACCAAAAAGGCCTATTGAGATCTTTAAGATGTTTTCCTCAATAGAATTTATCCATCTTGACGTGGATTGTGCCATTCTTGTAGAGGGCAGAAGTACTTGGGATCATTTGATGTAGGAATTGCTCCCTCATCATATGGTTGGTAAGTGGCAAAGCCAAGGTTCAAATTCTGTCCTCCTGATTCCCAGTCCAATACTTCCAGTAATGCAGCTTGATGCAGTCCATAACCTGGGAGAGCTTTATATTGAGAAGCTGATTTAGAGACGAAGTAGAGAGGGAAGCATCTCTGCCAGCTGATGTTCATGGGCATTTATCAGCCTGTGCATCTTCTCCCTTCAGTAAGGAAGTAGGCAATCCACTGCCCTTCCTTTCTACACAGGTTTGGTTTTCTCTGGTGGCTTTTTAAATCAGAACATTCAAGCGGCCAAAGAACCCCAGGGACCACCTCGCTGAACAACCCAATTCTGTAAATGAGGAAATTGAGGTAACTCGTCCTTTTGAGCTGCTTAAATATCCTTTTTAAGCAAAACATACTCATTTTGCCTGTACACAAATTGCTGGACAAGGTACAGTGGGTATTTTTTCATAAATCTTTAAGTAGAGAATTTCCAAGGTGGATTTGAATAATGATGGAAAACACAGCAAAACAGCTTAGGTGACAATAACAATAAGGCACACCAGAAACAATTTTATTGTTTAGTGAACTGTGGAGAAAGCACTTTTGCATCTCTTAAAGTGCTGTCAGGCATTAACTTATTAATCCTCAAAACAGTCCAAAAATTTTACTCAGAAACATCTACTTTCCTAAAGCGACTGAAAGCCAAGAAAAAGAGAGTATCACTGTGAATATCTAGATTTGAAAAACAGCTAAGGGGATTAGCAAAAGAGAGCACGGATGGGTTTAATCCACAGGGTGATAGAACAAGTGAATGCAGCAGAGGAAGATACCAAGGATCTAGTCTCAGCCTACACCCACGATGAGGTGGAGTCATTCTGGGCCCCGAGCTCCTGAGGAGAGCAGAGCAATGCTTCTCACATTAGCTGTGATGGAGGACAGTTGTCAAATACCCCCATTAAGGGTTTCCAGATTTAGCAAATAAAAATGAAGGACACTCAAATAAACTTGAATTTTAGATAAACCTGAGATAATTTTTAGGAGAAATATGGCTCTAAAAATTCTTGGGACATAGAATGATATTAAAATGTTATTCATTGTAGTCTGCCATGCAAATTTAACTGGGCATCCTGAATTTTATGGGACAAACCCCTTCCTCCCCCCAGTCCATCATGGAACCCCCAGTCCATCATGGAACAATACCTGAAGAAATGAAATGACTGTGCATGGCCAGAAATAGCTTGCACCTGTGTGACTCCCCTCTGAGTAGGACAGCTGATCAATATCCTCTTTATTGAGACGTACCCATATGCTTGGGTATCAGAGCAAAGTCAAACTGGTATAAACATTTCTGAGCACTTCCTCTCAACTTCTACACTTACATACCCTGGACCAGGAACAACTACTTTGTCTATTGTCATTTGCAGAACAGGCTTTGAGTGGCCCTGGGCAGGAAAAGTGGAAGCCCCATCTGCTTCCACTTTACCTCTTGCCAGGTGGGCAAGTCTGCTTAGGGCTTGGGTCTCTCATGGTCTCTGATAGTCTCTAAAATGGCAGTAATTATGCCCACTGCCGGCTCTGTGCCACGCACAGACTCAAATACCGCGTGTACTTGAGATAACAGCAAAGGAAAGATGCCTTCACAGGCTACCAAACGCCAAAGAGAGAGAGAGAGAGATGAAAATTTAAATATTTGATTTTATCAAGAAAATTGTCGCACTTACAAGACAATTCAGAACTTGTTAGACTCTCTTATACCTAGCCTATATTTAGAAATGCTTTCACATCGAAGGCTACATGAGGATGAGGGACTGATAAGTACCTGAATCATGGAGAGCGTAGTGATCCGAAAGATTTTAAACTAGCCCTGATTATGGTCTTTTTGCTTACTTTATATGATTGCTGTAAGATTCAAAAAAAAATTATGTGACACTCATCAGTGTCTATTTCCTGTAAGCAAAATGTTAGTGTACTTAAAATTTGTCTTTTTAAAGAAAAGCTAAACGCCAATTTTTTTTTTTTTTTTTTTTTTTTTTTTTTTGCCACTTGGCCTGGAAAATTTTGTATATGTGTGTATACACAGACATATACATACACATATAAAGTTTCCAGAGCTGGAGAGACTGGACACATGTGCATTTAGACAACTTTCTTTTTTAAATTTTTTTTTTCAACGTTTATTTATTTTTGGGACAGAGAGAGACAGAGCATGAACGGGGGAGGGGCAGAGAGAGAGGGAGACACAGAATCGGAAACAGGCTCCAGGCTCTGAGCCATCAGCCCAGAGCCTGACGCGGGGCTCGAACTCACGGACCGCAAGATCGTGACCTGGCTGAAGTCGGACGCTTAACCTACTGCGCCACCCAGGCGCCCCAGACAACTTTCTTAACCTTAGATCTCACTTCCCTTAAAATCTTTTCCCTGGAAAGGATCTATTAAACATTTTTGTTTATTTAATCCAGGTATACTATTAGGTGAATTCGGTGGAAATATTTGGATTTGTTTGTGCTAGGGGTGGGCCAACAAAGACTGATCTTATTTGTATTGTCTAAAGACGGATAACATAAGAGAGAAATCAAAATTGTAACACAGGGGCAACACAGTGAATCAAACAAGGCAAAGACTACAGAAATAGCAAAGTTAACCAACTCTTAGGAGACACAGCCTGAAGTGTGGGTCAGTTCAAGAGATTCAGGACTTGTGGAAAAGTGAATATGAAAGGGAGCCCTGATCTGTGGCTACACGCACACAATGGGAAGCCAAATACCACATTTTTAGGGAGCATATTCTGCTGGATGGTAGGTATGAATGATTGAAACTATGTTGAGATAACTTCTTGAAATGAATCAAGGTGTTTTTCCTTTACATTCCCTCATACAAAATCTTCCCTTTATTCACCAGAGGCATCCATTACTTTGGGGGGAAATTGATATAATTGTAACAGAAATGCAAAGAGAGTTGGTACTCAGATTTTGAGTTCCAAGAGAGGTTCTTGATGCCTACTTCAGAGGCAATAATTATGAAAGCCAAAGCTTGGTTCTTTATATTTTAAAGGGAAAGATAAGTTTTTGTGAATCAAAAGGCAAAGCTCTAATAGAACTGGACACAAAATATATCCACCAACAAAAGACTGAAAAGAGAATAGAGGTGGCATCAGTTTTCTATCACAAGAAAGACTGGGTTATTGAGGGCCTCTTTCCTGCTAAAAGCGTATAAAAATGTTATATAAATTTATAACATTTTTAATATCTACCTGAATTTGATAAAAAGAAAGTGTACTTTCCAACATTCAGAAACAAAGACAAAACTTAAAATAAGATGGGTATCTAAAACAAAATGTATCAGACAATTAAGAAGAGAATTTTATTCAGGCTATTGTGATAGGAATAAGGTTCATTTATGGGAAGCATCTTGGGGAAAAAAAAGGAAGGGAAAGGAAAGGAAAGGAAAGACATCGGGGATTTATAGAGCTCATAAACAAAGAGTTATTCCTGTCTTATGGGGGTCATGAGAAGGTGGAATCTGCTCTAATCTGAATCATTGATGAAAGGTGGAGGTGGGTTTTATCTTGAAATATGCCAGAACCTACTGCCAGTCTTTTGTGGTTAGCTGGTTAGGGTTGACTTTTCTCTTAGAACATAAAAGTATTGGGAGGATTTCTTAACTGTAATTATTTTCTGGAAGCTCAGAGCTGGGCAAATTTCAACCTTGTCAGCACTCCCTTTCCAAACAACTCAGAAGTAATCAGAAACCTTCTGATTGTGGGAAGTAGGGTCTAACAAATAGTCTCTGGCTGTTGGCATTGTGCCTGCAAATCAGTTGAATTAGCTGTTTAGAGGTTGTGGCAAAGGTCAGTTGTTTTAGAGTCCTGCTGATCAGGCATCTTAAAAGAAGGATGTCCACAATGGAAAGGAGAAATATTATCATAAAAGGTTGTTTCAAAGTAAAAGCTAGGAGTTTAACCCTGAGAGTAACTGGTACAGTGCATTCCAAGAAGTCAGTGGAGAAAAATCTTTCATTTATGCGATATATATCACAGAGTTTCTTGACTCTCTTGAGCTAAAAGTCCATGTTCTCACTGACCATGTCCACAATGTTGGCTACCTCTTACATGAGGGCTTGCAAGCCCCAAGCATTTTACTGGACTTCCTTTGTGGCTAAGCCAGTTGCTTGCTCAAAGGGACATCCAGCCCATGTAAGGCCTGCTGTGAGAGTGAAGTTTATAATCCATTCTCAGGCATCAGTTCATAGGGACTCTTCAGATCCTGGGGAAAAGGGCAAGCTTCAAGATAATCTAGAGTCTCAAGAAGGATCTGAGTCATGTTTTAGTCTTTGTCCTCCATGACATAGGGTCAAGCAGGAGGAAAAGAAATTAGACGTTATCATGGAGGACTGTGATCAGCTATTGAAGGAAATGGGAAGAATTGAAAATTTGGTAAGGATTAACAATTTGAGCAATGTGCATGTAGTCTAATTTACACATAGATGCCAAAATTTGTTTTCCCATGGTGGGGAAAGTGGCATAAATTTTTATTGGACAAGATGACAGAATGTACACATCCATCCATTAGTTACCATAATTTCAAAAAGGTTGCAAAAAATACTCAGAGTGAACAGTTAGAATTTGACAACTTGAAAGATTGTGCTATAAGTAATGCTGTTAATGAAAACTTTCTGTTGAAATACAAAATTTCTCTTCATAGCTTCCCCTCCTTTGATCAAAAATAATGTCAAAGAAAGATTATTCTTGGTCACAAAATGAGACTAGCTTCATTTTGTTTGGCTTCACTATTTACATAGGTGCAGCATATAGACCATCTTAAGCTGGTTTTGCTGGAAATGTTCATAAAGGAATTTCAAATTGGAATTTTAAATGCCTTTTGAGATTATGAAGTCAAGTCATGAACTTAATCATCAGATTTCACCATTGGCACCTATAAATTGGGGTATATACCTCTCTTCTTCAAGTCCCCCACATGTCCTAAGATTCCTGAGCTTTTGAGGAAATGGCCTTCCTTATTCATCCATAACTCAGGAAATTTTGTGAGTCAGGTACCAGTCTAGTTTTTCCAAGGGGGGCTTTATAAGTACTGACTCCATAGTGTCAACTTCAGTTCCTAAGTAACTGGTCATATCTAATTAAATGAGCATGGTTCTTAACTATGATACTTCAAGCAAGTCGTTGGTGGCAAAACCAATATTTCCAATACCTGCTAACAAGGAGATCAGACTTCTGCAGAACTTATGCAAATAAGTATATTGGCCATGAAAAAAAAATACTGAATGAAAACTTCCAAATCCTGGAGGTATCAATGAGGGAGAAAAAGATAACATTTACAAGTATTTCTTTCAGTTTATAGAAGTTTAGTCTACTGAATTGTTATAAATTATACATAAAGAGAAAAGATTAAAGGATTACTTATATATCCACAAAATAAAACATTAAAACATCAACAATATTCCGAACAAAACCCATAGTCATCCTTTATCACTTCACTGACATGAATTGATTCTTGTTCTGCTTATTCTTGGGTTAGCAGTCTTGTGAACCCACTTGCTTCTTGACTAAAGTTCTGGAAATCCTGACTTAGTCCACTGGTATGGTCCCAAAGTTGTTTAAGTGATAGGATATCACCAGAATCCTGGACTCAGAAGTATCTTCTGGCATAGTCATTTTCCATTTAGCTCTAAGCAAGACTTTCTTTGTTGAAGACAAAGCCCTCTGGCCTGTAGCTGATTGCAAGTGCTTTCAGGGAAGCATCAGAATAAAACAAAAGACTGCCCATAGATGACAAAAGATGTAAAACAGCTGTGCTTATTACTGACAATTTTCAAAAGTAAAAGATCTGATGAGTGTTGTTTCAAGAATAATGCATCTGGCAAGGAAAATTGGTTGTTTCTGTGGCATGCAAAATAAGATAATAAAATCAATAAAAAGTTTGGACAAAATATATCAACACATAATGATTAACCTTATTTCTACAGAAGAGTGAATATTGCATCTAATTTATTAAAATGGATGAATATAATCTTTTATAGAGAAAAACAGGTTCAGAGATAACATATAATAATCCTGAGAAATAATACACAAGGAATATATCAAGTGAATATACCAAGGATGTCAAGTGAAGAGATTCTCTAAGTCTAGACTGAATCCTAAACATCTGTATATTAAATAAGTTTGTGAACTCCAGTTGAAAACCACTAGCCTGGAAGATGCTATATTCAAATTAATGAAATAAATTGAAATCAAGTTAACATCTTAAAAGACAACTAAAATGATGACTCATTACATTGTTGTCTGTTATCAGAGAACACAGCACTGGGGCTCTGATGAAGGGAAACATCATGCACAGTGATGGCACATCACTGATGGACAAATATCTAGGAAATTACCACACAGCATACAATTTCTGAAATATTCATACTAACAACATTTTTTCCCATATAAATTTGACCTTGGGAGGGCTAAACATCTCTTCTGATTTGGCAACTTTTCCCATGAAACTCATCAATAATAACTTACCAAATAAGCCTAATTATTTCTATCATCTCTCTATATATAAGGTGGAAGCACAAATCCTTTGTGATTCTGGAAGCTTCTGGAAACTATCAGAGACAGTTTTAGGTCCAAAAGACATTAGTTAGAATCAATTTTGTAAAGGCAAAATATCAAGATTGTCAGCTTATTTGAGCTTGATGAAGATAGGATCATGGGTCTTCTCATAATAAAATTTAAAAAATTAAAGTAAAAAAAAAAAAGAACCCTGTATGATTGAGAAACAATACTTAGCTACCTATTAAATAAATTGTCACTTATGACAATCAAATATTTTAAAAGTAAACCCAGTAGGTAATATGATTATAAAGAATTTTAGTTTTTTCACCATGGAAAATTTTTGCTTTCTTAAATAATCAAGAACATAAAAAAATCAATACAGACTATAGAAGTGATCCTAGTCAGACACAGAATCTTTGCTTTTTAGGCAGATTTTATAGAAAATAAGAATATAATCTTTAATAACCTTTCAGTGAGAATAGACCAACACTCCAGGGAAAAGGTCACTTGAAGAGAAAGAAAACCAAACTCCATTAGTGCATCAGTGTAATACTTGCTATTATCGTTTTTTTTTGAAAATATTAAAAATAAACTGGGGCGCTTGGGTGGCTTAGTCAGTTAAGCATCTGACTTCAGCTCAGGTCATGATCTCATGGTTTGTGAGTTTGAGCCCCGCATCAGGCTCTGTGCTGACAGCTCAGAGCCTGGAACCTGCTTAGAATTCTGTGACTCCCTCTCTCTCTGACCCTCCCCCACTTGTGCTCTGTCTCCCTCTCTCTCTGTCAAAAATAAATAAAATGTAAAAAAATAATAAAAATTATTACAAATAACCTTATCAGATTTTAGCTTCGACCATAACAAAGTTCTCTTTCCATGAACCTCCTACTGCTTTCTATGCACATCCCTTGTAGAACAACTTCTTAGGATGGCAAAAATAAACACTTTTGTTAACAAATTCAAGTATATATGTCCTCTCTGAACCATATAAAAACAAGAATCAGAAAGTATAAGCTCAAAAGTATGCTTAGGAATTAATACATATTTAAGTAAATATTCCATCTTGTTTAGAAATGATCCAACTATGTAAAGAATATTGATAAATTAATTCAATTTAGTTTCAGTATAAGACTTTAAGTTACCTAAAGATTTTGGAACTTATCTTCAAGCTACAGGCTATAAAACATAATTAATATTGAAAGAAAATTTATCACCACAACTGTATGGTCAAATAATCTTCAACAAAGCAAGAAAGAATATGCAATGGAAAAAAGACAGTTTCTTCAACAAATGGTGTTAGGAAAACTGGACAGCAACATGCAAAAGAATGAAACTGGACCACCTGCTTTCACCATACCAAAATAAATTCAAAATGGATGAAAGATCTAAATGTGAGACAGGAAACCACAGAACAGAGGCAGCAAATTCTTTGACCAGCCGGAACAACCTTTTACTAGACATGTTGCCAAAGGCAAGGGAAACAAAAGCAAATGTGAAGGGACTTCATCAAGATAAAATTTTCCACATAGGGAAGGAAGCAATCAACAAAACTAAAAGGTAGCCTACAGAATATTTGCAAACAACATATCTAATAAAGGGTTAGTATCCAAAATCTGTAAAGAACTTATCAAACTCAAAACCCAAAACACAAATAACACAGTAAAGAAATGAGCAGAAGACCTGAATAGACATGTTTCTAAACAAGACATCCAGATGGGTAGATAACAAACACATGAAAAAATGGTCCACAACACTCATCATCAGGGAAAAACATATCAAAACCATGATGAGATACCACCTCACACCTGTCATAATGGCTAAAATTAACAACACAAGAAACAAAAGATACTGGTGAGGATGTGGAGAACACATCTTGCACAAGAGTGGGAACACTCTTGCACTGTTGGTGGGAATGAAAACTGCTGTAGCCACTCTGGAGAACTGTATGGAGGTTCCTCAAGACACTAAAAGAAAACTTCCCTATGATCCAGAAATTGCACTATTGGGTATTTGCCCAAAGGATACAAAAATACAGATTGGGAGGGGTAAAATGCACCCCAATGTTTATACCAGTATTATCAACAGTAGCCAAACTATGGCTATTATGTCCACTGACTGGTGAATGGATAAAGAAGATGTGGCATACACATACAATGGAATATTATTCAGCCATCAAAAAGAATGAAATCTTCCTATTTGCAATGACACGGATAGAGCTAGACTATATTATGCTAAGCAAAATAAGTCAATCAGAGAAGACAAATACCTTATGATTTCACTCATATGTGGAATTGAAGAAACAAAACAGATGAATATATGGGAAGTGGGAGGAAAAGAGAAGAGAGGGAAACAAATCATAAGAGACTTTCAATAATGGAGAACAAACTATGGGTTGACAGAGGGAGGTGTGTGGGAGATGGGCTAGATGGGTGTTGTGTGTTAAGGACGGCACTTGTGAGGAGCACTAGGTATTGTACATAAGTGATGAATCACTGAATTCTACACCTGAAACCAATATTGCATTGTATGTTAACTAACTGAAATTTAAATTTAAAAAATTACAAAAGGAAATAAAATTTGTCAGAATAATGATTCCATTTGATTAAGCACAAGTACACATGTTGCATCATCTTAAGCACTAAAAAGAAGTTATGTTACCTTATCTGACCAGTAAACTTGTAAAAGTTTAGGGAAAACATACCCAAGTAGAATAAAATATAGATGTATAATATATACTGATAAATCAGTAGTTTTTTTATTAAACCAAATCATTAAAGTAGTTTATTAGGAAATATTTTCCAAAGTTATGTAATCTTGATTTCTTAAAACATTTGCGTTGATTTCTATAAGAATTTTTTAGCACATTAAAAGTGTTGGAAGTTCGATTTTCTTAACTTATGGTAATTTTGGGCATATTCGATTTATACAATTTATTTGTCTTTAAGTCTATCAGAATAAAACTCTGTAAAGAGATTTAATTCATTTATTAATACCATCCAGTGATAGAAAAATATTACACAATCACACAATGAAAGGTAAAGACATGACTGAATTTCATATATAGACATACAGACATACACAGGTGAAGTGCATATGCTTTCATTACAAAATTTCAGTCCTGGATCAAGAACAAACAGACAAAGTTCATGATTTTATATAAACAAACTCTTCTTTTCCTTGTGGATATGAATTTTTAATTGACTGGAGGTCAAAATAGACAAATGGACAAGCAAACAAAAGAGATTAACAAATTAGATTTTTTATTGTCTTTCACATAAAAGAAACAAGATCTCTATGAACCATCAATCCATTTACAGAAATCACCAAGTGGTCCGACCATGAAATCAAGTGAGTACTCTAAATAAAAATCAAATCCTTACTATGATATCAGAGACACCAGGAGAGCCCAGACCACCAGTCAGGAACAGAATGCCAAGGTCTCCAAGAAGACCCATTTACAGGGATGGAGTAAGCAGGGATCTAAAGGTGAGGATCAATCTCATCTGAGTCACAGTACCAAACTCTCAAAGATAAAATGCACCTGGCAGTTAAGGAGATGATCTTAATCAGGCTATTGTAATTGTTGGAATGTTCACTAATGAGAATCACCTCAAAGAAAATAAAGAGGGCTTGGGAAGATGCAGATTAACAAAGGAGTCATCCAGGGTCTTATGAGAATGATAAGAAAGGATGAAGATGGGGCTTATCTGAGTCACTGAGAAACGGTCTCCACCTTTTAGACTAGGTCTAATCTTGAAATGAGGGAGAGCTGGGCATCCTCTGTGGATTAGCCATTTCTCAGGAAACAAATGGGAGGGGATTTCTTTACCAATTACCTATTTTTCACAAGCACAAGGCTCTGGTGAAGTTCAAAATTGTCAAAAGTAAGCTTGTGAGCTGTAACTCCAAGTTGGATCTTGATTTAAGTTGTAATTTCTTGGGAATAGGTTTTTAATGCTCATTATAGACAAACTGGCAGAAGATGGGGAGCTGCAACTGAGATCAAGATGGCACCATAGGTGACTTATTTCTCAGTGAAATGAGAAATAAAATATCTTCTTGCACCAATCCAAGGAAGCTGATCTGTTTGGAGCTGTGAGAGGAAAATGTCTCCTATTTGTAATCAAAGAGATAACAAGCATTGGAACAAAGGGATCCTTGTATACTATTAGTAAGACTGTCAATTGGTACAACCACTATGGAAAACAGCATGGAAGTTTCTAAAGAAATTAAAAATAGAACTAACATATGACCTAGGGTTCCCACTCTGGGACTATATCCAAAGGAAATGAAAACACTAATTCAAAAAGATATCTGCACCCCATATTCAAAGCAGCGTTATTAACAATAGCCAAGACATGGAAAAAGCGTGTCCAGTAGTCGATGAATGAATAAAGTAATGAAATATTACTCTGGAATATTAAAAATGAGGAAATCCTACCATTTGAGACAACATGGATGAAGCTTGAAAGCATTATGCTGAAGGAAATAAGCTAGACAGAGAAAGACAAATACGGTATGATGTATGATCTCACTTATGTGAAATCTAAAGAAACAAAAACAAAAACAAATCCACCAAACTCATAAAAAAAGAGATGAGTTTGTGGTTACTAGAGGTACGGGTTATGGAGAGGGGAGACTGGAGGGAGGTGGTCCAAAGGTATAAACTTGTAGTTACAAGATAACTAAGCAGTAGAGATGTGACTATAGCTAACACTGCTGCATGATATACAGGAAAGTTGTTACGAGAGTAGATCCTAATAGTTCTCATCACAGGAAGAAATTTTTCTTTTCTTTTTCTTGTGTCAATATGAGATGATGGCTGTTAATTAAACCTATTGAGGTAATCACTTCACAATATGTGTAAATCAAAACATCATTCTGTACACCTTAAATTTATACAGTGATTCATGTAAACTATTTCTCAGCAAAGCTAGAAAAAAAAGGTTTTATCAAATGCTGGGAGTAGGGGGGAAGAATCCCAGAAGAAAAGGAGTGAGAATGAGGCAAAGAAACTATGAGATAGTGAATGAGAACTTTTGAAATTGATAAAAAATCAAATCATAGATTAAGAAGCACTAAGAAACCCAATCAAGTTAAATATATTGTAGATTAGATATATATACATTAAAGTAAAGCTGAAAACCAAAGGGAAACCCCTCAAAATAAAGGAAAAAGGAAGCATCACATTCAAAGGAGCTACAAAAAGACTAGCATTTGACTTCTCAGTGGACACAACAGAAGCTAGAAAGACATGGAACTCTGAAGACACCAGGAAAACACTACCTTAACCAAGTGATCCAAGTTAACGTCAGCAGTGGTGGGTCTTAATCCCTATGTCCCCCTCCTCCACACCTCCTGGTAACCACTATTCTATTGTTTATCTCTGTAACTCTGCATATTTTGGATGCCTCATAGAAGAGGAATCAGGCAGTATTTGTCCTTCTATGACTGACTTATTGCACTTTTCATAACTGTCTTCTACTTTGTTACTATCCACTTTGTTACCATAGCAGCTTTATTCATAATACCTGGAAACAAAAACTGGAAACAAAGCAAAGGTCCACTTACAATAGAGCAAACAAATACATTGGGATAAATTATTTCTTGGAATATTACACCCAATGAAAATAAACGAACTACAGCTACACGCAACAACAACATGAATAGCTCTTTTATTTGACTCAGTCAGAGAAGTCAGGCACAAATAAATACATACTACATGCTTCTGTTTACGGAAAGTTAAAACAAGATTGGTATATAGAATTAAAAGTATGCATAATGTCTCTGTGTGTCTGAGAACTTGGGCAGGGAAGTGGTGTGAGGCAGAAATTAAGGGCTGGGGTAAAGTTATAGAATTCTTGGTTATTCCTCTTTCTTTTGAGTGCCAATGAGTCATTGCTTCTTTCTCAAATGAAAGTAAAATTCTTTAGTTCAATCACAGGCATGCTTTAAGATGAAAACAAAATTAGCAAATAAGATTATTGAACAAGTAACTAGTCTTTAGGGAAATCGAGTTTCAATCATATAGGATTTACCCTTGGACTCAGAGGTTAGAGCTTATTCATAAGAGTCTACTCCACACAAGAATAATAAAAGATAGTTGGATTCAAGGAGAACACTGCGGATATCCTGTTGTAGTTCTCTGGTAGCTGAGTATTATGAACAAAGCACAGGTGGGTAAGAAACTCTAATTTAAGGATACGGCGTGTGTGTGTGTGGGGGGGTGGATTTAAAGCTGTTTATTGTAATCCTGAGAAAAGAAGTCACATTATTTCAAATCCTTCTCCAAAAGCATCCACACCAGCACACATAACACATGCAAGGGTGGAATTTCCCTTCATGAATCCCGACAGGCATCTCCACCATGGACTTCATGCTATTAGTTGAGACTTAATAATGAGGGAAATGAATCTTGTTTCTGGTATTAAACAGATGGCATTAAGAAAATATTCCAGGACCCTGTAGAGTGCCAACTACTAGTTCTGCAAAATTTATAAAATTGGCTCATACAAATGAAGGAGTTGGGATCGCTAAATAAAAGTGCTAGAAATATGAATGTCCTTTTTGGCTGTGCTCTGGAGATTAGATGTACATTCCAAGTGGTCTATGCAGAGCAGCTGGTCTAGGACAGAATGCAAAACCTGGCCTGGGACCCAGAATCTAACAAATGAGGGCCTAGACTTGGTTTGAGATTGTATTTGTCTCAGTGTACCAGGAACCAACAACAAGCAAAGTGATGGATAAAGATCAAATGTGAATTCAAGTGAGTGGACATGGCTTCCCATTGCTGCTCTAGTTTTCATGCAACTTCAGTGATCAATGCAGCCAATGCAGAACATGAAATCTGCTGGACAAGATTTGCTCAGAGACCTGGCTCTCTCCCTTTGGGCTGAGGGAGAATCACCTCAGCACCTGAGCCTGCCCAACAATGCATGAGGACAATTTTCTTCTGCTTAGAGTGAGGAAGGGCAGTACCAGCATTCAGTATACCCACTAACACATTAGGAAATTCTTGCCCTGCTACATATTTGCTATTGCATCACTGGGATTACTTACAGCAAGACTGGCCATAGGCTCCCAGAGGCAACAAAAGAGGGATTTCTTTGGAAGTATAGTGAGTCTAAAGGACAACAGTAAGAACCTATCAGCATATGGTATTATTTCTATAACAAATTGCTTTTAGGTAGGAAGTATACTTGTTTAAGTGACATGTGATGGGATTGCTACTTTTACCTTTAAGGAACCCATTAGGAAGAAACCTCAACACTTGTAACAAAAAAAGTTATAAATATTAAGAATAGGACCAAAGCCATAACTTTTAGGTAGGAATTATAAGAAGCTGTCATCCTTATTAGAAATTCTGTTAAGAATATTAAACAGATGGACAGACAGAAAGACAGACACTAATAGTCACCATAAAATAGTTACTGTAAAGAAAGTTTACAGATAATGACTGAATGGTTCCTGTCATCATAGAAGGTCCAATTAGAGCAAGATTATTGACATTTGGGACTGGATAATTCTTTGTTGTGGAGGGCTTTCCTGTACATTGTAGGATGCTGGCTGTGGTCTTTATGCATGAGATGCCAATAGTAACATTACTTCAACATGACCATCAAAATGGTCTCCAAATGTTGCCTGAGAACATTCAGATGGAGAGCTCATGGAAACCACCCATCTATGAGTAGGTGGATGGAGTTGACAAAATGGAGGCATGGAAGAGGAAGAAAGGAGAGGCTGCAACAAATACCAGAGATAGTAAAACCCAGGCAAAATCACTCCCAGTTGGGAACCCCTGAACTGGAGGAAAGATCCAAGAGAATCAAGGAAGAATCTGAGAAAAATGATTAAATCTTAAAAGGAGAGTGCAAAATAAACATTCCTGACAATGGGGTACTTAACCTCCAACAAACCACAGCTCCACTTAGAAGAATAAGAATTAAAGTCCCTTTTAGCTCTAACTAGGTTAAAGAGTAGTATTGCCAATAAGAGGCTTTCATCTATAAAAGACCAGCAGAGCTAAAACTGTATTTTTAAGAGTTAAATAATATTACAAATTAAAGAAAGAGCAAATCAGAAGAAGGCAATAAAGCCTCATTAAAGTTAATTATGATAAAGGTTTCCTTTCTTGAAGTGACCTTTTCGATGACAGGCCAATTTGAGTTATCTGATTATCATATTTACTATGGAATTTTCAAAGGAAAGAAACTGACTTTACAGATTTTGTGGTTTACATTTAAAAAAAAGCATCTAACACACCAATGGTAATCTGCCAAGCTCTTATACTTCTGTGCTATTATCTGTGAGTGCTTCTTAAAGAATTTGTTTCCACTGGAAGTTATATCAATTCAACACAGTTTAACCAGCTGATTTCAGGCCTGGGGTGGGGATGGAGATAAAGAGATTTCTCACGACAGTCTCCTTGCCCTCAATGAACTTACTATCTAGTGATAGAGGTAGAAATACTCTGAAATAAATCATATTAATTTCTTTCCCAAGGAAATTAATAAGTTACAAGCAAAGAATAAAACTCCAAGGAAGGAGGCATTTAATTTCAACAGACTAAAGTTAGGGGAGGGAACACAGAGAGGAAGAGGGTTGGGTGCTACTTTATGTAGATTTGAAACTGAGCCTGAGAACTGGCAAGAGTTCAACAGGTACTGATATTAAAGGTGGAAAGAACAGAAATGGTGAAAGCTGAGAGGTCAGGAGGCATAAGCTCTGTTTTTGGAGTGCTGAGTTAATCTATTATGACTAGGGTGTGGGATGTGTGGTAACATGGGTGATGTTGTTAGAAACCAGATTGGGGTCAGCTGTGGAGGGCTTTGAATGCCAGAGTAAAGTATATGTGATGATGATTTAGGACTTCTGTCTTATTACATTGGATATTTTGGTTTTGAATTACAGACTGCTCTTGCTGCTATGTCTCTATAGACATATTGATTGTAAATGAAGACTACATTATTACTAAGTTAATGTTAATAATCTTTTCAAAAGCATAAATACATCTGAGATGATTGACTGCTAGCAGTTCCAGAATTTATATCATAACAAAATGACTTTTCAATCTTGGTCTTGTTGAATTTGTATAGCAGACGCACTACTTTTCCTAGAATTTTAATTCTAGAATGGCTTTGAGAAAGATGGCAGAGATTATAGAGTAATCAAAGTTTTTCAAAAATCTTATCTGGATATTACCATTGTACTTGATTAATTAAACAGTTGCTAGGTTAAGGTTAAAGAAAAATGTCTTTGTTTAAGCTCTATATCCAGGGCAAAGCAATGCATAGGGTAGCAAAACCCAAAACATTTATTTTATATCCACAGAGAATAGTAGAAAAGAGCTCTTTGAATGTTATTGATGACTTTCTGGAAATGTCCATTGGATAATAGTAACAGAAAAAGCAAATACTTTATGTTATTAGATACTATGCACCCTTCAAATAAGTAAACATCTTTATGTTAGTCATTAAACATTTTACCTTCTTCAGCAAATTTTGTCCTGTGGCATTAGGAATCAAGGTTATAACATAATGTCAAATTTATGTCAAAAAGAAACTCACAGTTTTATCAGAACTTTTCCACTGAGGAGTTCACCTCTGGAAGCCCTTTTGTGAAAAGAGTTTGACCTATTCCAAAATAGCCTGAATAATCACTCCTCTAAGAAAACAAAAATGCCTTTGTGAAAGGTGCCATAAAAATATAGTTATGTAGATTTCATTATCATTGCCCTTGCTCTATTAATAGTGTATTTCTGAGACACTTCATGTATATACAAAATTTAGAATAGAGGTTAAAGTCTACTTGAATTATTGAACAGAAAACATGTCATCAAAGTCACAGGGTTTCAG
Source organism: Prionailurus viverrinus (assembly GCF_022837055.1). Lineage (NCBI taxonomy): Eukaryota > Metazoa > Chordata > Mammalia > Carnivora > Felidae > Prionailurus > Prionailurus viverrinus. Next base: position 83,967,371 of record NC_062569.1, on the reverse strand, counting down.
TGTCTTGACCAAGTTACTTAGTGATTGTTATTAAATGATGAAATCTTTCCTGTATTTGTGGATTTTCACCCAAAATTTTCTGTACCTTCTGCTGAAACATGATTGAATTAGTATCCTTTGTTGAATGAAATTGTGTGTCCCATATACAGCACTATTTTCATCTGATTATGTACATATATTTTTTTTAACATCTATTTATTTCTTTTCAGAGAGAGAGTACAAACAGGGGAGGGGCAGAGAGAGAGGGGGGAAGAGAGAATCCCTAGCAGGCTCCACACTGTTGGCCTTGCTCACAGAAGCCAGTGACATTCTGTTAGGATTTACTTTATGTTTAAATAGGTGAGAACTATGCCGAAAATAAGTGAAGTAAATCCCAGTTTGTCTTCACTATACAGAACATTCTCCTTAGGCCTGCTATCTTTGTTCAGAAAATAGTTTTACCTTTATTACAAAGATACTTCTTTCTTTTTTAATATTTATTTTATTTTTTTAAGTTTATTTATTTTGTGAGAGACAGAGACAGCATGAGTCGGGGAGGGGCAGCGAGAGAGGGAGACTGAGAATCCCAAGCAGGAAAGCAGGGCTCGAACTCAAGAAACCACGAGATCATGACCCAATCCTAAACCAAGAGTCGGTTGATCAACCGATCAACCAATTGAGCCACTTAGGCGCCCCTATGAAGATATTTCTTAGTTACAATTCCTTCTCCCTGGCCCACTCTTATTTACCATGGTGTAGATAATTGGTTACTAATCTGTGAGATACAAAATGTCCACCTCCAGAAACACTTTGGAAGTCCAGTAAGCTCTGGAAGCTAATGGATTCTGGCTTGAATTCTGGCTCTGCTGTTTACTAACTCTGTGTCCTAAGGAAAGCTACTTAACTTTCCTGAGCTTTTGTTTTCTGGTTTATGCAATGACTATACTCAGAGTACCTATCCCACAGTGTTGTTTGTAAGGTTTAGAGGGAAGGTACACATGGATCTGATCCATGGTTGGGGCTCAGGTAACAACAGCTATTGCTGTTGTCAGTATGTGGCTGTTAACAAGTCGGCAGTGACAGACCAGAAACTGGTGTTCTTGTGCGAGTGACAGCTGAGCACGAGAGAACAATGGAGTGGGGAGCTCTCAGAAGCCATCTCTCTACAGATGGATGGAGTTGTCTACATGGAGGCAGAGAAGAGGCAGAAAGGAGAGGTTAAAGCCGAAGCCCTGAAGTGACAGGGGTGGAAATGTCAGAGAAGGGGGAAAATCAAATCAACATCAAGAAATGGAGTTGAATATGGCACCAGGCATGGTAAGATAATAAAATGAAAATTCTTTGTTAGCAGAATCAGAAACTAGGGAATATAGCAAAGTAGGGAAGTCAGCAGTAACACTGATCACTCACATGAGGACTTTACAGGTTCATAGCACATTCACAACCGTGAATTTGGGGTGAGGTAGACCCATCATCAAGACCGTATTATGCCCACAGTCTCACTGTTTAGAAAATGGAAAAACCAGAAAACCCCACTGATCTATAAATTTGTAACCTTCATGTTTTAGAAATCACCTCACTATACTTCTAACCATATATTAGAAAAAGAAAGCATATAGTTGCCCAGATTTCCAACCTGTGGGAAAAAGACCCACAACAAATAGCTCTCACGTGTTCTCCTAGAGAGCCTAGAAGTAATAAGCTTCCTTCATAAGCACTGTTGCACCATCAGCATGGTCACTTACCAATGCCTGAGCAATCATAAACCCTAATGCTGGCTGGCTAGGCTGAACTTGGGCCACCAGGCAGTGCCAGAGAGGTTAATATAGTGTGCTGAGATGTACTTCCCCCAAGGCTACAAATGCTGACTCTTCAGTGGTTGCTAAAGGGGAGAAATAGCCTCTTCGCTGCCAAACAGGCTTCATCTGGGAAAATTGAGCTCTCGGTCATCTAGGCATTTTAATGGACTCTATGAATCACCAATCAGCCAAGGAAGAATGTGAACAAACCAGGGTCCTAAGCCTGCTGATTGGCTCTTTCAACAAAGACAAATGGAGAGCCGGTCACTTTCAATGAAGCAGGCCACAAAAGAGATCCTTCCTGCTAACTCTGGCCTCTCCTGTTTCTGTCCCCAGAGGACCATGGTGATAAAAGCTGCCATAAACCACAATTCCTTGCAGACAGCAGAAGAGAGTACAGGAAACAAGGATGGATTGAATCACCCAGTGTCCTTCAAAAACTGTCAGCCTGGGCTCATGGCAGATAAGAGTATTGAGATGACTGGGGTCCTCATTTTTTCAGAACCTACATCAAAATGATTGAGACATGACACACATTAGAAATAAGGTATCTTATCCTTTGAAGGAAATTCAAGTCCATTACTCCACCCAATCCCAAGCCATTTAATAAATGAGAAATCTGAGGCTGAGAGAGGCGAAGGAAAATGTCGAAGATCAGGCTGTTTATTAAAGGCAGGACTGGAACTAGAACTAGAAACTAGGACAGGAACACAGTCACTAGGCAGTGACCATGTACTCACAGTCTGATGCTGAATAGACCCTGTTGCTGTACTAGACACAAGGCAGAAAGCATAACCACTTACAAGCAACATGTGAGCAGTCAGAACGAAGAGCCTTCACAGACACATACTCACCTTAGAACAGGGGGCTTGTGTAACAAAATTACTTTCAACCAAACTGTAAGATTGTGAGAAGCCCCAGGGATGAAAACGCTATCATCTGGCTGCTTAACTGAGACTTAGCTGGAAAGTTAGAGAAGATCCAATTCTGCTCCAGTACATATTGAGAGGACCTTTGCTAACATCCAAGATGAAACAATAGAAACCAGTTTATTCTTTTTCCTAGAAAAAAAAAAAAAAGAAAGAAAGGGGCACCTGGGTGGCTCAGTGGGTTAAGCGACCAACTGTTGATTTTGACTCAGGTCGTGATTTCACAGTTTATGGATTTGAGCCATGTATGGGGTTCACGCTGACAGTAGGGAACCTGCTTGGGCTTCTCTCTCTCTCTCTCTCTCTCTCTCCCTCTCTCTCTGCCCCTCCCTGCCTCTTAAAATAAATAAATAAAAAATTTTTAACTGCCACCAGCCTCTTTGGGTCTTACCTTTCTTGACCTGCAGGTTCCTATTGGTTGCTCAGCCTGAAAATAATGTTGACAGCCTGGCCAAGCACATTTGATCAGCCATGGCTTAATCCAGATATTACATCCTTCAGTGGGTTTGAAATCCCTGTAGCCTACACAAAATTGAGCTGATAGATTGGGAAAGCATCATTCACCTCTACAGATTTTACTCTTTGGCTCTGTTAATACTCTCCTGGCAGGAGGAAGAACCCGAGATACTGAATTTAATGAGATCATTTGATGGCATGGCATCGATAGCAGGATGTTGCTGCTTTCGTCCCTAGCTCCCCATTAAAACCTTTGCAGTGCCTGTGCCGCCATCCCAAGAATTTCTGACTTAATTGAGTTGGGAGGCCTGACCATTGGTGTTTGTGAAAATGTTGCCATAATGATTTTAATATGCAGCTAGAGCTGAAACCCACTGCAATAGAAGGAAAGAAGAGATTATTGGAACAGTTTCTTTTATCTAATCCCAAGAACTCAATTATAGGAAACTTAACTCTTCTGTGGTGTGCTATAGTTGGCTTGTACCAGCTCAAGAAAACTGTCGAAATTTCAGAAAGTTTCCTAGCCAGTTAGTATCACATTAGTAGACTGAGTGGTCACATAGGAGCATGTACACATTGGCCAATACTACAAATCAGGGTGTCCCTCCCCAGCTGACCGTGAACGGTTACCAGCACACCGCTACTCTGGTCTTCTGTTCATTTCCCTTCCACCTTCCTTGTCCTTGAGTCAAATTCTGTGTAACTAAAAGCACTCTCCTTTTAATATAATTTCAACAGTTTTTTTTCCTATTGTTTACTATGAAGTTTCTCTGCTTCCTCTTCTTTTAAATAGAAATATAAAAGACTAGTACTATTGCTGCCATAAGAGTTGATGAATACTTTCATAAATAGGGGCCTACTTATGAGTTGAGGAGAAGGCTTCACTTTCTATGCAAGTCTATTTACCCTCATTTGATCAATGTTCTGATAATTTCTAGATCTATTGATCTCTTAGATTTATTGTTCTAATTTTCATGGCTCTCCAAACCTGCAGGCAATCCTTCCAGTTCTGCAACACAGGAGTTACTAGTTTCCATATATTCCATCACAAGCAGTGTAGGAGGAAATAAATTTCTCCTAAGTAGACATGACAACACAGAATATCAGAGAAGGAAATGACCTTAGAAGTCATCTAGTCCAACCCCCCTTTTTGAAAATGGCCTATCAGACCCAGAGAATTAGGTAACTTACCAATGGTCAGACCTCACACCTCAGCTAGTTCACTTTTTTCTATGCTCTTGTACTTCAAAGTGGTATGCCCACCAGCAGCATTGACATTACCTGGAAGCTCTGAAAACTCAGGTCTTTCTTCAGAACTCCTGAATAAGAATCTGCAGCTCAACAATATTCCAAAGTTATTTGTATGTGCATTAAAGCTTAAGAAGTACTAACTCACCCAAGAATTCTACTTGTGGGTAGATATTTGCAGACCCATGTCCATTGCAGCTTTATTCACAATAGCTGGAAAGTGGGAACACGCATCCACTAATGGAGGGATGGATAAACAAAATGTGGTACATACATTTAAAATGAATATTATTGGGGCGCCTGGGTGGCTCAGTCAGTTAAGCGTCCGACTTCAGCCCAGGTCATGATCTCACAGTCCGTGAGTTCGAGCCCCGCATCAGGCTCTGGGCTGACGGCTCAGAGCCTGGAGCCTGTTTCCGATTCTGTGTCTCCCTCTCTCTGACCCTCCCCCAATGCTCTGTCTCTCTCTGTCTCAAAAATAAATAAACCTTAAAAAAAAATTAAAAAAAAATAAAAAAATAAAATGGAATATTATTCAGTCTTGAAAAGGAGATTCTGACACATTCTACAACATGGATGAAACCTGAGGACACTACGTTAAGTAGAATAAGCCATCACAAAAGGGCAAATACCGTGTGACCTACAGTCAAATCACAGAGACAAAGAGTAGGATGGTAGCCTCCAGAGGCCAGTGGGAAGAGGGAATAAAGAGCTGTGGTTTACAAAATTTCAACTCAAATGGAAAAAGTTCTGGAAATTGGTTACACAACGATGTGAATGTACTTAACTTTCTGACCTATAAAGTTTAAAAGGTTAAGATGATAAATTTCATGTTATGTATATTTTTCCATATTAAAAAAACACTTCACTAAAGAAGGAGGAGGAGGAGGAGGAGGAGGAGGAGGAGGAGGTAGAGCACCAATCCGTACCTATTTGATTCTGGTTTTCTGGAAAGTCTGATTCAACAAATGAAGCAGATATCAAGTGGAGACAAAACCAATTAAGAATACTGTTGAAATGAACTGAATACAAATATTTTTCATTTATTTAAATTTTATTTTGATTAAGCCTTCTTCTCACTCAGAATCTTCACAGCAACCTTCAGGTAGGTATTATTTAAGCCTACCTCGCGACCCTTAAAATAGCGTGACCAATTCATCCCGGTTACTCCCACTTTTAGTACAAAAAGTCCCATGTCCCAGTAAACCCCTCAGTCCTTAGCAAATGGGACGACAGCTGGCTACCCTATTTATTAGTGAATCTTAGAGGGGTTATGCAGCAGCTAAGTAGAGCCAAGGTTCAAACTCAGATCAGGCTGAAAAAAGAACCAAAGAACTACAATTAAATGAATAAGAAAAAAGAGAGGAGGAACCATAAAACCTCTCTGCTGATGCCATTGTATCATAATGAGATAATAGTACTGTAAAATCTCTTCCTACGGTCTGGGTTTAGATTTAAAAGAAATCCAATCTGCCATGTCAAATATACTTAGTTAACTGGCTTCTCTGCCCTATTAAAGATGTCACTATGACCATTAATATCTGGAAAGTTTGCAGGCTGATGTTCTTCAAGGCAAAGAGAAATCTCTGATTTGTGTGTTGTGCCTAGAATGACTTGGAGCACAGGGTAGAAACAACGGGCAGTGACCCCAGACACCACATATCATCAGGGGGGTACTCAGTATTTGCCTAAAGCCTTCCTAATAAAGGACTTCGGAGGGGACAGTCTGAGCTTTTCAAATCACTGTAAAAAAAAAAATCACTGTAACCTCGAGCAACATTCACAATATAGGCTGCTAACCAGATGGGCAAAGATGTTTGTATTGTAGTCAGAGAATGACCTTATTTGATTTTTCCTACATTTCACCAGAGAGGTAGCAGAGATGGGCAGGGGGAACAATAAAGCCAGAGGAGTGGGGTTTAGGATCCTAAAAATCCATTCGAGGTGAGAAGTCTCAGACTGATTCCCACATCTGCCTTACTTCTATCTTCTTCAGTCTTAAGTGCTCAAAGAGAGGGATTATTAGGAAGTAAAAGGCTGAAAGAACAATGGGAGGAGAGGGGGATATTCCACTTCCAGGAAAAGGGAGTAAGAATGAGGACACTGGCCAGACACCACCTCAGGAAAGACTGATTGCCTGAGCCTCCAAGGATACTTCAAAATAGCACAGGAAGTGGATTCCGTCTATTTCACTGTAGATCAGGGAATAACTTTGAGGTCTGAGGAAGTTTTGCCACTGCCCCATGATGCTTTGTTTTTCATTCTGTTCACTCCTAGGGGTTAGTAATAAAGCCCTTAAGTTATGGGTAGAGGGAGTAAAGCTGGCACTGTTCCACCACTGTCTCTGGGCATGGGTGGGCCTGGAAGGTTGACAGAGGAATCTCTAGGTATTATCTGTGGAAAGAAGAGACCAGAATGCTAGCTCCCTTAAGCATACAGAAAGAGAAAATACAGGTAGTAGAAAGAGCTGGCTTTGGATGAAACAAAGAAACTTGAGGGCCCAAGGTCTTTCCCTTGTAGGGTCCACTGAAACATCCCCTTGTCCCTTCAGAAACAAACCCTGCAGAAATGGGTGCAGCACAAATGCATGGCCAACTAATCTTTCACAAAGCAGGGAAGAATATCCAGTGGAAAAAAGACAGTCTCATTAACAAATGGTGCTGGGAGAACTGGACAGCAACATGCAGAAGAATGAAACTAGACCACTTTCTTATACCATTCACAAAGATAAACTCAAAATGGATGAAGGACCTGAATGTTGGACAGGAAACCATCAAAACCCTAGAGGAGAAAGCAGGAAAAAAACCTCTCTGACCTCAGCTGCAGCAATTTCTTACTTGACACATCTCCAAAGGCAAGGGAATTAAAAGCAAAAATGAACTATTGGGACCTCATGAAGATAAAAAGCTTCTGCACTGCAAAGGAAGCAATCAACAAAACTAAAAGGCAATTGATGGAATAGGAAAAGATATTTGCAAATGACATATCGGATAAAGGGCTAGTGTCCAAAATCTATAAAGAACTCACCAAACTCCACACCCGAAAAACAAATAATCCAGTGAGAAATGGGCAGAAGACACGAATAGACACTTTTCTAAAGAAGACATCCAGATGCCCACAGGCACATGAAAAGATGCTCAATGTCACTCCTCATCAGGGAAATACAAATCAAAACCACACTCAGATAACGCCTCACACCAGTCAGAGTGGCTAAAATGAACAAATCAGGATACTATAGATGCTGGAGAGGATGTGGAGAAATGGAAACCCTCTTGCACTGTTGGTGGGAGTGCAAACTGGTGCAGCCGCTCTGGAAAACAGTGTGGAGGTTCCTCAAAAAATTAAAAATAGATCTACCCTATGACCCAGCAATAGCACTGCTAGGAATTTACCCAAGAGATACAGGAGTGCTGATGATGCATAGGGGCACTTGTATACCTCAATGTTTATAGCAGCACCTTCAACAATAGCCAAATTATGGAAAAAGCCTAAATGTCCATCAGCTGATGAATGGATAAAGAAATTGTGGTTTATATACACAATGGAATACTACTTGGCAATGAGAAAGAATGAAACATGGCCTTTTTTAGCAATGTGGATGGAAATGGAGAGTGTTATATGTGACATGAAATATGTCATGCAGAGAAAGACAGATACCATATGTCTTCACTCTTATGTGGATCCTGAGAAACTTAACAGAAGACCATGCGGGAGGGGAAGGAGAAAAAAAAAGAGAGGGAGGGAGCCAAACCATAAGAGACTCTTGAAAACTAAGAACAATCTGAGGGCTGATGGGGAGTGGGAGGGAGGGGAGGGTGGGTGATGGGTATTGAGGAGGACACCTGTTGGGATGAGCACTGGGTGTTGTATGGAAACCAATTTGACAATAATTTCATACAGAAAGAAAGAAAGAGAAGAAAGAAAGAAAGAAAGAAAGAAAGAAAGAAAGAAAGAAACGGGTATAGCAGAGTTAGTGATAGACTAGAGCCTTTTCCTTCTACAACACTCTTGACAAACGATGTTCATGTGCCCAGCAAACTCCCATGACCACCCTCAAGTCTCCTCTAAATTCCCTGTGTGATTTCTGGGAATTCAGTTTTGCAAAACAGGATGCAAGTGGGTGAGAGCGATGTTACATGGATGTCTGTTGATTTCCCTCAAATTTATTACATGATGACCAAAAAGGGCAGTGTGGCTGCAAACCTTAGGTTTTTATCAAGTCAAGAATGACTTCTCTCACACAAAGATTTGGACATGTACGTTCACAACATGATTCTCAAGAGCCAACAAGTGGAAACAACCCAAATGTCCCTTGACTGATGAGTGGATGAACAACACATGGTACTATATCCACGAACACTATTCAGGATTAAAAAGGAACAGAGTAGTTCAAATGGCTGAACCTCAAAAATATTATGCTAAGTGAAAGAAGCCAAACACAAAAGAACATATATGATGTCATTTATATAGCATGTCAAGAAAAAGCATATAGAGAGAGACAGAAAGTAGATTTGTGGTTGGCCTAGGACTGCAGCTGGAATGGGGAGTAACTGTGAATGGGCATGAGGTTTCTCTTTTGGTTGCTGGAAATGTTGTAAAATTTGATTTTGGTGATGGTTAGACAGCTCTGTAAATATACTAAAATTTATTAAAGTGTACATTTAAAAATGGGATACTTTTATGAGGTATAAATTATATCTCAATAACTTGCTTTTAGAAAAATATTCCTTGGAAAAAAACTAGCTCATGACATCACTCATAACTGATAGAAACTGGCCTCGCGTGTGTCTGCTAAAATCTCTTACCTCAAAAGCTGTTCTCTGGCATCTCCTGGCACTTAGCTCAGAATTTTAAAAATGTACCTTGTGCCTCCTCCTTTGTTGGGAAAAGTGTGGCAGCATCCCCTGTGATGCATTACCACATTTTCGTAAATATAATCAACCCCATTACACTTGCAGGATCACTTGAAACTCAACAATTTATTCTAGAAGCAGAGAAATCAGAGGGGTTGTGCATGGGTTACTTTCAAGGACAAAATACAAGAAACAAAATATGAACTGTCATAATTTACCTGTTGTGTATCCTTAGGGCATTTTCCTCATCAGACAGAAAAAAAAATAGGATAATGATAATGTTTTCTGGGCATTAAAGACTGCTTATATTAAAGGATATTTCATATGTGTGAAATGAGAACATAAAGGTAGTATTTCCTATTGATACTTGATAAAAATAATATTGTGTTGCAAATGCCTTGAAAACTCACATTTTTAATAAATTCCTATTGCCATGTGTAGATCTGAAAAAATAGAAACAGATTACAGGTTTATAATAACTTTTGTGGTGATACAATGTTATACCAAGTTTACTTAGGTCACATCTCTGATTACAATGTTAAAAAACCTAAAATATGCAAGTTGGAAGGGAACTAAAATATTATCTAGCTAATTCTCCCAGCTGAGGGAACAAAGGACTATGATAATCAGCTTGCTCCAAATCTCACAGAATAGGGAAGGCAATTCAGGACGCAGAGGCCAGGTCTCCTGACTCACGATCACGTGCTCTTTGCATTATTTCCATAGTTCCCAGATCATGTACGTGGAGGTTACACTCTGGATAAATACAAACAGGAAAGGGGCTTCCACTCTGAGGACACCTCATATTCAGTTAGAAAGAATTAGGGCACAAGTGGCAAACTGTCCTTCCATGGACTAAATGCAGCCCACAGACACGTTTTGTTGACCAACATGGATTTTTTAAAAGATTTTAAATTAGTTCCCAAATGTTTAAAAGTTTGAGATTTTATATGGAAACTCAGATTTCCTGCCCCCCACCCTTTTGTTTTTAATTAGAACTTTGGCAACACTGGGTCAGCATTCTTCCATGACAGCGGTCACCAGAGGTGAGTGGTGGCTGTCCTGTCTAGAAGGGCCTTTCCTTCTTTTAGTGTGTACTCTTTTCTGGCACCTGATCTGCCTCTTTCATTTAATTACCCAGACCCTCGCAGGCATTTGAGTTTGTGCACTGAGCTAGGGCACCGGGCAGTGCTGACTCTGTAGATTGTATCAAGGTGGGACTTGTGAGACAGAGGTGTAAAGCCTGGATGCTGGCTCAGTTCTTAGCCTTTCTGGTTGGATGTGACTTATGCAAAGGAAAATCTGCTGGGACTGCCTATCAGTAACAGGTTTATTAGGGACATACTTAGGAACTGGTGGTTTTCTGTTTTGTTTTGTGTTTGTTTTTGTGTTTTCAAAGAGAGAGCACTGGGTATTCTAGGACAGATTTGCTCTCCACATTTGTGAGGCCTTGAGTAAGAATGTAAATAGCGGCCCATGTACCCTAGGTCTAAATTTGTTAGAAGTTCCCAATTTAGGCTCACAGACTATTCAGCAAAATGGGAATCTATATTGTTGACAAATGTATCCACATTACATGAGGTCTAGTTTTGTTTTTTTTAAAGTTTATTTTTGAGAGAGAGAAAGGTGGGGGGGGGGAAGAGAGCACATAAGTAGGCAGGGGCAGAGAAAAAGAAGGAGACACAGAATCTGAAGAAGGCTCTAGGCTCTGAGCTGTTAGCACAGAGCCCCATGTGGCGCTCCAACTCATGAACCATGAGATCATGACCTGAGCCAAAGTCAGATGCTTAACTGACTGAGCCACCCAGGTGCCCCACATGAAGTCTAGTTTTAAATTTAAAATTCTCAGATACTCTGGAGTTCTACATCAGAGCAAGATAGCATGTGGAGAACTGGCTGCAAGACCCTCCCCCACAACCCGCCTCATCTCTTCCCATGCAGTGTGGACCTTTAACCACACACAACTTCACAAACATTTATGTGGACATCGGCCATCACACCAAGCTGTGCCCTCACCTCTCTCCCCTTAGACAACATCCTCTGACCCCTCCCTGGCCCTAGAGAATCTCACACAGGTTGGTGGCCAGGATGAGTGAACTATGGCCTGTGGGTCAAATACAGCCCACAACTTGTTTTTGTATGGCTTTAAGCTAAGGATAGTTTCGTGGTTTTAAAAGCTTGTAAAAATTACAAAGAAAGAGTATGTGATAGAGACTCTACGTGGCCCACAAATCCCAAAATATTTACTATTTTGCCCTTTACAAAAAAAGCTTTGCCTACGCCTACTCTAAGGCTCAAGGCAGGATTTCTTCTCTCTTTGATCTAAGGGCAACATTACCCGGATCCTTCTAAAACTACCATGGAGACAATTCAAAGTCTACTCTCCTCCTCCAAAATCCCTCAGTGACCCTGGAACAAATCCTCTATCCTGCCTTTTGTGGTTTCCTCCTAATCAAAGAGGATTTGAATGGGGCTAGGCTAGAGGCCATATACTGAACACCTACTCTGAGTCAGGCACTGTGCTAAGGCTTCTACCTTATTCTCCCCCCTCAGGCCGATTCCTGTCAAGGGCAGAAACCCAAGTCATGTAAACAAAGCTGAGGAGTCTGGAGACAGGAAGGAGTCTAGCACTCTTGTGTTTGCTGAAAGTATCATCAACGGCATCATTTTGGTTTAATTTGATGACAAGGATGGAAAGAAGAATCGATCGTCTTTAAAAAGTACGGCTTTAGTTAAGTGTAAAAATGATTCTTTTCTTCCTTTCCACAGCAGAGGGATTCAAGAGCTGAGCTAGGGCTTAGAAGTTGGGAGTTCAGTAGCCTAGAGACCTCGGTGATTAAATTCCACCTCTGTTTCTCCTCTGTGTCTCTCTAAGGAGAGAGACAGATGGTGTGTCAGGAGAAAGAAGATCATGGGGAGATGAATCTCTCTGACACTGGCTCAGAGGCAGCTTTATATGAGGCCAGTGGCCTCGAATGGAATCAAATACTTACATTAAAAGAGAAAGCATCAGGAGTTACATGCCGTGAAGCCGGGGCACCTTACCTCACAAGCTGCCTGAGGTACTATGGACTGCTGTTTCCTCACACCACACAAAGAGGCACTTTCCCAGATGGAAAATAGGCTCTTCCCCCAGAAAGGCATCAGTTCAGATCCCTGAACAGAGTTAAGAACAAAGAAACCTTAGAGAACGTCAATCATGACCTTTGAGGTTTATCTGATTTTCTTCTTCACAGCAACACAGATGGCTTTTGTTTTTTTATAAGCAAAGGCAAAAGCCCCACTGTAATTGAATAAATCAAAGGAGTAGGAGGTTGATTTTTATGGGCTTTTTTCAGTAAGAAATAGCTTTATCTATTGCTAACATAGAAAACTTGGCTGTAATCTACTAGAGAATTACGTGAAAAATTCCAGAATCAGAAAAGTGCAGAGGATAACATAATAAAGGCATTACACTCATCACCTGGATGGAATAACATTTTGCCTTAGTTGCTTCAGATCTTTAAAAAAAATAAAATAAACATTATTTTTAAAACTGAATTTCCCTTTTTACTCACATCTCCCTACAGTCCCATTAAACCTGTTACCTTATAAAGTACATTAATAAAATCTTTATGTTGAATTTTTGTTCCTTAGAATAAATTTTATTTGTTCAAATATATATGCGTGCATAGTATTGGGTTAAATTGTTTATATGATATCATCTATAATTTGTGTATTTGTGTTCATTAACAATATTAGACTATCATTATAGCCTTAAAAATGAGTTCAGTAACTTACCTCTTTTTTTCTATTCTCTGAAACAGTTTGCATATGAAAGAGATGATTTATTTCTCCTATATAACTGCCTTATGTTGTCATAATTTTTTACTATTAATCCAATTTTTAGGTTTCCATTCTATTACTTTTTAAACGTCTTGTTTTTGTTTTGTTTTGTTTTTTACTTATAGTTTTCACCTCATTCAAATTTTTTAGTTTATTGGCAAAAATTGCTCATGGTATTCTCTTGATGAATCTTAAAAATTCAATTCTATTTGTGATGTTTTCCCTTTCATATTTCTTTCACTATTTATTTGTGATTTTCTTTCTCTTCTCAATTATTTTTTTCAGAGTTGTTTGTTTTATTATTCAAAATAATCAGATTTTTACTTTTGGTAATTTCTCTTTTATTCTTTATTTCACTAATTTCACTAATTTGTATCCTTTTCCTATATTCTCTCTGTTTGCCCCAATTTTTTCTTTTCAGCTCTTTGACTGGAAACCTTATCCCATTTATTTTCATTATTCTGTTTAAATAAATACAGCATCACACAATTTTATATGCAATTCCTCTGTTTTATTCAAAACAAAATATTTTGTGTTTTCAATTATGATTACTTCTTTAACTTATCAGTTGTTAAGTTTCGCCTTGCTTTTGAATAAATTTATTTTTTTTTAATTTTTTTAACGTTTATTTGTTTTTGAGAAAGAGAGAGAGCGAGAGAGAAAGACAGAGCACAAGTGAGGAAGAGGTAGAGAGAGAGATACGCACACACAGAATCTGAAGCAGTCTCCAGGCTCTGAGCTGTCAGCACAGAGTCCAATGTGGGGCTTGAACTCATGAACTGTGAGATCATGACCTGAGCTAAAGTTGGATGCTCAACCGACTGAGCCACCCAAGCGCTCCATGAATAAATTTCTTTTTTAAAACTTCTCTATTAATTTCTTATTTGTTTTTGGTAATTGAATGCACAATGTATGATATCAATTCTTTGGAATCTTTTGGGAGTCCCATTGTGCTATTATTTGGGAAAATATATTTTGTGTATACTTGAAAATAATTCAGGTCCTCTATTTGATGCTAAGTTCTATATAGGTACTGGATCAAGCTAATTAAATGCATTATTCATATTACTACAGTGCTACTATTTTTTTTCTTTCTGAGTTATTGATTTCTTAAAATGTATTAAAATCTCCTTCTGTGATTGTATTAATGTAGTAAATTGCATCGATTGATTTCCTGTTGTTAAGCTACCCTTGCATTCCTGAAATAAATCCTACTAGGTTATGATTATCTTTTTCTCTCAACTTGCTAATGATTTACTTAAGATTTTTGTTCCTATATTTATAAGAGAGATTAGCTGTACATTTCTTTGATTGTAATATCCTTGCACTAAAATGAGATAGGAAATATCCCCTCTTTTTCAGTTCTCTGGAAGATGCTGAGTTGGATTGTTATTTCTTTCATAAATGTTTGGAAGATTTATCAGAGAAATCATCAGGGTTAGTAGTTTTCTTCATGGAAAAACTTTTGAAAATGAATTTAATTTTCTTGACAGATATGAGAATTCAGATGTTCTCATTTTTCTTGGGTTAGTTTTGACAAGTTATGTTTTTCAAGGAATTTGTGTATTTCAATGAAATAGTCAAACTGGTATAAAGTTGTTCATAATATTTTTACTATTTTTTACTATCTGTAGGATTTATAACCATGCCCTCATGTTTTATTCCTAATATCAGTAACCTGAATTTTCTCCCTTTTTCTTGATCAGTCTTGTTAGAAGTTTATCAGTTGCATTATTTTTTTTAATAACTTACTGGCTTTTTTTTCCTATTGTGCATCTATTTTCTATTTCATCAATTACTGCTGTCATCTTTATTATTTCCTTCCTTCTATTTTGTTTAGGTATTTTTTTAAGTTTATTTATTTTAAGAGAGAGAGAGAGAGGGAGGGAACACAAGTGAGGGAGGGGCAGAGAGAGAGAGGGAGAGAGAGAATCTCAAACAGGCTCCAAGCCCCACTCAGGGCTCCATATCACGAACCATGAGCTTATGATCTGAGCTGAAATCAAGAGTCAGACACTCCACTGACTGAACCACCCAGGTGCCCCTATTTTGTTTGCTATTCTTTTCCTAATTTATCAAGCTAAAAACATATTTTTAGTCTTTTTCTAATATATGCATCAAGAACCATGAATTTCCCCCTAAATATTTTTCTAACTTTGTCACACAAATTTTGATATATCATATTTTCATTATAACTCTACTGTTGTCTAAAAATATACTCTACCTAATTTTAAACCTTTGTAATTTGTTAAGACCTGCTTTAGGGCATAACATATGGTCTCTTTCTGGTAAGAATGTCACATGCACATGGAAAAATAATGTGTATCTTCAGTTGATGGATGCAATTTCTACAAATGTCAGTTTTGTCAGATTAAATAATCATGTCGTTCAAATCGCTTCTATTCTATTATTTTTTTAAATCTGCTTGTTCCATTAGTTGCTAAGAAAAGTATGTTAAAAGCACCAACTATAATAGAAAGTTTCCTTTCTATATTTTGAAGTTAATGTTATTAGGTATATATAAATTTTTATGTTTTTCTTGTCTTTCCCTGGATAAAACTTTTGGTACCATGTTAAGTGGAAGTGATAGCAGCATCCTTGTGCTGTTTTATATCTCAAGGGGAATGTTTTTAATATTTCATCATTAAATTTAATATTTGCTACAAGCATTAACATATTCTTTGTCGGTTAAGGAAGTTCCCTTCTATGTCTAGTTTGCTGATAGTTTTTTTTTTTATCATACATGGAAGGTAAGTTTTATCAAATAATTTTCTGTATATAATAAGATCATATCAATTTTGTGTTTTTTTCTTTTTTTTCTTTTTTTTTCAACGTTTTTATTTATTTTTGGGACAGAGAGAGACAGAGCATGAACGGGGGAGGGGCAGAGAGAGAGGGAGACACAGAATCGGAAACAGGCTCCAGGCTCCGAGCCATCAGCCCAGAGCCTGACGCGGGGCTCGAACTCACGGACCGCGAGATCGTGACCTGGCTGAAGTCGGACGCTTAACCGACTGCGCCACCCAAGCCCCCATTTCTGTGTTTTTTTCTATTAGTGTGCTAAATTATGTTAATTGACTTTTAATGTCACATTATCCTTAATACCTACAATAAACTCTACTTGATTATGATGTATACTGTTTCATATAGGAGTTGATTTCAATTGTTAACATGTTCTTTAAGATATATCTATATTCTGTATTTTTGTCCTCAGGATTTTTGCATATGGTCTTTATTTTTCCAATCTGGTAATATTCTTGTCCAGCTCTTGAATCAACATTATGCTGGCACATAAAGAATAGGAAAGAATGCATCAATTTTTGCATCTCTGAGTTTTGTAAGATTGCTTTTTCTTCTCCAAACACTTGGAAAAATTCACCAATAAAGCCATCTGACCTGGAAGTTTTCTTTTATGGTAGGATTTTAAAAATAGGTTCAATTTATTTAATAGATAAAGAGTTTTTAGGTATATTATTTTTTCTGGATCATATTGGACAAGATGTATTTATCAAGAAATTTGGCTATCTCATCTGAATTGTGAAAGTGACATAATGCTGTTTATAATATCCTTAATGTTTAAATATCTGTAGCATCCATTATAATATCCATAATGCTGTTTATATATCTGTAGCATCTAAAGTGATGTCCTCTTTTATACTTCTTTTATTAATAATTTTGTGTTCTCTCATTTTTTCTTGATCAATTTCATTAATGAGTTATTAATGATATTAATCTTTGCAAGTAATCAAATTTTGGATACACTTATTTTCTCTATTATACATATATTTTCTACTTAATTGTTTATTACTTTTTTATCTTATCTTTATCTTATCTTTATCACTTTTTTCCTTCTCCTTCCTTTGGGTTAAATTTACTGTTTCATTTTCAAGTTTCTTAAGATAGAAGCTTGGAACACAGACCTTCAGCCTTTAATATATGTAGTTAACCCTATAAGCATCCCAATTAGCACTGCGTTTAAGTTTTTATATGGCATGCCTTTATTATTTTTTAGTTAAAAATATGTGTTCTTACTTCATTTTTACATAGTATTTTAAAGTGTGCTATGCAATTTCCAAGCAGCTGACGATTCTAGCTCTCTTTCTGGGACTGAATTATAGATTAGTGCAACTGTGGTCAGAGGAACTATTCTGAATGATTTCAAAACTTTGAAATTTCTCAAAGTTTACCTTATGACCTAGAATATGATCACTTCTGGTGAATGTGCCAACTACACTTGAGTGTGCATTGTGTCACTGTAGTGTGCAGTGTTCTCTTTATTATGTCAAGTTTGTAATGATTCTTTTTAATTTTATTTTTTAAATTCACATCCAAATTAGCATATAGTGCAACAATGATTTCAGGAGTAGATTCCTTAATGCCCCTTACCCATTTAGCCCATCCCCCCTCCCACAATCCTTCCAGTAACCCTCTGTTTGTTCTCCATATTTAAGAGTCACTTATGTTTTGTCCCCCTCCTTATTTTTATATTATTTTTGTTTCCCTTCCTTTATGTTCATCTGTTTTGTCTCTTAAAGTCCTCATATGAGTGAAGTCATATGATATTTGTCTTTCTCTGACTGACTAATTTCACTTAGCATAATACCCTCTAGTTCCATCCACATAGTTGCAAATGGCAAGATTTCATTCTTTTTGATTGCTGAGTAATACTCCATTGTGTATGTATATCACATCTTCTTTATCCATTCATCCATCAATGGACATTTGGACTCTTTCCATACTTTGGCAAGGCTATTGTTGATAGTGCTGCTATAAACATGGGGGTGCATGTGTCCCTTCAAAACAGCACACCTGTATCCCTTGGATAAATACCTAGCAGTGCATTTACTGGGTTGTAGGGTAGTTCTATTTTTAATTTTTGGGGGAACCTCCATACTGTTTTCCAGAGTGGCTGCACCAGCTTGCATTCCCACCAGCAATGCAAAAGAGATCCTCTTTCTCCACATCCTCACCAACATCTGTTGTTGCCTGAGTTGTTGATGTTAGCCAGTCTGACAGGTGTAAGGCGGTATCTCATTGTGGTTTTGATTTGTATTTCCCTGATGATGAGTGATGTGGAGCATTTTTTCATGTGTCGGTTTGCCGTCTGGATGTCTTCTTTGGAGAAGTGTCTATTCATGTCTTTTGCCCATTTCTTCACTGGATTATTTGTTTTTTGGGTGTTGAGTTTGATAAGTTCTTTATAGATTTTGGATACTAACCCTTTATCTGATATGTCATTTGCACATATCCTCTCCCATTCTTCCGGTTGCCTTTCAGTTTTGCTGACTGTTTCCTTTGCTGTGCAGACGTTTTTTATTTTGATGAGGTCCCAATAGTTCATTTTTGTTTTTGTTTCCCTTGCCTCTGGAGACATGTTGAGTAAGAAGTTGCTGCGGCCAAGATCAAAGAGGTTTTTTTCCTGCTTTCTCCTTGAGGATTTTGATGGCTTCCTATCTTACATTTAGGTCTTCCATCCATTTTGAGTTTATTTTTGTGTATAGTGTATCCCACTTGCTGATACCACTTGCTGAAAAGCACAGTCTTTATTCCATTGGATATTCTTTCCTGCTTTGTCAAAGATTGGCCATACATTTGTGGGTCCATTTCTGGGTTCTCTATTCTGTTCCATTGATCTGAGTGTCTGTTTTTGTGCCAAGTTTGTAATTATTTTTAAATCTTCGACACCCTTACTTATTTTATCCTTGCCTGCTTGTTCTATCAGATGAGAGAAATGTGTTAAAATTTCCCTTTATGATTATAAATTTGTCTAGTTCTTATTTTAGTTCTTTCCACTTTTGCTTTATATATTTAAGCTATAATATCAGATAGATGAAAGTTTGAATTGTTATAACTTATTGGTGAATTGACTTTTGACCATTATGTAATGTCTTGTCATCTGTCTCTAGCAATGTTTTTGTCTATAAAATCTCCTTTTATTGGACATTGGTACTGTTTCACTGGATTTTTGGTTAGTGTCTATATGGTGTATCTTTTCCCATTCTTTCACTTTGAACCTGTGTATTTGTATTTCAAATATTCATCTTATAAATAGTATATTACCATGGTTTTTTGAATCTACTCTAACAATATTTTCTTTTAACTAAAGCATTTAGTCTATTTATGTTTAATGTAATTAATGTATAGGATAAAATTAAATATATTAAAGTATTTGGGCTTAAATCCACAATTATTCTCTATTTTCTATTGGACTCATTTCAGTTTCCTTTTTCATCTTCTTGCCATTTTTTCATTAATCAAACATTTTATTATAACATAATTTTCCCCAGTAAGTGGTTAGTTATATACATCTTTCTTATTCTTTTAGATATCACTGCATATTTCCTTACTAGAATCTAAAACAATTTACTACTTTTTACTACTTCTCCAGAATTGTTAGAACCTTAGAACCATAACCTCATTTCTCCTCCTCTTGCCTTTTACATTATTTTTTTCATGAATTTTAATCCTACATATGTATTTTTAGGCCTCATGAAACTTTACCCTTTAGGGGGCACCTGGGTCGTTCAGTTGGTTAAGCATCTGACTTGGTTCAGGTCATGATCTTCCAGCTCATGGGTTTGTTTTGGGCTCTGTGCTAACAGCTCAGCAGGCTGGAGCCTGCTGCAGATTTTGTGTCTCTATCTCTCTCTGCCCCTCCTCTGCTCACCCTCTGTCTCTCTCTCTCAAAAATAAACATTAAAGAAATTTTTTAAAAAATTCTTTTTACCCTTTTTGTGAAGTTAATATTCATTTGAATCTGCTCATACAATTTCTCTTCCCATTATTCTTGTTTCCTTCTGTATTTCTGTACTTCCATATTACTTCTGTTAGTGAAGACTGCTGGTGATAAATTTTGTCTCTGTTTTTCTCTTGAAATATATTTATCTTCTACTTTTGAAGAAAAATTTTGCTGAGCATAGAATGATAGATTGTTAAGTATTTTCTTTAGGTATATTGAAGTTGTTCTACCACTCTTCTCCAGATTTCACTATTTCTGTTGAGAGGTCAATTGCCAATCTATTTGTTGCTCTTTTAAGTGATCGTTCTCTTTTCTATGCCTCCCTTTAAAATCTTTTTTAAAAATATTATTTGTTCTCAGCAGTTTTACTATGATGTGTGTAGATGCCAGGTGGGGGCTGGAGACTTTTTAAAAATCCTGCTCGGAATCTTTAGGCTATCTTCAATCTGTGGGTCAGTAACTTTCATCAATTTGAAAAATTTTTAGACATCATCTAGTGTCTGTTCAAATATTATTTGCCTCATTCTCTCCTTTTTCCTTGGGAAAGCAACTACTACTTTCTGACTGTGACTCACATTTCTTTTACAGTCTTTTCTTTATTTTCCATTCTTACTTTGTCTGTGTTTCAAAGAAATTATTCATCTTTTTGTGTAATTTATCTCCCCCCCCTATTTTATTCTACATAACAATAAACAATGAAGTCTTTTTCTCTTAACTCCAACTTCTAGATAGCCTAAGGGTCTGTTGTTTCTCTGTTCACCCCTGACCCCCATCCTCAACTTTGAGTTTTTGGTTTTATGATTTTTTTTTGTCTTTGTATGCCTGCTATATCCTTGTTACTTTAAGTGAATGCTGAATATTATATATAAATAAAATACAAAATCTTTGCATCTCTGCATGATGTTCTCTTTCTCCAGGGAGGGTTTAATTTTCTTCTGGGTGGCAGATATAGCATAAACAAATAGAGCATCATGGTTCAATTGTGTTTGATATGTTCTGAGGTTGCGTTTCAGGCTTTTTGACAGCTTTTCTATTCTTAGTTTGTCTTGATATCTAGGACATTACTCTTCAATTATCCCAACCAAAAGCCTTGGATACATTCAAGTTCTCCTTCTCTTCGACAAACCCTAACCCCCCCCCCATTTTTTTTTTCTTTCTGTCTTGGTCAGTTCAGGCTGTTATCATAAAATACCATGGACTTGGTGCTTTAAACAATAGAGATTTATTTTCTTATGGTTCTGAAGGCTGGATGTCAGAGATTAGGATGGATTAGCATGGCTGGACTGAGGTGAGGGCTTTCTTCTTGGCTTCCAGACACCTATCTTCCTGTCTTCACATGCTCTTTCCTCCGTGCATCATAAGAACAGAAAGAAATATTTCTCTCTCTCTTTTGATGAGATCACTAATCTTATCACGAGGGCCCTACCCTCGTGATCTATTCTAACCCTAATTTCCTCCCCAAAGCCCTAGGGCTTTGACATACGAATTTTGGGGGTTCACAAACATCAAGTCCATAATGCTCTCCAATCTAATAACCAGACACTCTGGTTAGCATTTTGAGCAGCTGCTTTGTGGTTGGTCTCCCCACACATGTGCAACTTGGCAATCATCAAATGCTTCAGTGGAAAATTGTGTGTTGGGCTCCTCCAAAGTTTTTCTCCATCATCATGACCCTTCACATCATGGCTGCTTTTGTTGTTCCCTGGTGCTTTGCAACATCTGTGGTTGTGTATTTTATTCAGCTTTTATAGTTGTTTTTAGCAGGGAAAAACTATATATTTCAGTCTAATAGAAGCTGCTCCTTTTTTATCTGTAAACACTAGTACACTGTTTTCTGAATTGCATGGGTGAGAAAGAATATAAAAATGCAAGAAAGACATTCTTTCTGGGAATAAGATTATATAATGAGCAGGGCTTCTCTGTGTTCTCTAGGAATTCAGAATGTAGATAGTGTTGATTCTTTCTCATTCATGTTTTTTTTAATTTAATTTTATTTTTTGAGGGAGAAAGAGACAGAGCATAAGTGGGGAGGGGGGCAGAGAGAGAGAGAGGGAGACACAGAACCCAAAGTAGACTCCAGGTTCTGAGCTGTTAGCACAGAGCCCAACATGCGACTCAAACTCATGAGCTGTGAGATCATGACCTGAGCCGAAGTCAGATGCTCAACCGACTGAGCCACCCAGGTGCCCCTCTAATTCACGTTTTAAATTTAGTTCCAATCTTTAATTTAATTTCATTTGGGAACTATTTGATCAGTAAAATTTTACTTGTCCGGACTATATATTTATTCTTAATTCTATTTTACTGAACGTCATGTAGATAGAAAAAGGGAGTTAAAAATAAATTTAGGCTAACATGGCAAAGGATACACTCACTTGGGGGCATTTGAGTGGCTCAGTTGGTGAAGCATCTGACTTCACCTCAGGTCATGATCTCGCAGTTTGTGAGTTCAAGCCCCACGCTGGGCTCTATGCTAACAGCTCAGAGCCTGAAGCTGGCTTCTGATTCTGTGTCTCCCTCTCTCTCTCTCTGCCCCTCCACTGCTCATGCTCTGTCTCTCTGTCTCTCTCTCTCAAAAATAAATAAACATTAAAAAAAATTTTTTAGAAAGGATATACTCACTTCATATAGTCATATGAAGCAAAGAAAAAATTGGAAATACATCAGCTGTGAGTACCAGAACCACAGATTTTGAAGTTTAGAGGTTTTTTTGTACATTGGTATTTTCCTGTTTCTGCAACAGGGCTGTACACACACACACACACACACACACACACAGAGAGAGAGATAAAATGTAAAGAGAGATATGAACTGAATCATAAAAGGAATATTGCAAATTTCAACTCATCCCAAGAATGGAAATTTACAAAACTTTCAAGGTAATATATTTTTTCTAATTAGTAATCTCATTATTTTAAGTGTCAAACCACTCTCAGCATATCAGAGAGTTCCAAAATGTACATCCAATCCAAATATGCAATCTCTAAGAAATGGACCATGATGTTTTATTACTGTTACATGTCAGTTTCATGTGTTATTATGATATTTCTCACCAGACTTCAACAAATTACTGTCACCTAACATAGCATTAAGATAATTTCTTATTGAAGATAAGTAGCAAGAGCAAAACTACTTAGCACTTGACTAATGCTTTACATGGATTAATCCGCACTTGGCAAGTATTATCTTGTTCTCATTTAACAATTGGGAAAATGGAGACAAAGAGAGATTAACTCTGGAGAGCAGAATTAGCACAATAGTTTAAGGAAGAAATTTGCCTAGATAATCATCCCACCTCTTGGCGCATTTCTTAGACCAAAGCTAAACCAAATCAACAAACCAAACCAACCAACAAAATAAACAAACAAAATAATCATCTTTTAAAAAGGTATATAGACTTTTTTTTACAACCATTTGACAAAGTGGAACTGGAAAAAATGTTATTTTTAAGATGCAGAGTATTTCTGCTTTCTAAGGCATGGAGGTTCGAACTACCCTGGAGGGGATCTTCTTGGTTGTGGGGAGGAAGTGTCCCACTACTAGATGGGACAGGAATCCATGCATTATTATTGGGTTTTTTCATGAGTAGTTTAGTAGCCCAAATACTTGATGCTTCAGATCAAGCAATTAAGTTTCTCGTTACTAACATAAATAGGATTTATTTTTTAATAGATATTTGTCATTCCAAATTATGTAAATTTGTTTTATGCTTATATATTTATTGCTGGTCTTGGTAGATGTGTATGCTATTATTCAAATTGTTGCTCATAGGAGATCAGGTTAAAATCTCAAAAGGCTTAGAAGGTTTTGTTGGCCTGGTCATAGCATCATACTAGAGAGTAGTCTTGAAATGGAAGTATATTGTTGCTGAACATAATTGAAGAACTAAAGGCTGACAGATGGTGTTATTCAAGATGAAATAACCTAGACCTTGAGAATCATACTGATGCTGACTGAATGCGTGTATTTGAGACATATGTTGATAAAAATTACAGAAATTACAAGATATCTTATGGTCTGATGTATTTGGGGTCAAAAGGGCTAAGAGCATGGGACGTATGTTTAAAGATGAGAGTCCCTCTCCAGGGAAATTACATTCCCAATGACAGTCATCCTAGAGGAGGGAAGAATGACTGGGAGATGGGATTTAGATTGGGGGGGGGGAACTATTTTCTTTCTGGGATTCAAGGAGATGGGGCTAGGATTCTGGAGAAGGGAGTAAGATTACAGGGACTCCCATTGGGGAAAGCAGGCTGCCTCTTATCACAGCTGCCACCCAGAAATTAAATAACCTGGCTGACCTTTAAAAACAGCAAGATCACACGCAGCTAAACAAGAAGTTGCATAGTAGGGGATCAGCGATGAGGGTCTTAGAACTGTAGTCTCTTTCTAAGAGCAGCATATCCATGTATAAATTATCTGTGATGTAATTTCCTCCAATTATTGACAAGACTTTAGTAAAGTCCCTAATTGCTACAGTGTGGTCTCAGCTCTTGTGGTCTGGCTGAAGTGGAACTAGACCAGCAACGGCCTGAACAACAGGGCTGCAAGAAGAGATGCTCCAAAGTAAGAACCTGACAGGTGACTGCAGTGGCTGACAATAACCTTCTTGGAGTGGGAACACCTATGCACTCCCTGGGGGCTTCCCTGGGAAGAGTATGTGTGTTAAAGTGCGGACTTCTCACAGATGCGTGTAATATGAGACCCTTCATAGGGTCTGTGATTTGCTACATCACAGACTGGAGAATTATGGAACATTTAAAGAACACAATACAAAAGCTTTCACAGTTAAAACAGCAAACTACAGAGTAAAAATAAACAACTTACTCTATGCTTATCATTTGCAGGGGGGGGGCGAATACTTTTGGGAGTTTTTATCGCTTTGACTTTTTTCTTTTGCAACAGAATCAATATTTATTTTAAAATTAAAGTTTTTTTTAGATTTACATCACATCTGTTTAGACTAATATTTTATTTTATTTTTTATTTTATTAAAAAAATTTTTTTACATTTATTTATTTTTGAGAGAGAGAGCATAAGTGGGGAAGGGGCAGAAAGAGAAGGAGACACAGAATCGCAAGCAGGCTCCAGGCTCTGAGTTGTCAGCACAGAGCCTGACACGGGGCTCAAACCCACAAACCTTGAGGTCATGACCCAAGCCGAAGTCGGATGCTTAACCGACTGAGCCACCCAGGTGCCCCTGATTAGACTAATATTTTAAAATGAATAGCTGTTCTTTAATGTCAGAGTCAAAGCAGATTATTTGTTTTCTTTGGAACTAGAAGTAATTCCTTGACTAATTATGATGAATAGTAAAAGTTATTAGCTGTTGGTCTTTACACGTTTACTTTTAGCAGACGAATACATGCACACATATACACACAGGTATACTTTAGATGAACACTAATTTTGCTTGTTGATTTAAGCCAATGGTTTTCAAAATGTCAAGGATTCAGAGTGTACCATTACAACATGCAGTAAATATTAATAATACAGATTCCTGGCTCGTAACCCCAGGAATTCTGATTCAGAAGGAATAGTCTAGGGCTCAGAAATCGTCATTTTCACAAGCTTGTTGGCATTTATTGTGTCAATAATGTTTGAGAATCACTGCCAGAGGCTCCTCCATATGTTGGACATTTATTACTTAAAAAATTCACAGCTTTTTCTTTCACTGTAGATGCTCAGAGCTAAAACAGTCAAGTTATTTTTTAATCTACAAAAAAAATCAAAATTTGAAAAATACAAAGAAAAGCAATTTTTTTTTACCAAGACAGTAAAAGCATTTGAATTCATATTGAATTGCTGGCCATTATGAAATTTTTGCCCTGCTTTACAGCACTGTGATATCACTTGAGATAAAGTCCCAAGTGACCTCTGCTCATCTCCACGCCTCATCACTGGCTCACACTTTCTACCACAATGCCATCTCTGAAACAGCTCCCAAGGAGGTAGAAATAGGAATTTCTCCATGTTGTGCAAATCCCCCAAACTGATCATTTCTAGCCTTCCCTGTTCTCTGAACCAACCCCCACTAGACTGGATGCCCTCACAAAAGGATGATGGCTTTTCTTTTAGAACTAGAATTTGTAGTCAGTCATTAACACTTACTAATTACTGATTGTCACTTTTGTTTTACTGTGGTGTTTGGTTAACATCTGTTATCACAGTGGGTTCATATTATTGCTCCTTGATTTCTTTTCTCAGTGCTCAGTATACATCCTGTGTTGGTATCTTTCTTATGGCATCTTGCCTTACTGCTACTTGTGTGTATACCTCTTTCTCTTCCTCCCTTTTTTCTTCTTCCTCCATTCTTCCCTCCCTTCCTCATCTCCTTTCTTTTTTCCTTAGAAGATCCCTCAAGGGGTTGTTTCAGGATCACCCAGCCTTTGTTCCTCATATGTGGCACTTGTGGGTTCTGCATGTGTGGACGCTGCGCTTGGAAGTGAGAGGCACAAGTGGGGGGCAGAGGCAAGGCACCATCAGACTGTACCTGTGTGAAGCTGGTCAAAGCCTGCAGGGTACGACTGCAGCAACTGACATGAGAGACTGGTGGGCTGACAGATTGTAAAGTAGGGCCTAAGAGATGCTGACCTGGATGGCTTTGAGAAGATGAATTAAGAGTTGCCAAGCAGACAAGTGGCAGATCATGGGAGTCCAAGGAGAGAGGCTAACACATGGAAAGAAACCAAGGCATGAAATAGTGGGTTGTGTCCAGAGACTGACATGCGGTCCCAGTTTGACAGAACATAAAACAAGGGGGGGTTCTGACAAGAGATGAGGCATTTCTTTATAGCCCTATTTTATAGAATTGAAAAGGACTCTGAGAATTGTTTAGTTTCACATACACTGGAATTTATTATTGGTTTGATTTTATGAGATAGTTTACACCCTATAAAGACAAAAGCATCACTGTCTTTTCCACCACAGCCAGGTACATGGTAGGCATCTTGAATGAAGGGTGAAGTCGTCAGGGGTTTTGTGTTCCATTCCAGAGATCTCCCACCAGGCTCTGAGATGCTGGAGGACAAATGTATCTACCTCATTCTCCTAAGTGCCCACTGCAGAGCCTTCTGCCAGTAGGTACCCAGAGACGGCTGACTGAAAGGATGCTGAATTACACAGTTCCTGAGTTACACTGATTCAGTGGAAGGTATGGGAAGCATAGGAATGCTATGAGAGGCTGCTGTATTGTAAGAAGCATGAAGAAGCATTGTCAAGAAGCATGATTTGAATAATTTGAAGGAAGAGGGAAGACATTTTTGACATCTAGCTATTTTCTAAACTAACGCGACTAGTCAAATCATTCATAACACTCAAACTAATTCATGCTCCCAGATCAAGCCTCAGAGTTTCTTTCCTGGATTCTGGCATATGAACTTCCCAAGACATCAGGGAAAATACTTGCTATTATTTTACATATATGCCTACTAAACAGTAACAGTTATCCAAGTGGTAAGATATTAATGTGGCTTTAGACTATAACTGCATTTTTAAGACATCAACTGCTCTTTGACATTTGCTTCTAGATAGAGCGTTATCAGTATAAGTGTGGAGAAGGAAATGAGTCCCAACAAATTAATGATTCTTGGGTGAAAGCCACAAGGCTTCTTCGGGTACATTCTTCCCATAGTTGTGACATCTCTGACAAAGAGCCAAAGAAAATGTGAGTTCTAAATAGTATAAGGCATATCATTTCAGCTTTTTTTTTTCTTTTCAAATGTCATTTCACATTTGCAATGAATTGACCTAGCACAGAAAGGATACACAATGCTGAGAGGAAAATCTGTGAGCGACTCCATGAAGGTATTTGAGATTTGGTGTTTTTTCCATAGTTAAGTCTATCAGTGGCTCTCTGGGAATATCTTTTTTTTTTTTCTTTTTAAATAAAAGCTTACAATGTGTTATTTACATAATGACTTGACAATTTTAGTAAGAGTAAGATACGAAGCATCTAGCAGAATAGAGTTCTTGTTAATTAAATGATGTGCTAGGCAACAGGATCAAAATCTGAGTCAGAGGGTACCTTAAAGATCTGGTGTTTTACCTAGGAATTGACGACCTAGAGAATGAAGTCTGGCCTACAAGGTAGGTTTTCTTTAACCCACACTTGGTTTCTACCCCTGCTCTCCTTCCAAATCTGAAGCTATTGATAACTCAAGATGTTTCCCACAAATGTGAAGAGTTGCAGCCTCTCATCTTTTAGGACAATATTGAGCCCTTATCTCCAACCATAAGATGGGGCTGCCAACAGCTCTTCCCTTTAGAGAAGGAAGCCCTGCTTCTCTGTCCTCCACCGACCCACTGAGGTCTCCAGCCTCACATGCCCTGCAGGCACGAGAGTTTCCAATTCCTGTGCTACTTTAATGCCAAGGTATATTTTAACTGTAATATCTTGAATATCTGAAATTGAATAAAATATGCTGTACTTTTATCTGGTTAACATGGGTAATTTTTCTTCAGTATGGTATTATCTGGCAATATAAATATTATAATTTGTTTAACATGTTACAATTTTAAACTAATTAGGGATTTACTTCTACCTAATGAAATTTGCTTATAGTAATTTAATGTTATCTTGTTAGTACAGATTGCAAATACCAATTCTTTTCAAAATATTTTTTTCTTTGAAGGCACATTGAATATATACATATATGATCTCGGATTAGTTTCTATTCTGAATGTTTTTTAAACTATAACACCAATTTAAAGTAGGAATAATTTTCAAATGGCAAAATAGTTGACAAAAAACACTTGGCTGTATAATTGGGAATCTGATGCTCACTGCCAGTAAATGATTTGACCTACTTTTTTGAATATTTATTTAGCAAATGCTTATCATATTTCAAAATCTCTGTGTAGAGGGCAATTAGAGAATATAAAGGTGAATGAGACATGGTCTCTGCCCTCCAAAGAACTTACATTCTGGTCAGGAATACAAATGCATAAATAATTCACGGCAGCTGGGAAAGGGGAGAGCTGAATGGTCGGCCAGAAGAACTGAGCACTGTCAAGGTCAGAACTGGAGTAAAGGTGTGTGGGGGAGGAAGTAAGGGTGTTACTGCAAGATTCTAACCCACTGACCCAGGGTGTTAGAGAGTCTACCCAAGTTTGGGACAGGATTGCAGACCAAAAGCATGCTGAATGCTGCCCCCAAAAGGGGTAGATTCCAGGCCCTGGTCTTGTCAGTAAGAATTTTTTTTATCAGGTTGTATAGCTTTGTAAAAATGCAACTTGGAAGAGTTAAATGTTGGCCTCAAAAAAAATTAGGATACTAGTCTAATGAAAGAGATTAACCATAGCCTGCCTTTCTGTTTGGAGTTGCTTTGACTATTTTTTCATAAGGATTGCTGTGGATAATCCAGGCTGGTGTGGGCTTAAGGTGGTTGTAATATTTGCTAAGAGGAAAGATATCCTCTTAGACTATGTCAGTGAAGACCCTTGTCACTTAGCCAACACTGAAAAAATCTGGTCTGTAGATGCTGGTCCTACAATGACTTTTATTCTGGAGGTAAAATCGGCCAGATTTACTATTTGATATTATAGATAAAAACAACAACAACAAAAAACAAACAATAACAATGATTATTGGGCTAAAACTTTCCCTTTCCAGCTTTTGCAAATTCTTCTATTTGGATAACCTGATGACATTAGGAAATCTCACTTAAATGACTGAGACTCACTTCGAACCTCAAGAGAAGGAGACAGGGATGAAGAGAGGTAGGGATTATCACTGATCAATGTGGCAGAACGCATGCTTCAAACTGCAGAGTTGCTGGAAAATGTCATTTCTGATTACACATTGTTAGTGAGCTCTTACTACTACTAGCTGGCCAAGCACCAAAAGGGGAAGAGTGGATAATATTAACTCACGTTGATAACTTACAGTTGTCTTGTACTTTCGTTGAATCCATCTTTTTCCATCTGCTTAAGTGCCTCCAATGGGCCTTTGTACCTGATTATCTTTTGCCAACAGTGCTTAGGTCAGCTTTTGTTTGTTTGTGTGTGTGTGTGTGTGTGTGTGTGATTTTAGGTCCTTCCCTAGGCACAGTGAACTAGCCCATCCACGTTTATATTTATTGCACATAATTAAAGCAAAGCACTAGAAAAGATATGTAAAACATAGTGACCACAAGACTCACTCCCTGCCTACATTATGTTTATAGTATGGGAGCACCTGGGTGGCTTAGTCAGTTAAGTGTCTGACTCTCGGTTTTGATTGAGGTCATGATCTCAGAGTTTGTGAGATCAAGCCCTGTGTCCAGCTAGCTCTCTGCATTGATAGCACAGATCCTTCTTGGGATTCTCTCTTTCTCTCTCTGCCCCTCCCCTGCTTTCTCTTTCTCTCTCTCAAAATAAATAAACATTAAAAAATCATGTTTATAGTATGGAAGGAAGGAGGAGGGAGGAAAAGTAATTCATTTCAACCCTATAATTTCCAAGCACCCTCACAGGGCGCTCAAGGAAGTGACCCAAGCTAGAAAGTGTCCCAATGCCTCCCACCAGCCCTCCCATTAGCAGCTTTTGTTTATTCCCTTCCCCTTGCACTGGTAGATTTTTGTCTTGTAATAGACTGAGCTGGATACATCTGTCGCAAAGACTGTGAAATACATTTCCCTAACTCCAGTTCCTGGCCAAGGGTCTGGCTCCTCTTTGGCGCCCAGTAATTATTTATAGAATTAGTTGAATCTCCTTAACTAAAACAGAGTGCTGGTGGGGAGATGATGTTTGGCATTCAAAAGCTCTGATTTAATGTCTGCTCGCCATAGGGTTGGAGTCCTTCCACGGAGCAGGCAGAGCACCTGCCCATTAATCATTGACCAATTTCTCAGGTCATCAGTTTTCCTAGAGAAAATACAAAAAATGCAGGCTTCTTCAGCTTCATTTACTGGCGAATGCTCCGGAGTGTATGCATGTGCCTCACTTTAGGAAAACCGAATATGGAAATGGCTGGATGCAAAAGACTTTTTAAAAATAGGAGTTTCACGAGTTGGATTTGTGGTGCATTGTGAACAGTCCACTGATGACGCTGACCAGATCTATTGTGTTAGGCATAAGGGGTAACACGATAAGGCAGATGGGGTGTAGCTGTGTGACTGTTTGAAATGGCTGCTTCCCTAGGCACACAGCCTCTCCCCTACTTTTGAACACCCGCATTCTGACTTGCCGTTTCATCTAAGCTCAGGATTTTGATGTACTCTGTTGTCTAAGCACATCCTCACCACCATAAACCTTAGCAAAGTTGGCACTGCATCTCTAAAATCATGTGAAAAAAATGAATCAGTGCTTACACTTTGGGAATCACGTTGAATGCAGAGTACACAGGATTTCCTCCAGCTGTCTCGCAGAAAATCTCCAGGATCCTCTCTGCTTCCTTTCTTCTTCTGGACCCCTCAGGCCCTGAGGCCCCACCCCACTCCCCAAAAAGGAGATATAGTGCAGAAATTGAGCCAGGGACTACGGGAACAAGCCCCACGCAAAACAAAACAAAAACAAAACAAAAACAAACCACTGTGCACCAGGGGTCTTTTTGTCGGACGCTATCGTTAACCACTTCTCTTCCAAAGCAGAACCTGCCAGAAGGTACCCTGTCTGCAAGCCCGACTTAAAATGGAGGACTCCTCCTCCAAAAACACCAATGAGCTACCTGAGTTGCCTTCCAACCAATCAGGATGAAGTCCTTCCACCAATCACGATTAGGTCCTTCCAACCAATCAGGATGAGGGAACTTTCTCTATATACGCAGGACCTTCTCTCTCCTCTCAGAGGGTACATTAAGTGCTATTTGCTAGTGCTGGTGTTCTGTTCAGCTTGAGCTGTAGTGTCTATAGAGCTTTTCCTGTGACTTTGTTCTTCAGGTCTGGACTCTTTTCTATCGTGGTCAACCCAAGAACATGACTCTGGTAATAAAATGAGGGGGTTAAAATCAAGGTCATGTATTAGGCCCTGTGTTAACCAGAACATACTCTCTATCCTTACCTCCTTCTGTCATTCTGTATGTATTGTAAGTGTGTGTGCTTCCTCATGTTAGTCCCTCTCTCTCTTTCTGCATTTACACAGGCCTAGGATTACTACTATTTTAGTGTTCTCCCCATCCCACTTCATCTGGTGTGCCTCTCTGAGGCCAGCCTAAGTGGCTTTACCAAATGCTGGAGGTGAGAGTGCCCTGCCACACATACAGATAATAAAGGTGAAAGTATTCTGTAGAGAATCTAAAAGCAATAATAACAACTTAAAATCTGTTTATTATCACCACATGCCCTAGCAGCTCTAAGCAATGTCTATACCAAATGTTCCTCCTGATCTGGAAGGAGCAGACTTAACTGGTGCCTGGCCCAGTGGCTGGTATTCCTCCAGCCAGCCCTGCCCTGGAACTTAGAAATTCCTTCCCTTGGTTGGCTTTTCTCACCTCTTCTCCTCATGGAGGAATAGGAAGCAGAGTGGACCTAAAGCAGCAAAAAATATGACCCTGGGACCACTGGTGGCCTTTAGTTATTTAGCTCTATCAAGTTGGCAGTTTCAAAGAGAAACAGAGAAAACAATACACTTTTCATATGTTGGCAATTATTTTTCCCAGAAATCCTGTTAACATCCTTCAAATTACATTCCCAGCCTCCGCACAACATACTCTAAAATGGCAAAGTTGGTTGTTCGTCTCAATCCACAGTGTACACTTTGTTGAAAGAATATTTTTCATTGTTTGCATGTTGCTTATTTTAATAAAGTTAACAGTTTTAATTATTTTTAAATGTTGCATTACATCCTTTGAAAATGGCTCAAAATACATCATTAAAGCATTAAGGTAGTCATTTAAAAGGTAATGCAAATGCAACTTTAATGAATCTGAAGGTAAATTTAAATTTAAAATAAATAAAATTTATTATTTATTATTGTTTTTAATTTACATCTGAATTAGCATATAGTGCAATAATGATTTCAGGGGTAGAATCCAGTGATTTATCCCCTACGTATAACACCCAGTGCTCATCCCAACAAGTGTCTTCCTTAATGCTCTTTGCCTATTTTGACCATCCCTCCCACCCACAACCCCTCCAGCAGCCCTCAGTTTGTTATCTATTTAAGAGACTCCTATAATTTGTCCCCCTCCCTGTTTTTACATTATTTTTGCTTCCCTTCCATTATGTTCATCTGTTTTGTATCTTAAATTCCACACGAGTGAAGTCATATGATATTTGTCTTTCTCTGACTGACTTATTTCACTTACCATAATACATTCTAGTTCTATCCATGTTGTTACAAATGGCAAGATTTCATTATTTTTGATTGCAGAGAAATAAATATTCCAGTGTATATATATGTACCACACCTTCTTTATCCATTCTTCCGTAGATGGACATTTGGGCTCTTTCCATACTTTGGCTATTGTCTATAGTGCTGCTATAAACATTGGGGTGCTGTGCCCCTTTGCAACAGCACACCTGTATCCTTTGGACAAATAACTAGTAGTGCAATTGCTGGGTTCTAGGGTAGTTCCATTTTTAATTTTTAAAGGAAATTCCATACTGTTTTCAGAGTGGCTGCACCAGTCTGCATTCCCACCAGCAGACAAAAGGGTTCCTCTTTCTCCACATCCTCGCCAACATCTGTTGTTGCCTGAGTTGTTAATGTTAGCCATTCTGATAGGTGTGAGTTGGTATCTCAATGTGGTTTTAATTTGTATTTCCCTGATAATGAGTGATATTGAGCATTTTTTCATGTGTCTGTTAGCCATCTGGATGTCTTCTTTGGAGAAGTGTCTATTTGCCCATTTCTTCACTGGATTATTTGTTTTTTGGGTGTTGAGTTTGATAAGTTCTTTATAGATTTGGGATCTAACCCTTTATCTGATATGTCATTTGCAAATATCTTGTCCTATTTTGTCAGTTGCCTTTTAGTTTTGCTGATTGTTTCCTTCACTGTGCAGATTTTATTTTAATGAGGTCCCAATAGTTCATTTTTGCTTTTGTTTCCCTTGTCTCTGGAGATCTGTTGAGTAAGAAGTTGCTGTGGCCGAGGTAAAAGAAGTTTTACCTGCTTTCTCCTCTAGGATTTTGATGGCTTCTGTCTTATGTTTATGTCTTTCATCCATCTTGAATTTATTTTTGTATATGGTGTAAGAAAGTGGCCCAGGTCCATTCTTCTGCATGTTGCTATCCAATTTTCCCTATACCATTTGCTGAAGAGACTGTCTTTATTCCACTGGATATTCTTTCCTGCCTTGTCAAAGATTAGTTGGCCATACATTTGAGGGTCCATTTCTGCGTTCTCTATTCTGTTCCATTGATCTAAGTGTCTGTTTTTGTGCCCGTACCATAGGGGCACAAATTGATGATTACAGCTTTGTAATACATCTTGAAGTCTGGGATTGTGATGCCTCCAGCTTTGGTTTTCTTTTTCAAGATTGCTTTGGCTATCTGGTTCCATACAAATTTTAGGATTATTTGTTCTAGCTCTGTGAAGAATGCTGATGTTATTTTGATAGGGATTGCATTGAATATGTTGATTCTTTGGGTAGTATCGAAATTTCAACAATATTTTTTCTTCCAATCCATGAACATGGAATGTTTTTCCATTTTTTGGTGTCTTCTTCAATTTCTTTCATAAGCTTTATATAGTTTTTAGTGTATAGATTTTTCACCTCTTTGCTTAGGTTTATTCCTAGGTACTTTATGGTTTTTGGTGCAGTTGTAAATGGGATCAATTCCTTGATTTCTCTTTCTGTTGCTTCACTATTGGCGTAAAGAAATGCAACCAATTTCTGTGCGTTGATTTTATATCCTGCAACTTTGTTGAATTCATGGATCAGT
The DNA here is from genome assembly GCF_022837055.1 of Prionailurus viverrinus. Taxonomy (NCBI): domain Eukaryota; kingdom Metazoa; phylum Chordata; class Mammalia; order Carnivora; family Felidae; genus Prionailurus; species Prionailurus viverrinus. Next base: position 83,932,736 of record NC_062569.1, on the reverse strand, counting down.
TCTAGCAGTTTTTTGGTAGAATCTTTTGCATTTTCCATGTACAGTATCATGTCATCTGCGAAGAGTGAAAGTTTGACTTCCTCCTTGCCAATTTGTATGCCTTTTATTTCTTTGTGTTGTCTGATTGCTGACGCTAGGATTGCGAGAGTGGACATCCTTGTCATGTTCCTAACCTTAGGAAGAAAGCTCTCAGTTTTTCCCCATTGAGGATGATATTAGTGGTGGGTCTTTTTGCATATGGCTTTTATGATCTTGAGGTATGATCTGAAAGTGTGCTAATTTTATACAAGCATCTGGAAAAGGAAAGTCTACATAGGAAATAAAGAGTGGACACCTGAAAATCAGTTATTACTGGAAAAGTGACCCATTTGCTCCCTGTCCCCAGTTTTGTTGTCTATGAAACTGTCATTTAGTAGCATGAAGCCATAAGATTTTCACATCATTCTGAAACAGAACAGCAACCTCTTTGGTAAACCAATCACATTTTCTTGGAATGAGCTCAAAGTAATGTTTTGGAATAGCAAACTGATTAATCTTGTCATGAAAGTTAGACATGAGATAATATTACTCATGTATTTAAATTACTCAGGCATCAAAATGAGTAATTTTCATTACATATAACGAAAAATGGTATGTCCCTCTATTTCAAGAACGTAAAACCAGAGACAAAGTCATTACCGATATTTTATTTGGAGAAGAAACAGAATGAGTTCTTGGCAAACTTATTAAATGGCACCTTTTAGATATTACATATTGTCAGTGGCGTATGATGTGATTGAGCAGTCAGCATCCCATGGGCATGCTTAGAGATGCTGCACTTTACAGTGAGATGGAAACATTATTTTGAGCAGAGTATAGAACAGCTTTTGGCAAAGGTACTTTAATTTTTTTATGTTTATTCATTTTTGAAAGACAGAGAGAAACAGAGCACAAGCAGGGGTGGGGCGGAGAGAGAGGGGGACACAGAATCTGAAGCAGGCTCCAGGCTCCAAGCTTTCAGCACAGAGCCCGACGCGGGGCTCAAACTCACAAACCTTGAGATCATGACCTGAGCCAAAGCCAGACGCTCAACTGACTGAGCTGCCTAGGAGCCCCAGCAAAGGTACTTTAAATGAGGAAAAGTAACCAATAATTTCTTATTGTGTTCTCCTAAAACATGCAGAAGAGAGATTTCTCATAGCTAACACCTGTTTTGCGAGTCACGAGGTGGACTGGAAATGGTGCATTGGGGTCAGAACTGAAAATGCACCAGATACATGGGCCACAAAGGGGGGATTTACCATAAGGAGAGAAGACACTGCTCCTGGATGCCAGCCCATCCACCAGCTTATTCCAGGACAACAGGTGGTAATCAACAATATACATCCAGATCTTGATTCGGTGGCTGTGATTAAATTGTAAACCCTGAGGATATGTCTCTTCAGCCTGCTGTTCAAAGAAAGAGGCAGCAAGTACAAGACTCTTTCTACGTAAGTTTGCCGACTCTCAAGAGGAAAGGTGCTTACACCTGAGTGAATAAAGTATGAAATACAACTATTTTTTCACAGCACTGTTCAAATCAGCAAAGACCACCTCTATAATTTTAAGTGACTTGCTCAAATGGAATGTTTCAACATTCGAGTCAATAGCTGAATACCTTGACTCTATTATCCTAGAGATAAAATATAATTTTTAATGTTTACAAAATATATATCAGATTTATTAAGAAGACTAAATTATGGTGAAGTCAGCTTTGTCATCCGGAATTTGGATCTTTCCCAAAATTTGAATATATTCTCCCAGCAGAAAAACAAATCAATAATATATAATTGAGAATTTTTTAAAAAACACATCCAAATGCCAGAACAGACTACAAATGCAATTAAGAATTAAAGCACCTGAAAGTGGATTATTAATCTACTTCCTGCTGTTTCCCAAATTAAAACATTAGCTTTCCAGTTTGGGACAGGATATCCCAAGCTAGTACATGACAGAAATTTGAGAGTAACCTTCAATGAATTCTCTTTCCGTCTTGCCAGCCTCTGCACTGATCCTAATATCCAGATTTATCTGACAGTCACCAAACACTCCCATTTCTGATGATCTATAACTGTAAATTAAGATTTACTATTTGGGGAGCACCTGGGTGACTCAGTCGGTTAAGCGTCTGACTTCGGCTCAGGTCATGATCTCACGGTTTGTGAGTTGGAGCCCCACATCAGGCTCTGTGCTGACAGCTCAGAGCCTTGAGCCTGTTTCGGATTCTGTGTCTCCCTCTCTCTCTGCCCCTCCCCCACTTGCACTCTCTCAAAACTAAACATTAAAAAAAGATTTTCTATTTTTATTTTTTTTTTAATTTTTTTTTCAACGTTTATTTATTTTTGGGACAGAGAGAGACAGAGCATGAACGGGGGAGGGGCAGAGAGAGGGAGACACAGAATCGGAAACAGGCTCCAGGCTCTGAGCCATCAGCCCAGAGCCTGACGCGGGGCTCGAACTCTGGGACTGCGAGATCGTGACCTGGCTGAAGTCGGACGCTTAACCGACTGCGCCACCCAGGCGCCCCTCTATTTTTATTTTGTAAAAACAATTGAGAACATAAACCAAGTAGATGTGAAACATGACTGGAAGCTTAAGGCATATTTATCATAGAACTGGGTATCCATGTACTAGTACTTTGGTGAAAGATGGAAAAATATGTTGTCCATTATATGGCTACGAAACAGTAATAATTAGCTTGTAAATATTTTATTTCATATTTGCCTTATTTAAAAGATGTTTATAGAATGCTACATATGCCCTGACACTCATAAAAAGCTTCCTGAGGCTAATATGAAAAAGACATTCTACTTCCAGTGTGGATAAATGAAATCACGAAGAATTACACTGGGGTTTGGAATAAAACACTCCTGGTAATAAACCATGTGACTTTGTTTTCTGCCTACAGATCCCTGAGGAACTTCTTCAGAGAGAATGGAAAACATGAGGGAGAGGGCAATAGGAGGTTAGGGTTTGAGGATCCTGGGTTTCTGCCCATTTTCTTTCTTCCATTATAATTTGTTAGGATGATTTTAAATTTTGTATAAAAATATCGATATTGTTTTGAAAAAAAATTGTTTTATAACAGATTTTGTAGCATTTATGCTAGCTAAATTGGAACCTTTTTACTCTCTTGTTTTAATATCTATTATTATTGCTTATTGCAATTTCAATAATGACAATGCTTCCTAGTCTCATTGTCTATTAAAACTTAAAATTCTATAATCATGCAGTTAAACTCTCACAGTGATAATAATTGTTATGTGTCTGCCTGTTCCTATGCAGAACATTTTTACTGCATATGTCTTCATTTCAGTAATGCAAGGGTAAACATTTGTTTCCGATCCAATTGCAAGCTGTTCTTAATGTAAACATCAGTATTCCATCAGCCTTACAAACCCACAAGCAACAGCTCTCCAGTAAGCATCAGCATTGTTATCTCTATTCCTTCAGGGAATACATTTTCACTTTGGTAATTTTGCCTGTATTTTTAGGATTAAACGTATGCTTCTCTCACATTGGAGTGAAGAAGGGCATACTCATTTATCATTAAGCAGGCAGTCTGTTTTCCAACACTTAAAGGCAGAGAGAGAGGGGGGTGGTGAGGGGGGTGGAGAAAGGAAAAATCCCTGCTGTCCAACTTGACTTTTGAGAGTTTTCCAGCGTTTTGGACCTCTGTCCAAGGTAGCATATACCAGGCTGCACTCATTTTAGGTGCTAGAACAAAGAGGAGAGGAGAGAGAGGAGAGGACAGGAGAGGAGAGGAGAGGAGAGGAGAGGAGAGGAGAGGAAAGGGGAGGGGAGAGGAGGGGACGAAGGGAGGGGAGGGGAGGAGAGACAGTTGTTTCTCCTATCAAGTGGCCAATCCAGCTCTTGGTTCTAGCACTATTTTGGTATCTATGGTTAGCATTGAGGTGTTAATTTCTAGAGTGGATGGGAATCGAATGGATTGGCTGGTACTGGGAGGAGTGGGCAAGTTAGACTAGGAGCCATTTGCTTTCTTTTCTTTTTTCTCTGTTTTTAATCATTTCAGCCTAATGCTCTTTGTCAGTAAACCATATTACTCCTACTACCACTCCCTAATAGTAAGAAGTATAATTTAATAAGTAAATACTATATGTAAACAACTATGCTGATTCTTTTACATATATTACTTCATCTAAAACAGTCATAACCCCTTTGAGGCAGGTGTTACTTCCTGCAATGTTCAGATTAGGTCATCAAGGTGTAGAGTTCAGTAGTTGGCCTGACATCATATAGCAACTACATGTGTAACTGTCATCCCAATACAGAAGTCAAAGACTTCAAAGCTTTAACTAATGCTAAACCTTTGTATTATTTTGTTCTACAAAAAAAGTGAGGCTTTCAAGAAGAAAAGCTATACATTTTCCTTCAATCAACACTAACTAAATAGGTTGTTTTATTAGGCTGTCTGGGGAATGTGTATGTAAGACATGGATTCTTTCCTCAAGGAACTTGGAATCTAGGAATAGAGATTATGTAAATGAAAAAGTAATTGTAACAGCAAAAAGTGGTAAGTATGACAAAAGAAGTACAGATGAGGTTTGTTTGGTAGAAAATTAACTTGCAGCTAGGAAGATCAGAGGATCTTTATAATACAGACCAGATATAGCCAGACATAGGAATGTAGAAGAAGGGATACCTAACAGGCAAATAAGCCACCCAGCCATACAATTAAGAAGCTTCCCCCAGTCTCATCATAGACAGGGGTAGCAAATGTGTGTCTGTGAGCAATTTATATTCTCTCTTTGACCCTATCTCCTTATCTATAAATTGAAGGGGATAGCCTGTAGGACAAGCTACAATCTATGGCTCTGTATTCGGATTGGATTGGTTGCCAAAGGGAGAAGCAATCTAGGGGAGGAAAGAGAGAACAGTTATATAGTCTTGAGCAACTGTTGCAGAGGAAGGGTAAGGTGGACTTTGTTGAACGAAGAGAAAATGGAATCTCTTCTATAAGTCCAAAGAAATCCTCGTTCTGGGAAGAAGCTGCCCATAACCATGAGAGGATGATGCTTGATGTCCATCTTGTCCCCACCCTCTGGGGAACTGTACTTTTTGCCTTTCCTTTGACTTGCATGGTAAAAGGGTCAGAGTCTGGTCTTTGAATTCAGGCTACTTTTGGGGGCTTGTTGGTAGGCTGCCTGGACTCAGATGACCTCCACCCATTATATTTCTAGGTGAAATTTCCATGATTCTACAATTCAAGAAATGTAGATGAAGTACCAAGATGAAGTACCAAGCACAATGCTGGTGTATAGTAGGGATCCAGTAAATATCAGGAAAGTAAATATCAGGAAAGAGGTGCTGGAAACAGACCATAACCAAACCTAAGTTCGTCTATCCAGGGCACGGCAAAGCCAATCAATGAGACATCGAGGATATAGCAAGGAAAGGGTTTATTCGAGAGGCAGCCAAACTAGGAGACAGGAATACAAGCCTCAAATCCACCTCCTGGAAGAGGGAGAGTCAGAGAAATTTAAAGACAAAGGAAAAGAGGTCTGGGTAAAAAGCTGCAGCTGCCAATATTAGTCCTGTTAACTTTGGTTGCTGCTTTCAAAGCTAAGGGCAGTTTTCCAAATGATCTAGCATCTTCTTTTCTGGTGATAACAACTCAAGGGCTTTGCTAGAGATTTGAGATTTTCTCTCCCATCAGCCACCCTTTTCACATTTTATTGGCAAAAGGGTACTGTACAATTTCCAAAGGGAACTCTGCCATCAACATAGACATCACATCAATGAGCAATTAAACATCCATTAATAAAAATGTGCAGGCTATGTCCTCCAGAAAGTAAAAATGAAATAAAATTAAGTGGAAAAGCCAAATAAAAATTATTATATACACTCTATATTACTACAATGGTTACACATGGGAAGATTTAAAACAGGCCAAGGAATAATGAAAATCGTTGTTTAAGCAAAAGGAATAAAGATATAATTCCTTGTGAAGCTGATTTAATAATAAACTCTTTTTCTAATGAATATATCATGGTACTTTTTCTTATTGTTGCTAAAAACCCAAACCATGCAGAAAATGTAAAAATCCCTATATAATCTCACTCCCCAAGGGCTAAAATTTAGCAGATTTTTAACAGACTGCTGGAATACTTCCAGATTTCAATGCATATATAAGCATACCTACACTTATTTCTCCATAAACAGAACCATATTCTGCATTCTGTTTTATATCTTTTTTATTTTTAATATCAATAGTGTTTCTGATAGCGAAAACAATGTAAGTTCATAAAATCTTCAAACAATAAAAGATAAATAATCAATTTAAATACAAATAATTCTAGAGGTTCAAATGCAAATGACAAGGTATATAATCTTTTCCTTGATTGCCATCGAGATTCCAAACAGGTGGAGCCCCACGGTTCCTGAATGCAGCAGCCTGGTAACAGGGCTCTGTCCTCCAAGGTCAGGAAGAAGGGCAATGGAGGGATTCTGATGGTGTGGGGGAAGGGCACTTTAGCCCCATCTGTCATTTTGTGCCTGACCCATCCAGACAGGCTCCATGGAGTTCTCCACAGTGAGGAAGGAAGAAGTTGCCTCTTTTGTTAATTAAATCAATGTGAGCCCAGGGAGCCCATAAGTGAGCCGCAAAGAGGCAACTGGTGAAAAGCTGCTACATATGTACCAGCAGGCCTCACAGGAGTGGTTTTGATTTTCTGTGTTTACACCCTACTTTCCAAGGAGACCTGCTATCCATATTCTGCAGGTCTCGAGCCTGTATGCCTTCTCTCCCAAGGGATGCTTCTCAGCTAACGCAGGCTCGTATTCATTATCCTCATGTCATTCTGGCTAATAGGACTGAGGTTTCCCTGAGGTCACATGGCAGCGCTGCTCCATCTTTGAACCAGGCAGGCTGGAAAAATGCCTTCTCCTTCTGCTCTGTAACTACTTGAGTAATGAAATAATGTAAGGTTATGCAGCTTGGCATATGGCATTTCCTCAGAGAGTAGAATCGTAGGACTGGAAACCTTGGAAGTTAGTCTTTAGGTAGAACAGCCTCACGGAGCCTCTCAGAGGTACTAGACTTGTTATTTTTTAACACAGCCCTGGTAGGTTTTGGGACCTACGAATGCTGGCCACTGTAAGCATTTACATTTTTCTGAGGCGGGAGTGTAATGCATGCATCAGACCCTCAAAGAGATTCGCGGCCCCCTGAAATGTAAAAACCCTCACGTTATAGATCCTAGACCTGCTACAGCACACACTGTTGCTGCTTGGGACAGATTCCCTTAGTTTTCTTTTGCTATTTCAAGCACACGCTTCCCCCAATTCCATAGGGCTTTTGCTTCTAAAGGCTCACACCTGTGACTTTTCAGAGGCTCATTGCTTACTCTGCAAGCTGAATATCTGGAGTTTACATCCTCTTGGGGTGGCCCTGGGTCAACAACAGGCTGGTGAAGTGTGAAAGCCAGTCACGTTGTCTCCAGTGGAGACAATCCAATGTGTGCTTTACACTCTGGTGTGCCTGTGGAATCAGGCTGGAGCTGGAGCTTTGCCAGAAATTACTTGTCTGCTTCCTGTCCACCTCTTCTTTCCCTCACTACCTTCCTGGGTTTTCCTGGGAGCACTTTCTTAATAACTTGCACAGAAGTCCTGGTCTCAGGGTCTCCTTCTGGGGAACGTGCCCTAAGATAACTGCGCACAGAATGCCAGCAAGTCCCTCTTTCCCTGAACTTCTTAAAAAACAACCGATCACAGCCTACAAGCGAGATGGGTTGTCACAGACAAGCTGGAGGCATAGTAAGAGGCCAAACGAATATGAAACAGATAGATGGGCATGTAAGTAGGACAGAGAAAAAGGAAAGAGGAAAAAGAATGGCAAGGAAATCATTCATTTATTCACGTGGTACTGTGTTACACTGGAAAAGGTTTTAAATAAGAATAGAAGAATCTAGGTTCTTCTTTGAGCTCTGTCAATTATTAGTTGTTTGGCTTCAGACAAGTCACTCAAATTCCCTGAGCTTCAAGCATTCTCACTGTAAATCAGTGATCATAATATCTAGTTCATAGGCTTATTGGAAGAATAAAATAAAACAATGGAAGTGAAAACATCTGAAAGTCGTAAAGCATAATGAAATGTTGCTTTATGGAGCATCTGTCTCATGATTTAGTCTGCATTAGTACTTAACGGAGTACAAAACACACTTAAGGTGTGACACTGTCGTACAAGAGGTTTTAACCGAACTGGAAAAACGACACAAACACAAAGGAAATAGCTAAATAACAGGTAAGCATGTATCAATATACAGAAGTATGTAGACATCGAGGGCAAAAGAGATTTCAGAAGGTTGGTGAGGTCACACTTGCCCTGAGGGAAAGCCTCATGGCTTTAAGTCATTTCTTTCTGTTAAATGCTTCCCTGGCACCTGTTCTCCTTCTTGGAACACTCTTCACATCATTAGAAATTGGTTATTTAATGTCAAGCTTTTCCACCAGATTGTAGAGTACAAATCATATCTGAATTAGTCACCTAGAAGTCTCCAGTGCCTAGCACATAGTTGGAGCACAAGAAATGTTTCTTAATGAATAAGTGATATGAGGTGAACATTTTAGGCTAGATGGAATTTGGATAAGCAATTCAAAAATATGTGGCAATGTGAATGAAAGGAGAAACGGGATAAAACTATTTAGACCCAAGTAGGGCTCATGCTTGGCATAGCAGAAGAAAAGTTGGAGACATAGGGCAAGGGCCACACTATAAAATGGCTTTGACTGCCAAAGCGATTGACCTTTGCCCATGAGGAGCAACTGGAGGTTTTGTAGCAGAAAGATGTGATGGGGTCAGTGAAGTAGGAAGATTCTTCTGGCAGCAGGGATGGGATGTGCTGTGGGGATATGTGGATCGGGGGGGGGGTGGAGCTAATGCATGGGGGGAGGGTGGCAAGCAGTTAGACTAAGGTGCAATTCATCACCAGAGGCACCCATCCTGTCTCAGCCTCCCTTTCATAATTTAATCAGAGATTAAACTTTTGTGTCAAAGGACATATAGTCTCCATTCCTCACTATTTTCCAACAAATGAATTAGCAAATAACAGATTTACAGAAAACCAGAGGGTGAAATCAACCACCCATCTGACGCCTTTATCTACAGGTTTCCTTCCAGGTAGCATTTGGCCTGTGCTTAAGCACCCCCATGGGCAAAGAGCTCACTACCTTCCAAGGCAGCCTGTTCCATGCCAGCATTATTGGCATTATTGAAACACAGGGCATGCTGATATGACTGGTCATTTGTTTCAAGAAACTCCACACGACTTACCTTGCCCTTGATATGGGACTGGGAGTCAGAAAACTTAGATTCTATTTGTTACTTGATAGATGACATTGGGCAAGTCGTTTCTTCTAAGTTCACTTCCATGTTCTCACCTTCAAAATGATGACGTTGGACTAAATTATTGATTCTCAAACCTGGGTAATCATTGCAACCACCAAAGAAACTTGTTAGAACCATAGCAAACCTTCTGAATCAGAATCTTTGAGACCTGGGCTCGGGAATCCTGTCATTCACAAACCCAAGTGATCTCATGAAGCCAGCCTGGGTCTGGTGCAGGTCGAGGCCTCTGGGATCACATGGACTAGATGAGCCTTTTGGTCTTCTTTGGCTCTCAAAATTCAATTTGAGAATTTTGTTCTGTGATTCCCATCTTAGTAATAATACAAATACTCATATAACTATAATCTTTTTGTCATGATATACCACCCTAGGTTTTAAAAGCGAGGAGAGGGGAGGGTATCACTAATAATGTAAAGAATTTTTCTCTAACTCTACCCCTTCCTGTATGGGGGGAATCTCTGGGGCTCCACAAACCCCCCATTTCAGTTACAGGGGGATTCTGCTCTTCTACTCAGGCTCTGCTTCTGATGAGCACCCCTCGCCCTGGAGTGACACATGTGTCATCTCTGAAACACAAGAATTCCTCCAAAAACAATGTTGGTGCTATTGTTCTCACTACATCCTGCTGATGACAATTATCCTATGCTTGCTAGAGGTGTCACTGTGAGTCACAGCCACTAAGTCCACTGAGGTTGCTGATGAAAGGGCCACAGGCATCGCTAAGTTACAAGTAGATCAAATGGGCTTCATCTCATGTGCTGGCTCAGACCAACCGAGCATCCCATGCCTGCATCAAGGTTTGGGGGAAATGCCATGACCACTTAATTATGTCTGTTATGAACACAAGGATGAAAAACGATGGTATGCCAAGGACGTACCATCTAGTCCAAATCCCCTCTTTTATTTTTAGGTCTTTGTTTTGTTTTACAGATGAGAACACTGAAGCCCAGAGAAAGACTTACCCAAATTTCCACAAGTACTGTAAAGACACAGATTCTCCCAGGCAAAATCTTGGTTGGAGGCGGCTGGCCAATATGCAGAATTTGAGGCTTGTGGTATGTTTTCGTGTGTGTGTGTGCACTCGCGCACGTGTTTCCCTTTAGAAACCCAAGCAATACTCCACATTCTAATGCAATGCCTCTTGTGCATAGTCTGTGTGGGCTTCCCAGATGTTTATCTGCCCTTTCAAAGTTAAAAAGAAATTCTCTACAGGATTTACCCAGGCAGCATGATCTTAGGACATTACTTACTGCATTTTCTAATAGTTGCTATTTCCCCTTTGTTAAAGGGTCAGCTATAAAATGACGCTTCCTTTGCCGAAAGCCTGTACTGCCAGACAGATTAGATAACTCAGGGGATTTGCAGCACACTGTAGAGCCTTTAACCCCTGGGTCACTCTTTCATCTCTCACCCAGATTAGGCCTGACAGCTGTTCCGGAGTCTTCTTGAAAGGGAATGCCCAGCCACTTTTCCCAAGACAATCAACACCTTTTTGAATGTTTAGACATAAATTTTGTCATCCCCTTTACTCTAGTTGTCTGTCATTCCTCAAATCAACAGAGATCCATGATGTCACGGTGAAGTTTAGTTGGCACAGAACAGGGAGGCACTGACCACTGAAACAGGCAATGGCTGTCTAGCCCCAAAGCTCTGTCCACAGGCCACACGTAAAAAGATTTCACCACGTGTGATCACTTCTTTGTCACATTTCCATAGAGTTCTTTCTTCTCCACCATGTCCACTTCCCAGAGTGATGCTGAGAACAATAATGGTAGGTCTTGCAGATTGAAATCATACGATGTTCTGGTTGAGTTCAACCCACTCAGAGATCTAGCATAGAATTCACCTCAGAAAATTTATCGAGTTGCATGATGATTATTGGGATTGTTGATTCCATCATAGGAATAAAGACTTAAGTGGGAAAGAATACATTATAAATGGGATTTTTAAATATTATTGACCCAGAGCAATAATAACTTTTCCAGTTAAAGGACACCTCATACTCAGGAACCCCTCCAACCGTAATGGTGCTCATTCTTTTAGTATTCATGGGGTGGCAAAACATTTACATACTTACATATCTCTGGAATTTGTGTCATAAATCCTAGTCTCCCAAATTCTCCCTCCACCTTCTCCAAGTTTCTCACAGATTGGGAGTCTCTGTCTGACCCAGTGGATTTATGCGTGTGTGCATTCTTATAGGTAACAGTATCTGTTGAAATAACCCGACAAAATCTCTGTTCCTACAATTACGTTTTGTTTTCATGAATGTACAACAGTCGTAAAAACAGGGTGTCAACAGAAAAGCAGGCCATTGACAATTTCCAACCCAAGTTACTATTTATTTGTATTTATTTGTATCCCAAATCTTTCAAGGGGAGGCTAAGTCAGCTCAGATGATCCCCATGACACACTGGCTCTGATAATGCTGCTGTGGTTTCATTATTTCTTCTACTTTCCTAAGTATCATTAATAAATTAGGGATTATCATGGAGTATTATTAGACTTTTCTTTACCAAATAAAGTATTATGAAAGGAAGGTATTTTGGAGAATTGTGGTGCAGTGAAGAAAACATTAGATTAATAGTAGGAAGACCCATTCTTATTATCATGTTGGGTATTTGGCCATGTGATTGAACCCTCCTGAGCACCAATTTTGTCACCTATACATTGGAAAAATAATTCCCTTTCCTGCCTCACAGCAGAGTTACAGAGATCAAATACATTAATGTACACAAAAGAATCTGCCAGCTTTAAAGTTTTGCAGTGTGACTTGTAATACATTTTTTACTATTATAAAAATAATGGTAGTTTATTATGGAAAACTGCAAAATGTAATAAACCATGAAGTGATTTAATATTAACTCATGATCTCACAATTCAGAAGTATTACCTGTTACAATTTTGACATGTGGATTTCCACACTATTTTTGCTCTCCATATGAGTGTGTGAAAGTGTTTAAAAACGGAAGTCTATAAGCATGGTTTTATGATGTACTTTTTTTCACTTAAGAAATCTTGAGTATGGTGGGCTGAAGTGTGTTTCCCTAAAAATTGTATGTTGAGGCCCTAATCCACAATGTGACTCTATTTGGAGATAGGCCCCATAAGAGATAAAGGTTAAATGAGGTCATAAGGGTGGGAGCTTAATCCAATATGACTCATGTATTTTATAAGAAGAAAAGATACCTGGGACATGTGCACACAGAAAATAGTGGCTATGTGAAGACACAGGGAAAAGGTGGCCATCTACAAGTCAAGGCCAGAAACGTGAGAAATAAATTTCTATTGTTTAAGCCACGCTTCTGTGTGTCTTCTTATAGCAGCCCTAGCAAACAAATACTCTGGGCATTCCTGGTTAAATATTCTTAAAGAATTTGATTTTTAATGTCCATGAATTCATTATTTTGATAGAATTATGTAATTAATCCCCTATTTTGATTATTTAGGCCATTCCCAGTTTTTATTATAATAAATAATGCTCCAATATCCTTAGACATTGGTAAACTTTTTTTTTTTTTGGGGGGGGTGCAAAATGCTCTCCAAAAGGACTGTAATATAAATTAATGGGACTCAACTATGGGAATTCTTTGTGCTATTTTGGCATCTTTTCTGAGTTAAAAATGATTTAAAATAAAAGTTGAAGAGAGAGAGAGACAGCCCATAACAAGGATAGAATATTCTACAATATTTATACTAGTATTATCTGCAGCCATGATTATTTAGGTACAAGACCAAACAAGCCTTCTTGGAGATCAATGTTCTGATTACATCCATCAGAGACTCTACCATAAATGCTTTCCATTAGTAGGAATTTGACAATTTGGTGCACAAAAGGGATGGGAAAGAAATTATGCTCCACAGAAAGTATCTTTCTAAAAATTATTGTTCCTGTACAGAGAAAAGCAAATGCAGAAGTGTAGGTGAGCTCACTGCCTTCGGTGGTCTCTTCCTTAATTGTATAAGCAGTGGCTGTAGGTACCTGTCTTCCTATGTCCCCCATATTATGAGAAGATTTACCCTGGCTCTTATAATCAGGGTGGTGCTTCCTGGGATTTGGGGGGAGTGAGATAATTCAATTAATGTCCAGTATTTACTAAGCAACTAATGCATACAAATTTTGTTGGAAGGTACAGAAATTAATAAGGATGAGTTTCTACCATCTAGATGGACAAGCTAGTGAAATAGACTAATAGGAAAACAATGAACTCTCATGAAAATTGAAGGCAATAATCCTATCGGGAGCTGGCATAGTACTGACTAAGCATTAAAGAGATCAGGGCATCAATAATAGAGGAGATGGCATTGAGGGACATTGAAGGTATTGCTAAGCAGAGGCAGATGGAAAGCCTCTAAGAATACCTCACATCTGAAAGGAATGCCTTGGGGCCAGGGAGGTACAGTGCCTGGGGTGTGTGATGTGGGATGCACCCAGGTTTGGGAGCCACAAATAATACCGCAAATGGGTTTGGGGTAACTAGGGAGCCACCAAGAGTTTTTTATTTGATTTGTGTTTAAAGATCCCTGAGAAAACTGTAAGGGATAAAAAGTAGAAGAAAATATATCGCAACTGGTTCAAGAGTGGCAGAGGGGAAAAATTTTCTCTCTACCCCACCCCCCAGAATTCAGTTCAGGAGGATGCTGCTGTACTTGGCAGAGCCAGAAAAATGGGAGTTACATGTCAGTCACACACACAAGGCAATGAAATGAGGTGATCAGACAAAAGAATCCACACATTTTTTTCCCAAGTGCTTGGCAGACAGGTTTATTTGTCAAGGCATGGAAAAATGGTTCACTCTTCACTTGTGTTTATGCACAATGCACCTTTATTTGTAAGGTGTCAGTCTTGCATTTGCCAATCTTGATGTGACTTTCAGAAAGTTACATACCCTCCCTAAACCTCAATGTTCTCCTTTGTCTAATGTGGATAATGATTATCTACCTCATAAAGATCTTGAAAGCATTAAATGAGATAACACATGTGAAGGTGTTTATTAGCTATAAAGCGTAATACAAATGTTATTATTATTATACTAATTCTGTATTTCTATTTTATTTGGTGGGAATGACAGAGAAAATATTCTGTACTATTTTACCAGAAGGTGGCAGCATGTGGTTTGCTAGGCACATCCTCTCTCTTAAATCTAGGAGGTATTTTCTGGAGACTTCTTCAAGCAACTCTGAAAATCTCATGGGAAGACCCTGATTCTTCTGTCTTATTTTGTTTTGATTTAGACTATAGGAGGATTAATACAGAGAAAAGTTGTAGGAAGCAAAGTCTTCTTAGAAGTTCAATTAAAGAGAATGCATTTTTTTTCCTGGCCCCACCCCTGCTGTGTATGCGACATTCAAGGCCCCACATTTGTTTGAGTCTTCTTAAAATGCCTTCATTGTTGCCTGTTGTTTGGAGCAGGGACTTATGGTTTTATGGATCTGATTACTGCTTTTATCTGATTGTCTTGTCTTCTACATGTTAATCCACATCAGCACCCCCATGTGCATTAACTGAACACTTCTGGCTGCAGAGATGATCTGAAGAAAATTTCAAAGCCAGTCATATCCTTCAGGATCTTACAGCCAGTCTTAGTGGGAAGATGGAGCATGAAAGGGTTTGAAAATAGTTACAAAATAATATATCAATGTGACAAAACAAAGGTGCTACTGGCTGAATAGTGGGACCCTACAAATACAGAAATGGTCAGAGTAAGACAGGTGGTAAGAAGGCTTTTTGAAGGAAATGTATTTGCCCTGTTACTTCAAATCAGAAAAATATGTGTGATGTTTTATAACCTATTCCACTGCACACACCTCCCAAACAGACCCAACATACCCTGCACACCACCGTTCCACTCAGTGCTCTACATTTGTATATGTATGTATCTCCTTAGACTATTGTTTTCTTTAGACTTTGTTAAGATATATTACTTCTCATTATTTCTTAAAGTGATATAATGGGGCGCCTGGGTGGCGCAGTCGGTTAAGCGTCCGACTTCAGCCAGGTCACGATCTCGCGGTCCGGGAGTTCGAGCCCCGCGTCAGGCTCTGGGCTGATGGCTCAGAGCCTGGAGCCTGTTTCAGATTCTGTGTCTC
Organism: Prionailurus viverrinus; assembly: GCF_022837055.1. NCBI lineage: Eukaryota > Metazoa > Chordata > Mammalia > Carnivora > Felidae > Prionailurus > Prionailurus viverrinus. The sequence goes on along the minus strand of NC_062569.1, from coordinate 83,917,261 downwards.
CCTCTCTCTCTGCCCCTCCCCCGTTCATGCTCTGTCTCTCTCTGTCCCAAAAATAAATAAACGTTGAAAAAAAAAAAATTAAAAAAAAAAAAAAAAAATAAAGTGATATAAGACAGTTAATCTGGATATATTGCAAAACAAAGGCTTTGGAGAACAGGGACTGTATCTCTGTAAATACCTCTGTAGTGTGTCTAGTAAAACTAAATAGCTTTGTGGCAAGTAGTTTTATTGATAACGTAGAGATGGAATATATGTCAAACCTAGGAATAGCTTTAACCATCTTTTTAAAATTTTTTAAAATGTTTATTTTTTGAGAGAGAGAGAGACAGAGAGAGAGAGACAGAGCATGAGTGGGGAAGGGGCAGACAGAGATGGAGACATAGAATCCGAAGAGTTTCCAGGCTCTGAGCTGCCAGCACAGAGCCCGACGCAGGGTTTGAACTCATTACCATGAGATCATGGCCTGAGATGAAGTTGGACGCTTAACCAACTGAGCCACCCAGGTGCCCCTCTTTAACCATCTTTTTAAAAACTGCTTTCCAGTTCTCTACTTGGATAACCACTGTTCCCTTGACTTGGTTTTGCTTCCCATCTTGACCATGATGATAGTACCATATGCTGGTGTTGTCATGAAACCCAAGTTGAGTATGAAGGACAGTCCAGTTGATGCTTATTGTTTGAGTTTGCCAAGCATGGAGACAATGAAAGAAGATATTTTTTAATTTTAGGAACTATTTACGGAGTGACATGAGGTGCATAATCTGTGCCTATGAATCCAAAATTGACAGTATGCCAGATTCGGTTTCATTAGGAAAGAGCCTAGGACCCCATGCATGATTCAATCTCTGTGATCATTGTGATAGGAACTGGGAAAATATCCAGATCTATAAAATTTTTCCTGCAGCCCATAAAATTTATAATTAGCCACTGCCACCATTTTTACTTCCAAATTTATTTTAAAAAAACTGTCTGATTTTTGCCCAAGATCCAATTGAAATGGTCTACTATCACAGAATAAGAAGCAAAGATTTATCTAGCCAGGTATTTATTTTGCCCGTGAGATTAAACTAATAATTAAAGCATATTAAGGTCATTCTAGACCACAGGAGACATTTGCTAACACACAGGTTGACCTGTGAAAGTTGTTACTTCCCTGAATCTCATTTTACCTATATGTAAAAAAAAGATGGCATAGATTGTCTCTGTGGTCTCTGCCAGCTTTGACCTTCTGCGATTCTGAGAGATGTCAAGTTTTGGTAGTTGACCGGGATTCAGTATCAGGCTCCTTCCTGAAAGGAATAGGGAGGGTCTTTTAAACTCAGTTTTGTTCAGTGTGTGTATTTGTATCACCACCTGAATTGACTGGTTGACTGGCCCCTGGCCAATAATGAGGCCTAACATGAAAACTCTGCCACCAGATCAACCTCTTCCCCTTCTGGTTTGGAAGCACCATGCAGGTAGTGAAAACTTCATTTCAGAACTGCCTAGATCCTCCAACAAATATAGAAAATAATGAACACTGCCTCTGATGATGAATATCCCCAAGCTAGGGCAATTTTCATCTATGGGTCAGCAAAAAGGACATTGCCCTAGATAGAGTAAGAGAGCTTAAATTTGAGACCTAGCTCTGGTCCTAATATTGGCATAAGTCCTGGGTCTGACCTTCAGTTTACAGATATTTAAAATGCAAGAATAACAGCTAACTACATTGCCTATGGTGTTTTCCGGGTGACATAATGGATGTGAATTTTTATGAAGATACAGCATTCAACATTAATTGAGAATCCACAATAAAAAAGTAATATGGTTTTTAAGGACACTTCAAATCACTTTTGGGAAACAAGAATGTGGCAGACATGCAAAAGAGTAATGTAATAAAAGACTAATACTGATAAGTTTATGAAAGGAGTACAAAATGGCATGAGCAGAGACAATGTCCATATAATTCACTACATCAATAGAGAAAATAAGTTAAACAAAAAGAAAATCTCAACAGGTCACAAACTAGTACAGGGGAAAAAACACTTGATAATATAGCTACTCATGAATAAAAGCTATCAGAAAATACCCGTAAAAAATCTTACCAAACTAGAAAGATGCCACATGCTGGGAACCTAAAACAAATGTCATTAATAACGTTAGAAACATTCCTAGTTAAATACGAAAAGTTACAGGTGCATACCATATTTATAGCTGTTATCTCCCCCTACACTATACTAGAGATCCTACCCCATGACATAAGACAAAATAAAGGAACAAACAAACCTATTAACTATGGGGGAAAAAGCAAAAAAAAAAAAAAAGTCTCATTATTTGTAGATATTATGATCATCTATCTGGAAAATCCATGAGAATCCATTTAAAAAATTATAACTATTAAGATATATTTAATATTTTCTTTTATTAATATTTAATATTCCTATATCAATAGCTTTCCTAAATACTAACAAAATCAATTACAAAGTATAAAATAAAAATTGCAATCACAATAGCATATTATAACATTGCTATAAATGTGAAAACTATAGGATTTATTAAAATTCATAAAGACTTGGATAAATGCAGAGATAAACAGTACTTCTGGAAGGGAAGACTCATAAATAAGCAGTTCTGGGTGACAAAAGAACAAGGCAGTTTCATGCATGTTGGCATGTGAATATCTTCAAGACATTTTAAATGAAAAACAAAAAAAGGAGGGGTGCCTGTGTGGCTCAGTAGGTTAAGTATCCTACTCTTGAGTTCAGCTCAGGTCATCATCTCCCAGTTTGTGGTATCGAGCCCCATATCAGGCTCTGTGTTGGCAGTGTGGCACCTGCTTGGGATTCTCTCTCTTTTCTCTCTCTCTGCTCCTTCCCTGCTCTCTCTCTCTCTCTCTTTCTCTCAGGATAAATAAATAAACTAAAAAAAAAAACATCAGTTCCAGATTTAAATCCCAGCTCTGCCACTAGCTAGTTGTGTGACCTTGGGCAAGTTACCCTACCTCCCTGAGCTTCAGTTTCCTCATCTCTACAGATGGACTAATAAAAATACCTGACTATGGTGACATCTTAACTAGAAACCTCTTGTAGCCTACTCTGTAATTTTGGATAATTTTTATTCCATATGAAAATACTATGTTTTCCAATTTTCTATCATGAAAACCACTACTACTTTTATATGAATAATATCTTTAACTGACCTCTTTCTCTGAGATGCCATGTGATGAAATGTTAATGGACCAAGTGCGTTTTAGAATCTGCACCAGAAAAACACACACTTCATTGAGCGGGGGGGGGGCGGGGGGGGGCATTCCTCTAATGCACAGGGGACTGGTCAAAGAAGATCACTATGAAGAAGCTTCCACAGCATTTCTTTTCTTTGTGATTTGCTATAGATTGTGCCCTTTCTCTTCTCGGTGAAGGAAATGGGGAAAAAGATAAATGAGAATTTGTAAAGCAAGTCAGCTTCCAAAGAAAAAATCATTTCCAGATAAGAAGGCAGACCTTCCCCCAGCGTGGCTGCAGGTGAGACAGAAGTCAGTAACCAAGATTAATATTTTAACAAGGATGTAGGCATAAATAACATCATTACCAAATGTAATTTCACAAACCGGAGAGGTTGTGTCTGTGAGTTTTTGCCTGATTAGGCTTTTGGAGGAGGAAGAAGGGAGGCAATAGAAATGCAGTCAGAATTTGATTTTTATCACCTCAGAATTACAGGAAAGAAATGGTGAGCCAGTAGAGCATAAGAATTCATGTTCAATATCCCAAGGGAATTCTTTAGGGGCAGGAAAACCTATATAGACTGTACACAATTTAAAACGTACGTTACATGAATCATGCATGTTGGAACTGAATCTCCCAAAATCTTTTTTTAATTTTTTAAATTACGTTTATTTATTTTTGAGAGACAGACCACAAGTGGGGGAGGGGCAGAGAGAGAAGGAGACACAGAATCCGAAGCAGGCTCCAGGCTCAGAGCTGTCAGCACAGAGCCCGATGCGGGGCTCAAACTCATAAATGTGAGATCATGACCTGAGTCGAAGTCAGACACCCAACCAACTGAACCACCAGGTGCCCCTGAATCTTCTAAAATCTTAATCACTGATCTGTAAGAACACAAGTTAAGTTCTCAGTTAGCATTAGTTTGTTTTTCTTTCATTGCGGTTCACATGCAATCTGCAACATCCACTCATTCAGTTCAGGAACACGTTTACCATTGTCCGCAGCTCCTTTGTGAACTTCAAAATCTCCTTAGGGGCCTACCTAGCCCATTATACAGATAAGTTGATTAATTTTCAAAAACATTAACTGAAAATATTAAATGAGAAGACAAATGAAGCTCCATGACCTTACTTTTCTGCTCAAAATACCCCAAATATATACATCAGTTTGTTCTCTTTGACACAAAACCTTCCTGGTTAAAAATTTCCTATCAAACTCTTACATACTAGAACAAAAGATCTGTATCTGATACGCTCAGCCTGTCCTTGCACGCACCTCCCCCCTCCCCCACACCTCACGGAAACATTTCTTCCTCATTCCACTGCCCCTGAAGGTCCAAGCCCAGGAGGTTCTGAATAGCCTCAGACTCCTTGGAGCACCAGGTTCCAAGAGAGGCTGGACAATTCTTTCAGCCTGTGTCTCAGCATCCCTGACTCCTGGCTTCATCCTGTCACAAGGTCCCATGAATGTCAGGGCCAATGTATGAAAGTCCCCAGATTAATGTTACATGATACATCACACTTTAGTGGCTAATAAGCCACCCCATCATCATCATCAAAAGCATTTCTGAGCATCTCTTGCTGAAAGCAGTGTATCATCCAGAATGTTTGCAACATTAGTCTGTTTCAGTGGCTGGCCTGGGAAATTTTTTCTGGAGCTGTAGGGTCCTTCCTTAAAGGAATTGTAGAGTTAATAGGTTGTCACAGGTCTGGGTGTCACCAAATGTGTGATCAATCCTAAATTAAGTCATAACATGGAGTGGCCGATGCTGGACCAATCAGAATCTAGAACTAATAAGAGAGAGGTCAGGTTTTGATCCTATTGGAACCAGCCAAGTTCTGTTATGGACTCAGCCACTCCCAGTAACCCTTGGTTACCCTTGGTTCAGGTGGTCATTTACAAATGCCTATTCTTGTTCATGATGGGAAGGCATGTACAAGTGTATGAATGACTTCTTAGAGTTTCTCAGAACTCCTGGAGACAGAAAGCAGACTCAGAGCATGTACTCTACCAGTGATGAGAAAGGGATCCTGGGTTTGGAGGGAAAAGATCTGGGTTTGAATTTAGGGTCCCTATTTCCTTGCATATATCTTGGGCAAAACTATTGATCACAATGAACTCGAATTGCTTCAACTGTAAGATGAGGATAATGGCCACTGCCTACTTTGCAAGGTTATTGGAAAGCTCAAGTTTGGCAATGAATGCGAAAGTGTTTCATAAAAAATCATATACACATATTTGGAATGATTTGTGTTGTATTATTGTCATCATTGCTGGTGCTGATGAGCATACTTAATGTGTATAAGAACCACCTGGAAAACTTGTTAAAATGCAGATTCTAATTCAGTAGGTCTGGGAAGGGACCCAAGAGTCTGGCTGCTTTTTTTTTTTTTTTAAATAAAATCCCAGGTGATGCCAATACCGCTGGTCTAGAGACCATCCTTTATGTGGCAGCCACTCAAAACTACTTAGGACCCTTGAAAGTGATGAATGTCTAGAATGATTCCATATATGATTGGGGGTGAGAATCAGAATATCTTAGAGTGTCTATTCTATTTTGGACATAAAGGCAGTTTTTACTTTGCACTGATTGCACACACTGAGAGCATACGAGTCTGTCATACAACTTCTGTTGTGGACTGTTGGATTCTGTTACCATAAACCATAGATGCAATCAAAGAATATTGATGAATGTCCTATACCTTTTTTTCCTCTAGATATTTTGCTTTGCCTAACTACTCAGCTACTCTTTAGAGAAAATTCAATTTGGCAATTTGTTCTTTGTGGTCCCGAGAAATGATTTCCAGTAGAGAAGAGTTCTGACCGGATGACCTGAGAGGGACCTTTCCCTTCCACGTGTCCACCAGGCCCCGTAGACTCTCAGCAGCTCTGCTCACTGTGAGATTCATCTTTGTCACAAATAGCAAATCACATGCTATAGGATATCACAATCTCATTATGGGATGTCATCTCACAGCACAAATAAATTATTTTCACCAGATTTACAGACCACGCAGCCCATGTCACAGCCAGCATGTGATGGATAGGCTCTATCTGGATGCATTTGGGTGTGTGATTTACACATGGCAGGACCCTGGCAGACGTGGACCGCAGCCAGCCCCAGAAGGGCTCTAGAGAAGGTTTCTCCTTCACGGTCTCTTAAACACAAAACCCAGTGGTTGGAAAATGTTGTGGCACCTCCTTTAAAGGAAAGAAATAGAGACTGCTTCAAAAACCTTGCTGTAACACTTTCCTTAGCATCTCGTGTATTTGAATTTAGATCTCACAAACCAAGGGATTGTGGTTGAATTCACACAAGACTTCATTGGATGGGCTGGCAAAGAAAAGTCTGGTATTATATTTCCTACTATGAAAAAACTTCTTTAACAAGATAGTGTATCTTCCATGAGAAAAAGCATTGTGCTGTTGCATTTTGAAATTTCTATGGAGATCAAATGTCATCAAGAAAATAAGGTGTGAGAGAATTACAAGCATCCTTTTACTTGTGGCCACTTATCTCTGGAAAGAGAGAACTGAGTCTTATGAAATGAAACAGTATGAATTTCATAGTGGAGACTTTCAGTGCTAAAGGTCCTAAAACCCCTAACATCTTCTATTATACCCTAATCGCTTGCCCACATTATTGTTGCCCAATCTCTGCTTGAATATTTTGGGTACTGGGGAGATCACTATCTCCAAACAATTTTTCTTTTCTTTTTGAAATACTTGGGCCCTTGGAAAGGTCTTACACAGAATAACTCTGTCACACAGTGTCTCTGACTGTCCCCCTCTGGCCCTAGTTCCGAGTCTTAGTGGCTAACAGCATAAGTCTATCGCATCAACTCTCCAGCTCCCCTACCTCTCTAAATTCCACCTCCCCCCAAGCCATAACCCTAATATCTCATATCATTAATGCTATGTTCGTGTGGTCCCTGTAGGAAATTCAGTTTTCCAAAGAAGTGACATCATACTTGAGATTAAAGTTATCATTTGTTTCTAATTCGGTTGTGCGTGCTTATCAGAGAAAGGAAAAGAGAGAGAAATAGAACAGCAAGAAAGAAAAAGAGCAATGCCATGCTAAATTAAGCTGGTGATTCTATCCATCTTTTGCCCCAGTGACTGTGCACCCCAGGATAAGAGGGGATTCTAGTTTCTCTGTTGGACCAGTTCCAAGGTGTCCCTACATATAGGCAACTTATTTCACTGGGCATGTTTTAAGTATTTAAGATTGAAAGAACGGACCTACGCCGGCCGACTCCATCTTGTTCTGTGTCCTCCACCTTGAGTGACTATGTCCCCGACATGCCCCCTTTCCGGGAAAATTGCAGAAACCTCAGACCACACCTCCTCCCCTTGAGTAACCTCCCGCTCACCCTTTCAAACTTCCTGATCAAAACCCGTCCAGCGACCTGCGTAACAGGACTCCTACCCTTCCCCAGCCAATTGGCTGAGGCCACAGCCATTACCTCACCAACTGCCCCTAGACCCCTATAAAACCTTGTGCTTTTGAAACTCGCTCGCTCTCCCTCTCCGGGATCTCACCACTGCGTCGTCGGTGCAGGTAGGAGGTTGAGCTCGAGCTAGCTCGAATAAAGGCTCTTTTGCTTTTGCATCAGACTCGGCTCCCTGGTGGTCTTTAGGGATCACGAATTCTGGGCATAACAAGATGACTTTTTTTGGTATTGTTATAACATAGCACCTGAACATGAGCCAGCTACTTCATTTGGGAAACTACTAATATTTTACAGATACTAATTTTAAGCTAAGTGTATTAGTTTTCCACTGCTGCTGTAACAATTACAACACATCTAGTGATTTAAAGCAACACAAGTTTATTATCTTATAGCTTTGGATGGTCAGAAGTCTGAGTCTTGCAGGGTCAACTTGATTTTAGCAGGGCTATGATTTTGTCAGTAGGGCTGCTTCCCTTCTGGAGGTTCTAAGCATCCCTGGATTCTCCCAGCATCTAGAGGCCACCTACATGCTCATGGCCTCCTTCTCTGACTCTGTCTCTCCTAACTCCGTCTTACAAAGTCTCCTGTGATTACATGAGGCCCAGTGGGATAATCCAGGCCAACCTCCTCATCTCCGGATTCTTAACCACATCTGCAAAGTCCCTTTTTCCAATTAAGATAACATATTCACAAGTTTCCAGGAGTAGGAGGTGGACTTGGGATGGGAGGAGGCATTAGCGTACTACCAGAAGTTGAAGAAGCAGAAGCAATCGTGCATTTTCTACTATAAAGTGTGTCTTTCCTGAGCAATAAAGATGATAGGCTGAGGAAAGCATAGGCGCCCCAGAGTCTGATCCCAACATCCCTCCTCTTCTGCCTGGCTGGGTCACAGGGTAATTTATCTTCAGAGCTGGGATGAAGGAGGGGGATGAGACTCTCAGGGAGCACAAGGCAAGGCGGCACCCACACTCGGGAGCCAGTCGTACTCACTCACGTGCCCTGAGAGCCAGGGCCTCCTGAAATTTCAAGCCCTGGGAACGTTGCTTGCCTCATGCTTGGCCGTTCATCCCTTTATCTTTCTATGCCTCGGTTTTCTCATCTGTAAAACTGGGATATAAAGTTAATAATCATTGCTCTTTTTCATCCCACTTTTTTTATTTTGCTTTCCTTTTTTGTAAGAAAGTTATATAAAGGCACTCTGTCACCGGTAAAACGCTAGGCATGCATTTATGACAGCTATGATATTTTTTTTGAGCATGAGGGTAGAAGAAATACTTCCTACTTTTCACCCAATTAATATAAAAGTTAATTCATGTAAATGAAACATATGAAGGCACATGTTTACAAAGACAAATCAGAAAATGCCCAAAAGGAACTGTACTGGTTTATGGCAATGGTTCTTCAACCTTGGCTGCCCGCTGGAATCACCCAGGGAGCTTTCCAGAGCACTGATGCCTGGGTCTCATCCCCGGACACTCTCATTTAATTGGTGTAGGGGGCAGCCCAAGCACTGGGATTTTTAAAACTCCCCAGCTGACTCTAATGTGCAGCCAAGGTTGAGAAGCGCTGGTTAATGACGACTTTAGAAGCCTCAGAAATGTGTTTTGAATTGATTTAAATTTTATGGACAGTAGAGAACACACTTTTCATATTTGCAGAGGGTATGCCGTAGGATCAACATGACCGGCAAAATTCACAAAATCATATTCTGATTCATATACAAAACCATTCTGTTAATGTATAGGAGGTATCTAAACATCAAAGTGCAACCTAATGCTTATTTTTGCCCCCAAATTAAATATTACGGATGAGTAAAAGAAGAGCAGCCTAATATAATGTTTCCTTCATAGATTAAGTCCTATCTTGGCCCAGGCAGTGCATCTAAAGATAATTTCTTTAGTGTTTTTATTTATTTTTGAAAGAGAGAGAGAGAAAGCAGGGGAAGGACAGAGAGAGAGAGGGAGAAACAGAAACCGAAGTAGGCTCCAGGCTCTGAGCTGTCAGCACAGAGCCTGACACGGGGTTCGAACCCACAAACTGTGAGATCATGACCTCAGCTGAATTCTGACGCTTAACCAACCTAGCCACCCAGGCGCCCTGGCCCGAGTAGTATTTCTAGATAGTAGCACATTAGAACCTGCTGAAGAGCTTTGAAAATGCCCTAACAGCACCTCAGATCAGGTAAGTTAGAAGCTCTGAGGGTGAGACCCAGGGATCCAATTTTTTTTAATTTCCCCAGGTGACTTCCATGTGCCAACAAAGTCAGAACTCCTAACGTAATTCAGTAAAACTCAAAAGCAGTGTGACCAGCATTTATTGAGAACAGGCCATTTCTTGTCAGGAACTGCAAAGAGGTTGCTTCCTACCCTCAAGTGGCACCTAGTCTTGGGGCACCTGGGTGGCTCAGTCGGGTAAGTAAACAACTGTTGATTTCGGCTCAGGTCATGATCTTACGGTTTGTGAGTTCGAGCCCCGCATCCGGCTCTGTGCTGACAGCATGGAGCCTGCTTGGGATTCTCTTTCTCCCTCTCTCTTCCCCTCTTCCACTTGCACACACACACACTCTCTCTCTCTCAAAATAAATAAATAAACTTAATAAAATAAATGCTCTCTGTTTAAAAACACACAAAAAGAGGCACCTAATCCTGTGAAAAAGAAAAGCATGGCAACATATAGTTAATAAAGCTAAGAACAAGATGCAGTGAGCATATAGAGAAAGACAGGCATGCCATTTCTCCTTTGACAGGGCCTGGAAAAGAGAAACTGAGCAGACCACTTCAAAGTTCAGTGAGGGATTTGGTGAAGGTGAGAGCTGACCCAGGGCCGTGGTGAGAAGAGAACTTCTAGATGATGGGGCACATGCAGAGGACCAGAAGCCAAAATGAAAGGAATTGGCCATATCATAGAGCATCACTAACGTTCTCAGAATTACCATAGAATTGTCTACACAATGTCTTATTGAATAGAGAATACATTAGCACTCATCAAACTATTTAAACTCAATTCTTGAAATACTACTCAGAATTAAAGGGATCCAACTGGTGATGAACACATAAGAAGGATGCATCTCAAGGGAATTGTGCTGTGTGGACATAGCCAATCTCAAACCACTACATACTGTATGATCCCATTTATATAACAGTCTTGAAATGACAGAATTATAGAGCTAAAGAACAGATTTAAGATTCCCAGGGGTTAAGGATGGGAAGGGTGGAGAGGAGGGGGTGGTGTTAGAAAGAGAGAGATCATAGTGGTGATAGATTCATTATGTACTTGATTGCAGAGGTTATATCAATCTCCACATGCAACAAAAAGGCAGAGATTGATACACTCCCATCACACCAGTGGCAATTTCCTGATTTTGAGATTGTGCTACAATTACATAAGATGTAACCATGGGGAAAACTGAGGGAAGGAGGCACTGGAACTTCCAATGAATCTATAGATATTTCAAAGTAATTTTTTAAATAAACTAATAAAATAAAATAGATTGTTACAAAATAAACCCCACAATTATAATATTACTATGATTCGAAAGACAGTTTAGGACCCCAAAAAGAATGACACAAAATTTCTTGGATTTCCTTTTATTTTTTCACTCTCTCCTTGTTTCTCTTTTTCTTACCTGTCTTCCTTTCCCCCTTCCTTCCTTTCTCTTACTTTTTTCTTCTGTTTTCCTCTCTTCCGAATCTCTTTTCCAAAATTACAGCTTGCAGAATACATTTTAAGATTATTCCAGGCAATTAAAAGGAGGGGAAAAAACAATAAAGGCCCTAAATGATAGAGAAAAGTTAGTGATGTTCCAATAAGTCTCAGTAGTTACTGGCTACAAGCCCATTCTGAAAATTTAGTTTATAATTTACACAGCAGGATACTCACATGCTATTTTATTAATATGCTAACTTCAGGCTAAAATAAGAACCAAATAACATCTCAGTTACAGCTCCTTTAGCTCCTTTAATCTAATGGTGACATATTAACAGCAAAGAATAAACTTTGGGGATGAGAAAGAAAATGCAGCTAAAATTTTAGAGGTCAGAATGTGCATATGTTTACACACTTGATTACAGACTGACATTTTATGTTTTGCTTAAAATTTGCTCATATAACAAAAAATAAAGTGGTCCTCTATCGAGAGAACTCCTATACTAACCCCCCTGATGTATCTAATAAGGATAGGTACCTCTGTTGTAGCTAAATGCTCTTGAGAAATTATCTGTAGAGCAAGTCACATCTGTCCGCTGACTTCTATGTTAATAACAAAAACGTTTGCTCTAACAGTTCTTGTTGGTGAGAAGTGGGGTGATCAGAAGCTCCCCCAACGACTGGCAGCAGGCTCAGGCCTCATCTGAACAGGACTCGAGGTATGTATTCCCTGCTCTTCCCCCTCAATGACTGATATTCTAGAAAATAGGAAGATGCTCAAACTCAGAGCCCTCAGCACGTCTTCTGTGAGATACGAGTGCTGTCAAATCATTCGTTGGTCTTCAAATGGCATAATTCATGCTCCCAAGTAAACAGGAAACATACATATAAACTTATTCTAAGGGATAAATGGGGTTTGTTGAACAACGAAAAGGCAATAGAACCTTTTCTTTTACAAAGGAAATTACATACTTTAGAAGAACTAAAAATATCTTCTAATTAAAGGGAATATGAATATCCCCTAAGGAAAAAGGAGTAGCTAATTATACTAAGAAATTTAATGAGATTATCACATACCTTAATGGTTCTAGAGTCACTACGGACTTTTTTTCTAATTGTTGGGGTAATCTGTACCTTTGATGACTTAGAGAAAATAGATAGTTTTCCACTAGGTTATTGGAAAACTATCAAGTTCCTCCAACTTCAAGTGCTCAAATAAAGCCAAATCACAACAAAATCTAGAAAACAAGGTGGGAATATAAAGAGATCCTGAGCCTTCTTGGAAGTGAAATATAAAGCAGGTGTGCCAAGAGCTACTTTCAAAAAATGAAACCCTGCCCCAAGTTTCAGATGCCAGAATACATGGAGCAGCCCGTCATGCACATGTTTCCTGCTGGCAGCAATGTGATGTGATGTGATGTGATGTGATGTGATGTGATGTGATGGGGAGCCAAGCCAGAAGGCTCAGAGGACCCAGAGGACCCACTCTATCACTGGAGACCTCTGCAGCCTGGCAGAGACTTTCCTTCCAGCCACTCTCTTGTTTTCTCTTGTCCAACTCTCCTCACTCAATTACCCTCAATTCTCTGATATGTCTCACCCAGTGATCTCCATTCTCTGTGCCTCTCCCATGGCAGGTATTACCTCTGCTGGAAAGGCTTCCTCACTTAGTCAGGTCTCTTTGTTGAGCATCGGCTATCTGACCAGGGCAGAGGAAAAGCTAGACAGGGCTCCTGCCTTGACAGAGCTTAACTGTTAGTGGGGGGTACACACAATAAACAAGTAAGCAAATAAACAAGATAATTTTAGAGTCTACTAGGAGCTATGAAGGAAATCAATAGAGCAACATGATAGAAAGCAGCTGGGGCCAAGAAGCAGGGCCACTCACAACAGGGCATCAGGGAAGGCATCTCTGAAGAGGCGACGTTAAAATGAGAACTGAAGAATACAAGGAAGCCTGCTGTACAAAGAACAGGAAAAGAGCTCCCAGACACAGGAAGAGAAAATGTGAAGGCTCTGCAGTGGGAATGGAATAGGTAAACTCGGGCAATTGAATTGAAATAAGAATGGCCAGAATAGAAGTGATTCCAAGTGAGGCCAGAGAGGTGGGATTACATAGGGTCAGGTAGGATCTACAAGGTCATGGAAGGGAATTTGCATTCTTAGTGAGATAGGAAGTCACTGAAGAACTTAAAGCAAAAGAATATTATGATCAAATTTATATTTAAAAAACATTTCTCCAGAGAAAGTAGTACAGAGAAAGCATTTTAATGGGGTGGAGGTGTTGGGAGGGGGCAGTTAGAAGCAGCAAGATCTGCTCGGAAGTTACTGCCACAGACCAGATAAGAGAGAATGGTGGCCTGGACTAAGATGGTAATTGTAGGGATCAAAGAAAATAAATGGGTTCTAGTTATATTTTGAAGATAGAATCAACAGCTCTTCTAAAAGGATTTGTCTTGAAGGATAAGAGAAATGTGAAATACAGAATCACTTGTGGTTTGGGGACTTGAACGCTGAGATGATGGTGGCACCATCTAATGAGGTGAGAAAGACTGGGGGAGAAAAAGATTTGGGGAGGAAAATGGGAGACATATTTTGGACATTGAAATATCTGTGACACATCTAAGTGGAGATGTCAAGCAGCAGTTTTGATGGGAATGAAGCATAAAGCAGGAGTTCCAATCCCCATTGCTGAAATCAAAATCCCACCCATTTGGTTTTCTCTCTACGTTTAAATATTGATACTTCTGGAACATAAGCTCCAGGTATCTCTTCTTCCAGAAAATATTGACATGTGTGTACAAAGGCACATGTACTAAGATATTTATTGTAGCATCATTTGTGATAGCAAAAAATTGAGATCCACCTAAGTATTCACAAAAAAAGAGAGTGCTATATAAACCATGCAGTACATCCATAACAGGGAATCTCTGTCAGTAGTTAACGGAGAGTTCTAGTGTTATGAAATGAGAAGATCACAAGCTATGTTTTTAAGTAAAAAGGAAAAGTCAAGTTATAGAATTACATATAATATAATCACATTTATGGGAACAAGTGGCATTATGTGAAGATAAATACATGTATATGCAAATGCAATAAAGATGTGACTCCATAAAATTACATCTGGAAAGGAGAAGAAGAGTGGGTGGGAAGTAGGACTAGGATTCTTTATTCTACTCAAGTAATGTTGGAATATTTCTAAGAAAAATATATAATGTATAATTTTAATATTTTAAATAATGCTTAAACCAGTACATCCTACCTGTTGACCTCAAAAATAATGGAATCCTCCTCTTTTATTTTACAGAAGAGAGAAGCAAGACCAGAGAAGTTGAAGTAACTTGTTAAAATCGCACAACTAGTTGAGACTGAACACAGGTTTCCTGGTGGGCGAGGCTACCCGGGTCTCAGAGATGTTGACTTGTGTGTTGGTTCGAGCTGCTATAACAGAGTACCAAGAGACTGGGTAGCTTTCTAAACAAAGAATATTTGTTTCTCACAATTCTAAAAGATCTCCAAGATCAAGGTGCCAGCATGGTCAGTTTCTGGTGAGAACTCTCTTCTGGATGGCAGCCTGCCAACTTCTTTTTTTTTTTTTAACATTTTAATTTATTTTTGAGACAGAGTGAGACAGAGCATGAACGGGGGGGGGTCCGAGGGAGAGGGAGACACAGAATCTGAAACAGGCTCCAGGCTCTGAGCTGTCAGCACAGAGCCCGACATGGACTGGGAGATCATGACCTGAGCCGAAGTCGGACGCTTAACCGACTGAGCCACCCAGGCGTTCCACAGCCTGCCAACTTCTTGTTGTATCCCTCCCATGGTAGGAAGACTAAGAGACCTCTCTGGCCTCTCTTTTATAAGGACACTAATCCCACTTATGAGGGCTCCACCCTCATGCACTAAACACCTCCTGATACCATCACATTGGAGGTTTAGGATTTCAACATGAAAATGTTAGAGGGACACAAACATTCATGCGTAGCAACAAGTTAGTATGTTTTGTTAACATTTGTGCAAGTTTAATTTCATTTGTTAAGTATATATCTGACTATACTGTATGGATTTTGAGGATTAAATGCAGGCAGTTATTTTCTATATAAAGAGTGGATGTGTATTTCTCTCAAGCTGTGGAAGGAAGAAAGGATGGATCCAAGGAATTTGGAATAAGCCAGAGAGGAGAACTCCATGAACCACCAAAGGACTGATTGGAACCTGTGAACACCTGTGTGCATGCACCCACAGGCAAAGCAGAAAGAGGACCCCACAGTTTGAGGTAAACTGATGAACTAGCCACATGTCCTAAGGAAATAACTGATGGCCAAGACTCACTTTCCTCCCCACCATGTCCTGAGAGATGATGCCTCAGCATGATACTACTCATTAGATGTCAATTTCAAGGCATAATGAAGCAGACCATGAACCGAGGCAGAATTTTTTTTGTCGTCAAGATTGGATGGACATGAGAATGGCAAAGCGTGATGCAAGAGAGAGGAAGAGACCGGAAGCTAAGAACAAGAGTGCGTCTCTGTGGTTTTGCCTCTTGGTTTTTTGTTGGTTGTTGGTTTTTGGTTTTTGGTTTGCTTGCTTTCGGTTTGGTTGGTTGGTTGGTTTTTACCCCCTGGTTGTGTTTCATCTGGTCTGAGGCCACTGGTTCTTTCAAGCGGAGGGATCCCTCCCGCCATGGCAGCCTGCCCTCTCACCACCTCTTACTGCTCCCTGTGGAGGAGAGGTGGTGTGTTTGGCTGGTTAGGCCTAAGCAATGAACCCACGTAATCTTTGCTCCTTCTTTCCTTTTCCCCTCTGAAGTCTTTTCTGTAGGAGGCATGCATCGTTTGGCTCTGCTTCTCTGTGTCCTGAATTTTAAAAAGGGAGATGTTCCTAACTGGGGCAGGGCCCATGTAGTCTTTCTGCTTGTGAAGTTTAGTATTAGTTAACTCACTAGCCCATAAATAGAAACTACATTCTCTAACGTCAACTTCATGAATAATAAAAATAACATGTTGGTTATTGAGGAGGGCACCTGTTGAGATGAGCCCTAGGTGTTGTGTGGAAACCAATTTGACAATAAATTTCATATAAAAAAATGCAAACTTACAGAAGTATATGAATGCAAATTAAAAAAAAAATAACATGTTGGCCTCCAACCTGCCTTACTCTAAAGTCTTACATGCCCCTTGGTTCAGAACTGGAGTGGACAAGAGGGCCCGTTTACGGGGCCTGTTCCAACTGGACCAATGACCGGTGGAATGGCAGGGAACAGTCCTCTCATCCAAATGGATTTGGCACGGATGACTTGGGACTTTGTGGGGCACACTGGCTGACACCAGTCGACTGAGAAGTATTCAAATCAGAAGAAAATCAGCATATTTTTTTAACATTTATTGAACACACGTCACTGTAGAAATAAATATTGTTATTATTGGAGATTTGTGTGCACTTAATGTAATTAAAATATTTTTATTGCCATGAAAATAAATCTTACTGCCTAAGACTTAAGTGTTAGAGAAATACCAGCTCATCCATCCAGTCTGCCTTGCTGTCACCTGCAAGATATGCTTCCTCCTGCCTCAACTCCTAAAATGCTTCCTTTGTATCACTCAAGCCAGTTACCACAAACAGCCTTCCATAGCAGCAGCTCTGAATATGTCTTCCCTCCCATCTCTAGTGTTGTTAGCTCTGCAGCCCAGGCACCTTATCTTCTTCATGGCTGTGTGCTTTGTAGCATCTATTATAGAGACTTGCAGTTTGTAGATAGCAAGGAAATTCAGTTTTAAAATGTTTAAAAGCAAAAAGATCATAAACCAAAAGGCTTGGAGTTGATGGCAAATCATATCATGTACTTTTCTTCTTCACAGCCATTTAATTACATATTTAAAAATCGATGGACATCAAGGACAGGAGAATTTCCTAAAGAGCAGCCTTAGGCAGTTGAGGAAGGTGCAAAGAGGGAGGTGTCTCTTGTCCTATGTTAGTGCATGGTTTTCACTATCTCTCAGCCTTGATAATTCATATTTCTTGGGGCACCTGGGTGGCTCGGTTGGTTAAGCATCTAACTCTTGGTTTTGGCTTAGGTCATAATCTCAGTTTGTGGGTTCGAGCCTCTCATCAGGCTCTGTGCTGATGGTACAGAACCTGCTTGGGATTCCGTCTCCCTCTCTCTCTGCCCTTCCTCTGCTCTCTCTCTCTCTCTCTCCCTCTCTCTCTCTTTCTCTCTGTCTCTCAAAAATAAATAAATAAACATTAAGTAACAATTAAAAAAATAACCCATATTTCTCAGGCTTTTATACCCCATCAGCATATGCAGGGGCCCACTCCCCTACAAAGTCCTTCCCCCCCATCACCATTCCCAAATGGGTATCTTTGGCGAATTCCTAAACATCCCTATCAATGCCCAAAAAGCTTCTTGAAAGTTACATGGTACCTTGCACTGCCACACCTGCCTCAGTCTCTGACTAACGCTCCAAAGCCCTTTCTCTCAGGGCTCCCCAAGCTGCCAGAGGTGCAAAGGGAGAGTAGGATCCTCCTGCATGCTGAGGAAACTATCTCACTTCCCCATATCACATCATATGGGTCCAAAGGAGGGATGCTTATGTTCATTGTCTCCTGGAGAACATTAGGGAAACAGTCCCTCCAGCTTCGCCTGGAGTCCCTTGTAAACCTCTTCCTCATTCTCTTTCAGAAGAAAGAATAGTCCCTCATGAAAATTCATGCTCCAAAAACCTGCTCTCACTTTAGTGGGGTCCCAAAGTACTTAAATAAGAACTCTCCCTACATCAGGGATTCTTTGCTTCCGGCCCTGCCTTACCCTGTACTGATTGGCCAGAGAAACAGCATGGAGCCTCAAAGCCCC
Organism: Prionailurus viverrinus; assembly: GCF_022837055.1. Classification (NCBI taxonomy): domain Eukaryota; kingdom Metazoa; phylum Chordata; class Mammalia; order Carnivora; family Felidae; genus Prionailurus; species Prionailurus viverrinus. Next base: position 83,899,106 of record NC_062569.1, on the reverse strand, counting down.
TAAGAAGTCATCCCAAATTAACCATGCACTTCATCCAGCTCTGAGCCTTGGGGCTGACAAACCTGTCTTTCCCAGTTCCATCTCAGTGCTCACATAGGCGAGTCATTGCCCGGATCCACAGCTCATCAACACAGTGGAGTGGGATTTGATGAAGGAGGGTGAGAACATTGAAAAGATCCCAGGGTAAATGTGAACTCCACAGTCCGTCACTCTAGTCCCAGACCTGCTGCTACATTCCAACCATCTTGGAAATGGGAGTAGCTTCCTCCCTTAGTTCCCTCCCCCTTTTCTTTGCCCACCTGTACATAAGGTGGTTGTACCTGGAGATCACACTGACACACTAAGAATACATATAGCTTATCTAATATTAATAGTAAACATTATTGTTTGTCCTTGTTTAGTCTCATTTGATCATTCGGACAGAGCCCATGCTCACTCATGCAAAGCTTGATGCCATTTAAAATTGTACAAACCCTGGGGCTCCTGAGTGGCTCAGTGGATTGGGCGTCTGACTTCAGCTCAGGTCATGATCTTGCGGTGTGTGAGTTTGAGCCCCGTGTCGGGCTTTGTGCTTACAGGTCAGAACCTGGAACCTGCTTCGGATTGTGTGTCTTCCACTCTCTCTGCCCCTCCCCCACTTGTGCTCTGTCTCTCTCACTCTCAAAAATGAATAAATATTTTAAAAATTTAAATATTTAAAATTGTATAAACCCAGGAATACTAATGTTGAAAGTCCCATTCATATCCTTTTAGGCTAAGAAAATAGCTTGTCACATGTTCACTGCCTCAGACAAAGCCAAGGGCTGAGAAAAAACTAAGTAGGAGCAACATTTCCTCTTCCTGGTGGAACATCCAAACCTGTGGCAGAAATTCAGTAGCCAAGCAACTATTTCTGTCTTAAGCCGTGATCTTTTCCTTGGCTGAAGAAATGCACTGAAGCACTAGGTTTTATCTGACACTCGGTGAAAATCATGTTGCAAGAGGAATAATAGAACTGGGGTTTGCATTGCAAAGGAGCCGAAATCAGCCCTTGACTTGAGCTGCAGGAGTCCTACCCGTTGCACAATTCACACACGTGATAAATTACACTCTTCTCAGTGAGAAGCTGGGCTCAAACTCATTACATTAATTTTATTGATTTATAGTCTGTGTGAGATAAAAGTCATGTGATTGCATGGCTAGCCCTGGTAATATTCCATGTTCCTCGACAGGTTTTGTGATAGGTCGAAGAGTTATTTTTTCCCCTAGGCCGTATCTTAAACAGCCAACCTCAGCATTTTTGCAAGAGCTCAGGGATGCGAGAGATCTTGTTGGTTGTGCACATCAACTCTCTTTCCCCAGCACAGTGATTCACACTTTCTGGAAACTTCTCCTCTAAACATCATACAACTTAGGGGAACACATCTAAGTGGCAGTCAACCCAAGACCAACACAAACCCCTTTGATTTTTAGATAGCTCCAATGGTTAGAAACTGCTTAAGGGGCACCTGGGTGGCTCAGTCGGTTGAGTGATCGACTTCAGCTGAGGTCATGATCTCACAGTTTGTGAGTTTGAGCCCCACATCGGGCTCTGTGCTGACAGCTCAGAGCCTGGAGCCTGCTTCAGATTCTGTGTCTCCCTCTCTCTCTCTCTGCCCCTCCCCTACCCATTCTCTGTCTCAGAAATAAACATTTAAAAAAAATTTTTTTTAAAAGAATCATGTCTCTAAAATCAATCTTCCTACCCAGATTCCAAAATGTTACTACCTTATAAACTCTTCACCCACCTCCTCCTCACAGATAGTAAATAGTTGATAAATAATAAGTACTACATGGGTATTAGACTGAAGCGGTTCATCGTATTATATATTAAAATCATGGATGTTGGAGGAAGGCAAGGCCTAAGGTGAGGCGTAACCTTCGGCAAATCATTCTCTAAGCCTTAATTTCCTCAATGTGGAAAATAATAGCTTCAACCTTACAGTGTTGAAAGGATTAAATGAGATCATGCAAGGCAAGCACTTCGGGTAATGGCTGACAGGAAGCACTCAAAATATTTAGTTGTTGTTAATATTACTGTTAACAATTATTTCTAGCAATGCTCCCCTCAATTGAAAAACCATCAGATACATATACTTGAAAGGAGACATACAAAATAACCTGCTGAGAGAGAACAATAGAAAACTTCCAACTGATAGCAAGAACTCTGGCCTGGTCAGCTCCTAATCTCTTGTGCATAACATAGTCCCTGGTACTTTTCTACATCCTTTGGGATATTGGACCTATTGTTACTATTACTTATATTATGGATATCTGAATCTATCATTTCTACCATCAGTGGTCATAATGTTGGAAGGGACCTTGGAGATTAAGGGCATCCTCTGTGTTTTACATATATTGAAAGTAAGGCCTAGGGAGAGGGAGCAATATGGCCAAGGTCATCCAGGTTCTTAATAAAAGAACTAAAACTGAAAAATGACTTCTGATTCCCAAGATAGAATTCCTCTTACTCTACCATACTGTTAGTAGATACCAAGAAATCCATCAATGTATGATATCTTTGGCATTTCAGAGCTCTATTCTGTAAGTAGATGTGTAGCCTTTCTTCATATGTGCTAGAGGAATTTAGGGAGATATTGGCTATCCTTTCCCTCCCTTCCCCCCACCCTAGTTATTTCCAAATTTTCTACTGATCACCCTCTTAAATTATATCACTTGCATGAATCTGGCCTCTTTGAATGCAGGTGACAGAAAACAAATTTGAACTAATTAAGGCAAAGGGAAATTATTTGGAAAGACTGCCAAGTGTCTTCCAGAACTTCAGGAAGTTTTGACTTTGGAAAGGAAAGAAACTTCTGGGGCCCATGGACCTTCTGCCTAGAGTACTTCCATTAATACAATGTGACTCCACTGGCACCCAGTCTCTGTGTCTTTTGTTCTTAGTTTTAAGTGAGAGAGAGAGACAGAGAGTTGGACAGAGAGACAGACAGAAAGGGAATAGATGGGTACAGCTTAGGTCCTGTCTACCCATGGACCAATTTGCTATTGTAAGTTAGAAGGTTACCCATTGTGTAGCTCAGCTAGAGACCTCCCTCCCCTAGGCATGATAGGCCCTATCTGGAAAACAGGGAATCATTGTGAGAAAAGAAGCTTCCCCAGGAGGTGTGTATGACATTCCATTTGTATCTCCCCAAGTAGATTGTGAGTCTGTGGAAGATAGGGACTATGGCAATTTCATCTTTATACAGTGTTTTCAAACATCTTATTTGCCCTGTGCGTACTAACCCTCCAATGAATATTGGTGGATTTGAATGCATTAGATCTGCAATTTCTCTTGATTCAGAAATATCAAACCAAGTTGATATTGACCAAAAAAGAGACCTCTGTTATGTTTTTGGTCACATGGAAAACCTCCAACACAAGTAATACACCGTGGCTCCAAGAAAAGCTCTCCTGACCATGTTTCCTGCTCCAGCTCCTTGTAAGGATAGAGCCTTTCTTTCTTAGGCAACCTTCCTACTGGAAATGTCTCTTCCTGACAGCCTGGTGCTTCCCCACAGCCCTGTCTTCTGTGGTTGAAATGGAGCCCTGCTGTGCTTGGGTCATTAGGGTTCTCATCTTGCCTCTTCATATGACAGATATCAAGAGGACATGTTCTTTTCTCCTGAGAAAAAGCCCCAATTAAATATGCTCATTAAAGCCCTGTGATTCCCCTGCTTTCTTCAAATGCATAACAAAAATGAATCACTTTCTGCTGACCTGAAGCCTGGCCAGGGAGTGCTTGGCCCAGGCCGAGGTGTGGGCTGACTGCCAGAACCTTGTGGGATGTCCTAGGCAGTTTGCACTGTCAAATGCCAGACTGTCACTGCTGCCCCTCCAGCTGGTTATCAGATGCTGACAGACGACTGCATGAAGAACCCCCAACAAAATATCACAGTTTACTCAGAATCAAAAGAGTGATAACAAATTAAGGTGAAATGGAGTTCAAATCTGTCCAATTCCTCCCTTAATTGGCCACATCTACCATTCCTGGCTTTTTAATTATAGGCTACGATGCAGTGTGGTGGGTAGGAAGGCATAAGACAGGAAGCAGAACAACTAAGTTGCCCACGGACCCTGTCACTAGCTAGTTGCATAATCTCTCAGGTTCAGGTATGTCGTGGGAAGAGAAGATTCTACTCATACCTTGCAGTTCACAGACTTGATTTTAAAATATGATCTCAACAAATTTTCCTACTACTGATACAACCACTTCTGTAAGCTAATATTTATAAAATATTTACTCTGTGTCAGACACTGTTATGTGTTTAATTACTATGTATACACTCATGTAATCCTTTTAACAACCCTTTGAAGAAATTTAGTAATATTATTTTTCCTATTTTACAGATGAAGAAACTGAGATTTAAAGAGTGAAATAACTCAATCAAGGTTACATCAGCCAGTAATGACAGAGCTTCAGAACCCATGTTCTTTTTTTAAAATATAATTTATTGTCAAATTGGTTTCCATACAACACCCAGTGCTCACCCCAACAATTGCCCTCCTCCCTGCCCATCACCCACTTTCCCCTCTCCCCCAGCACCCATCTACCTTTAGTTTGTTCTCAGTCCTTAAGAGTCTCTTATGGTTTGCCTCCCTCCCTCTCTGTAACTTTTTTTTCCCCTTCCCCTCCCCCATGGTCTTCTGTTAAGTTTCTCAAGATCCACATATGAGTGAAAACATATGGTATCTGTCTTTCTCTGCCTGGCTTATTTCACTCAGCATAATACCCTCCAGTTCCATCCACATTGCTGCAAATGGCCAGATTTCATTCTTTCTCATTGCCAAGTAGTATTCCATTGTATATATAAACCACATCTTCTTTATCCATTCATCAGTTGATGGACATTTAGGCTCTTTCCACAATTTGGCTATTGTTGAAAGTGCTACTATAAACATTGGGGTACATGTGCCCTTATGCATCTGCACTCCTGTATCCTTTGTGTAGATTCCTAGCAGAGCAGTTGCTGGGTCATAGGGTAGTTCTATTTTTAATTTTTTGAAGAACCTCCACACTGTTTTCCAGAGCAGCTGCATCAGTTTGCATTCCCACCAACAGTGCAAGAGGGTTCCCGTTTCTCCACATCCTCTCCAGCATCTATAGTCTCCTGATTTGTTCAGTTTAGCTACTCTGACTGGCACGAAGTGATATCTCATTGTAGTTTTGATTTGTATTTCCCTGATGAGGAGTGACATTGAGCATCTTTTCATGTGTCTGTTGGCCATCTGGATGTCTTCTTTGGAAAAGTGTCTATTCGTGTCTTCTGCTCATTTCTTCACTGGATTATTTGTTTTTTGGGTGTGGAGTTTGGTGAGTTCTTTATATATTTTATATATGCTTTTAATAGCTGTGGTATCCCAGTAATATCTCAATTGACTGGAACCAATGTGGTGATGCTCAGCTTCCTTCTTGGCCTCCTTCTGCCGTAAACACTTTCTGTTCCTAAGTACATCAATTTATCTCCTTGAAATTAGTTCACTGTTTCTGCACTAACTGGCCACTTCTGAAATCTTTGTCCCATTTAAAAATCAGCGCACTTCTGTCTTCTAAATATCACTGAGGTATAGCTAGTCTGCATTTGCTGTGATCTCTGTAAATTCACCATCTATCATTCTCATTTGGCAATGAATGTGTTGTCTCATTAAGTCATGACTTTTATTATTATCATTTATCTCTTGATCATCTTTGGCTATTTATGTCTTATCTCACTAACCAGATTGAATACCTTGAAGATGAGGACATGAATCATGCTTCTTTAGACTACTCTTAGCCCCAGCATGATGTTTTATGCCAATCAGTAAATGTTAACTGGGTTTGGTATAGCTTCTTCCCCAGCTTCAGCCTGAACTATATTCCTCATTAGTTTGTGTCTATATGACTGTAGGTGCCCTCTTTGGAAACTATGGTATTAGAATTGACAGCAGGAAGTCTGATGGCTTTCACTGTTCAGGAAGGACCAGGAAAGTGCACCCTGTCCTACACCCATGTTACTGTGCCAGCCTATGCATGTTACTTGTGCCAGAGCTTTACCATGTCTGCACACTTCCTTGTATCTTATGGTATCAAGGCAAGCTTTTCTGGGGATATCAGCCAAGAAAAAACAGCTGGCAAATGTGGAAAAGATGGTACCAGGCACCTGGCCCACTTAGATCAGCTTTCTGTGCCAGCTTCACATTTTGCATCAAGGCCTACCTTGAAAATAGGGAGTGACTGTATGTTCTCTTCTCTCCAAAAGCTGATCTGTCGGTGCCAGTTTCATAATAGGCATCTGTTGAGCTGTCTGTCCACAGCACCTGCAGCTCAAACAGCCCAAACCAGAGGTTGCAAGATCTTGGCACTCCCAGAGTATGATGGCAATGCCAAGAGCTGAGGGGTTGATGAGTGTCCAAATTATCTTGTCACCTCCTCTTTGAGGTTCCAACACCCTAGTGCTGAAAGTGAAGCTGAAAAGTTTTCCAGGTGAACTGTATTATTGTAATTTACAAACATCATGTATTTCAGCAAATAAAGGAGATACAAAGGGATTCAGCAAATTGTGCAGAGCTCAATATTTTCAGAGAGGATGTTGTCTTTTATTGCTTCCACAATACTGATTTATTAACGACCTTCAATGTACTTTTAGTAGCCAGCTGCTCCCCAGTTTCACTGACAAGATAAGATAAACCAACTTTGGCAGCAGCAAGAAGAGAAAGTGCTAGCTATACTTTTTAAATTGTACTCCTCTTAAGACTGCTTTGAAGGAGGTGGTGAGCAGGGAGGGCTCTGAACAGGGGAAATAGTAACAATGGTGGCAAATATAAAACATTTTTATTAATGTTTAAATCCCTGTAAAAAGAATGGATGTTCTAAAACAAAAATAATAACAATAAACTGTAGGAATTAAATGTATGACAATAATAGCACAGAGTCCAAGAGGAAAGAAGGTACATTCTTGTAAGATCTGAATACTTGATGTGCAGTGGTATAATGCCACTTGGAGATAGACGGGAGGAAGTTCCATATGAATACAGTAAAACAAAAAGCAGCCATTAAAATAAAACAGCAAAGAATTATAGCTAATTTGCCAACAAAAAAAAATATAATGAAATAAAATCTTTTAAAATTTTTTTTTTTTTCAACGTTTATTTATTTTTGGGACAGAGAGAGACAGAGCATGAACGGGGGAGGGGCAGAGAGAGAGGGAGACACAGAATCGGAAGCAGGCTCCAGGCTCTGAGCCATCAGCCCAGAGCCTGACGCGGGGCTCGAACTCCCGGACCGCGAGATCGTGACCTGGCTGAAGTCGGACGCTTAACCGACTGCGCCACCCAGGCGCCCCAGAAATAAAATCTTTTAAAAAATAATCACATAATCCAAAAGAACGGAGAAAAAGAAGAGAAAAGGAACAAACAAAAGATAGGACAAAGAGAACTGAAAGAGCAGGATAGAAGATTTAAACTCCATCACATTGATAATCATATTAAATGTAAATGATCAAAACACCCCAATTAAAAGACAGAAATTGTCAGATTGGATTAAAAAAGCAAGACCCAACCATATGGATACAAGAAACTAGTTTAAATATAGAAATGTAAACAAGTTAAAAGTATATTGTTATTTATTTTAATTCCAGTATAGTTAACATACAGTGTACAGTACTAACATTAAATGAGGGCGTGGGGGAATGCTGGAGTGGCTTAATTAATAGCAGATCAGGAAGATTTCAGGGCAACGAATATTACCAAGGATAAAGAGGATCATTTCACCATGGTAAATGGACCAATTTTTCAAGTCAAAACAACAATCCCAAATGTTTATGCACATATACCAGACTCAAAAACCTAAAAGAACTGCAAGAATAAGTAGACAAAGATAAAAAATCTTCCCAAACAAAAACTAAAGGAGTTTGTGACCACTAAACCAGCCTTGCAAGAAATTTTAAGGGGGACTCTCTGAGAGGAGAAAAGACAGAGTAGCCATACTTATATCTAAATTTTAAAATAAAGACTGTAACGAGATGAAGAGGGGCATTATATCATAATTAAGGGGTATATATACCAAGAAGATCTAACAATTGTAAACATTTATGGTCCAAACGTTTCCATGTATTCCATCCAAATATATAAATCAATTAATCATAAACATACAGAAACTCATTGATAATAATACCATAATAGAAGGGGACATCAACACGCCACTTACAACAATGGACAGGTCATTTAAACAGAAAATCAATAAGGAAACAATGGCTTTGAATGTTACACTAGATCAGCTGAACTTGACAGATACATTCAGAACATTTCATCCTAAAGCAGCAGAATTCATATTCTTCTGCACTGTACATGGAACATTCTCCAGAATAGATCACATACTGGGACACAAATCAGCCCTCACCAAATACAAAAATATCGAGATCATACCGTGCATATTTTCAGACCACACTATGAAACTCAAAATCAACCACAAGAGGGGCGCCTGGGTGGCTCAGTCGGTTAAGCAGCCGACTTCGGCTCAGTTCATGATCTCGTGGTCCGTGAGTTCGAGCCCCGCGTCGGGCTCTGTGCTGACAGCTCAGAGCCTGGAGCCTGTTTCAGATTCTGTGTCTTCCTCTCTCTGACCCTCCCCCGTTCATGCTCTGTCTCTCTCTGTCTCAAAAATAAATAAACGTTAAAAAAAAATCAACCACAAGAAAAAATGTGGAAAGATAACAAACACTTGGAGACTAAAGAACATCCTATTAAAGAATGAATGGGCTAACCAAGAAGTTAAAGAGGAACTTTAAAAGTACATGGTGGGGGGGCGGTGTGCCTGGGTGGCTCAGTCGGTCAAGTGTCCAACTTCGGCTCAGGTCATGATCTCACGGTCCGTGGGTTTGAGCCCCATGTCAGGCGCGGTGCTGCTGGCTCAGAGCCTGGAGCCTACTTCTGATTCTGGGTCTGCCCCTCCCCAGCTCATGCTCTGTCTCTGTCTCTGTCTCTGTCTCTCTCTCAAACATAAATAAAAACATTTTTTAAAAAAAGTACATGGAAGCCAATGAAAATGATAACATCGCCCAAAACCTCTGGGATGCAGCAAAGGTGGTCATAAGAGGGAAGTATGTAGTGATCCAGGTCTTCCTAAAGAAGGAAGAAAGTTCTCAGATACACAACCTAACCTTACACCTTAAAGAGCTGGAAAAAGAACAGCAAATAAAACCCCAAATCAGCAGACGACAGAATATAATAAAGATTAGAACAGAAATTGCTCTTGAAAAAAAAAAAAAACAAAACAACAGTAGAACAGAGGCTTAGTGGGTGGCTTAGTTAGTTGGGCATCCGACTTTGGCTCAGGTCATGATCTCATGGTTCATGGTACGAGCCCTGCGTTGGGCTCTGTGCTGACAGCTCGGAGCCTGGAACCTACTTCAGATTCTGTGTCTGTCTCTCTTTCTGCCCTTCCTCTGCTCAAGCTCTATCTCTCTCTCTCTCAAAAATGAAATAAATATTAAAAAACAAAAACAAAAGAAACAGTAGAACAGATCTAAGACATCGCTTCTCGGCCTTTTGGCTAAGATCAAGTGTAGAACAGATCTAAGACACAAGTTTTCAAAGAACCATCTGTGAAAGAATTAACAAAATTGATATTCCCCTTAGCCAGTTTAATCAAAAAGCAAAAGGAAAGGATCCAAATAAATAAAATCAAGAATGAAAGAGGAGAGATCACAACCAACACAGCAGAAATACAAACAATAATAAGACAATATTATAAGCAATTATAAGCCAATAAAATGGGCAATATAGAAGAAATTGACAAATTCCTAGAAACATATAAATTACCAAAACTGAAACAAGAAGAAATAGAAAATTTGAACAGACCCATAACCAGTAAAGAAATTGAATTAGTAACCAAAAATCTCCCAAAAACAAGAGTCCAGGGCCAGATGGCTTTCCAGGAGAATTCTACCAAATATTTAAAGAAGAACACTTATTCTTATGAAGCTATTCCAAAAAAATAGAAGTGTAAGAAATATTTCCAAACTCATTCTATGAAACCAGCATTACCTTGATTCCAAAACTAGACAAAGACCTCACTAAAAAGGAGAACTACAGACCAATTTCCCTGATTAACATAGATGCAAAAATCCTCAACAAGATACTAGCCAACCGGATCCAACAATACATTAAAAGAATTATTCACCACAACCAAGTGAGATTTATACCTGGGATGGATGCAGGGCTTGTTCAATATCTGCAAAACAATCAACGTAATACATCACATCAATAAAAGAAAGGACAGGAACCACATGATCCTCTCAATAGATGCAGAGAAAGCATTTGACAAAATATAGCACCCTTTCTTGATAAAAACCCTCAAGAATGTAGGGATAAAAGGATCATACCTCAAGATCATAAAAGCCATATATGAAAGACACACCACTAATATCATCCTCAATGGGGAAAAACTGAGAGCTTTCACCCTAAGTGAGGTCAGGAACATGACAGGGATGTTCACTGTCACCACTGTTAGTCAACATAGTATTGGAAGTCCTAGCCTCAGCAATCAGACAACACAAAGAAATAAAAGGCATCCAAATTGGCAAGGAGGAAGTCAAACTTTCACTCTTCACAGATGACATGATACTTGCATGAAAAACCCAAAAGATTCCACCAAAGAACTGCTAGAACTCATCCATGAATTCAGCAAAGTCACAGGATATAAAATCAATTGTACAGAAAATGTACAGAAAATGGTGGCATTTCTATACACCAATAATGAAGCAACAGAGAAATCAAGGAATCAATCCCATTTACAATTGCACCAAAAACCATAAAATACCTGGGAATAAACTAACCAAAGAGGTGAAAAATCTATACACTGAAAACTATAGAAAGCTAATGAAAGAAATTGAAGAAGACACCAAAAAATGGAAAAATATTCCATTCTCATGGATTGGAAGAACAAATATTGTTAAAATGTCAATACTACCCAAAGCAGTCTACATATTCAATATAATCTCTATCAAAATAGCACCAGCATTCTTCACAGAGCTAGAACAAGCAATCCTAAAATTTGTATGGAACCAGAAAAGACTCCAAATAGTTAAAGAAATCCTGAAAAAGAAAACCAAAGCTGGAGGCATCACAATCCAGACTTCAAGATGTGTTACAAAGCTGTAATCATCAAGACAGTATGGTACTGGCACAAAAACAGACACTCAGATCAATGGAACAGAATAGAGAGGCCAGAAATGGATCCATAAACATATGTCCAACAAATCTTTGACAAAGCAGGAAAGAATGTCCAATGGAATAAAGATAGTCTCTTCAGCAAATGGTGCTGGGAAAACTGGAGAACAAAATGCAGAAAAATGAACCTGGACCACTTTCTTACACCATACACAAAGATCAACTCAAAATGGATGAAAAACCTAAACATAAGACAGGAAGCCATCAGAATTCCTAGAGGAGAAAGCAGGCAAAAATGTCTGACCTTGGCCGCAGCAACTTCTTACTCAACACATTTCCAGAGGCAAGGGAAACAAAAGCAAAAGTGAACTATTGGGACCTCATCAAAACAAAAAGCTTGGTTTACAATGTGCTCTTGGTTTGGGGGGTAGATTCCCGTGGTTCATCGCTTACATACAACACCCAGTGCTCATCCCAACAAGTGCCCTCCTCAATGCCCATCACCCATTTTCTCCTCTCCCCCACTCCCTCCATCCACCCTCAGTTTGTTGTCTGTATTTAAGAGTCTCTTATGGTTTGCTTCCCTCCCTCTCTGTAACTATTTTTTCCCCTTCCCTTCCCCCATGGTCTCCTGTTAAGTTTCTAAAGTTCCACATATGAGTGAAAACGTATGATATCTCTCTTTTTCTGACTGACTTATTTCACTCAGCATAATACTCTCCAGTTCCATCCATGTTGCTGTGAATGGCAGGATTTCATTCTTTCTCATTTCCAAGTAGTATCCCATTGTATAAATAAACCACATCTACTTTACCCATTCATCAGTTGATGGACATTTTGGCTCTTTCCATAATTTGGCTATTGTTGAAAGTGCTGCTATAAACATTGGGGTACATGTGTCCCTATGAATCAATACTTCCGTATCCTTTGGATAAATTTCTAGTAGTGCTATTGCTGGGTTGTAGGGTAGTTCGACTTTTAATTTTTTGAGGAAGCTCCACACTATTTTCCAGAGCGGCTGCACCAGTTTGCATTCCCACCAACAGTGCAAGAGGATTCCCATTTCTCCACATCCTCGCCAGCATCTGTTGTTTCCTGAGTTAATTTTAGCCACCCTAACTGGCAAAAATAAAATACATTTCAATACGCTAGATATAAATGATAGGAAATTAAAATTTAAACAAATAATACCATATGCAATAGCATTAATTTTTATGAAATACTTAAGGACATATGTAATAAAAGATGTCCAAGATGTACACCCCGAAAAATACAAAATATAGCTAAGAGAAATAAAAGGAGACATAAATAAATAGTGTTCTCACCTATGTTCATGGACTGAAAGTCTCAATACTGCTAAGATGTTAATTCTTCCCAAATTGATCCATGAATTAATAGACCCACACATATATGGTAATTGATTTTTTCATAGAAGAAAGAATAGTCTCTTTGACAACTAGTCCAGGAAAATGGAATATTGATAGGCCAAAACAAAAAAAAAGTGAACTCTGATCCATACCTCACAACATATACAAAAATGAAGTCAAAGTGGAACATAGACCTAAGAGTAAAACTTAAAACTATTAAACTTCTAGAGAAAAACATAGAAGAAAATTTCTGTGGCCTTGAATGAGCCAAACATTTGTTTTTATTTTTTTTAATGTTTATTTATTTCTGAGACAGAGCATGAGCGGGGGAGGGTCAGAGAGAGAGGGAGACAGAGAATTTGAAGCAGGCTCCAGACTCCGAGCTGTCAGCAGAGAGCCCCACACGGGTTTCAAACTCACAAACCGTGAGATCATGACCTGAGCCGAAGTCAGTGGCTCAACTGACTGAGCCACTCTGGCGCCCCATGAGGCAAACATTTATTTGATACAGTATGATATACAGGATCTATAAATTTTTTTATAAAGTCACCTTATCAAAATTAAAAAATTGTGCTCTTTAAAAAGAAAATGAAGAGACAAACCACAGACGAGGATAAAAATACTTGCAAATCAACAATGTGGATGGAACTAGAGGGTATTATGCTAAACAAAATAAGTTAGAGAAAGGTAAGTATCAAATGATTTCACTCATATGTGAAATTGAAGAAAAATAGATGAACCTCAGGGAAGGGAATGAAAAATAAGATAAAAACAGACAGGAGGCAAACCATAAGAGACTCTTAAATACAGGAACAAACTGAGGGTTCATGTAGGGGGGGCGGATGGGGCAATGGGCTAGGTGGGTGATGGCATTAAGGAGGGCACTTGTTTGGATGATCACTGGTCGTTACATATAAGTGGTGAATCACTAAATTCTACTCCTGAAACCATTACTACACTGTATGTTAACTAGCTTGGATTTAAATAAAATAAAAAAAATACTTGCAAATCACATATCTGATTGCCGATTTGTATCCAGATTGAAGAACTCTCAAAACTTACAAAAATAAAAAGGAAAAAAAAAGGAAAAGGAAAAAAAAAAGCAAACCACCTAACTTTTTTAATGGGCAAATTAAACAGACATTTCACCAAGGAAGATATATGAATGGCAAATGAGCACACAAAAAAGCTCAACATCACTAGTTATTAGGAAAATGCAAATTAAAGCCACAATAATATTACTATGCACCTAATAAAATAGCTAAATTTTAACAATTGAACCTACCAAGTACTGGCAAGCATACGGTAGCTTGAACTTCCACACTGCTGTAAGAATGTAAAATGGTATAACAAACTTGGAAACAAAGCTATACTAAACATCTGACCTGGTCACTTCACTCTGAGATATTTACCCCAAGTAAATGAAAACATATGTTCATACAAAGATTTCTATACAACTGCTCCCAGTAACTCTATTTGTATTAGACCAAAGCTGAGTTATCCATACAATGGATTATTAGTCAGCAGTTTAAAAACATGGGGCACCTGGGTGGCTCAGTTAGCCTGCTTAGGATTCTCTCTCTCCCTCTCTTTATGCCCCTCCCCTGATTGTGCACCCATTCATTCTCTCTCTCTCTCTCTCTCTCTCTCCCTCTCTCCCTCTCTCCCTCAAAATAAATACATAAACTTAAAAAAAAAGATTGAATTGTTGATATATGCAAAACCATGCATGAATCTCAAAATATGCTCTGGAAAAAAAGCCAGACAAAAAGAGTACATATTACAAGATTCCATTTACATAAAATTCTAGAAAATACAACCTGTAGACAGAATCTGTAGACGGAAAGCAGATCAGTAGTTGCTTATGAACAGGTATGGGGAACAGGGAGGGGCAAGAGTAATGAATCACAAACGGGCATGAAGGTAATTTGGGAGGTGAAGAATGTTCATTTGCTTAAGGTGATAGTTTCACTGGCATACACATGTCCATACTTGTCATATGATCCAATTTAGATTTGTGCAGTTTATTGTATATCATTTTTACCCCAATAAAGTTGTTATAAATACATACATATGTACATACCTAAATATATAAATATCAGAAAAAGTTGGAAATTTATGGAATAAATCAATCAAATATCAGGAATGTCACAGGTAAGTGCTAAAACAGAACTTGCAGTGTTTCAATTTTGCTTCTCCAACAAAGTAACTAGTTTCTGTTGTCCTCAAGTATCCCTTTGCATCTGTAACATTTAAGTGAATGTTGCTCATTACTAAGGAAATTTAACCCCTGAATGGTACTCCCTCTTTAGTTACAGTAATGACAGACTATAATAATAGGAAAATATTTCTGAGAAATTTTCCCAGCAGGGTGTGAAATAGATTCTAATGTTTTACAATTGCCTGTATGCAAGTATTGACATCAATCCTTGCCTGAGAATAAGATTGGAAACTGCTTAAGCAAGTCCTGCCCAGCAGCTGAAAAGTCTGTACAAGATTAAGAAGTACCCTGGTTAATTTGCAATACTGGCCAGTCTATGGATGGTGAGTTGGTTTTGAAGACTGGAATAAAGGAGTCCATAGAAGTCATTCAACTTTCCTGATGTCATCTTAAGTTCAATGAATTCTGAATTCATATCTCCAATTAATCAGTCAAATCACTGAGCTATGTCAATCAGTCTATTCTAAGCTAATCACCACTGTAGGGAGCAAAAGGAAAAGTCAGCCATGGGATCTCCCATCTAGCTAGCTCAAGCCAGTAATACCCTTCAAACAACAGACAAATAGAAAGATCATATCCCCGAGGCACGTGAACTTGGGCTAGTCCTCTGACATATTTGTACCTCTATTTCCTCATTTCTTTTCCTCCAAGCACCTCACTCATTATTCTCCAGGCATACTGTCCCCATTCCCTCAATGCACCAAGCTCTTTCTTGCTTTAGTGGCCTCGAACATGCACTTTCCTCTGTTTCAAACAGTTTATCCTTCACATAACTGGCCCCTTCTTCTCTTTCAAGTTACCTCCTAAGAGAAGCCTTCCTAGACCTTAGTAGGTAAATTTATTCCCCACTCCAGCCCAAGTTGCTCCTAATTACTGTCTAGCATATGCCTTTGTTTTTTTTTGTTTTCTTTCCTAACAGTCCATTACAATCTGTAATTATCTCTTATTACTGGTTTATTTGCTTACTGTCTCCCTATAGCATATACACTTTTTAAAGGGTATATGAATATTAGATAAAACATCTTTGTAATTGTGGTGAAATATGCATAACATCAAAGTTACCATTTCAATGACATATAAGTTTTTGAGGGCAGGAACCTTATCAGTTTTCTTCTGTACCCTAGTGCCAAGAAGAGAATGTGGCAGGTACTCAACACTATTTGTTGGGTTAATGAATGAATATTAAAAGGAGGATAATTCTCACCCAGCCTGCTTCACAGAAAGAAAAACAGAGAGAGAAACCACTCTGAAACACTACTCATTGAAAGGAATAAACGTATTGATGTTTTTATTATTTTTAATGTGATGCAGCTCAGCGTTCAATACTAATTGGGTACTTAAATGCAGATTGGTTAATGAACACAGTGTAAATTGGGCTGGACTGGTCAGAGAGCTTTCTAGAGTAGGGGCCGGGTCTAAATAGCTGAAGGGCATTGTACTCTGCCTGCCTGGACAAGCTGAGATCTAACTCCGAGGTCTGTCTCCTCCTGGCTTCTCAGGTAATAATTTTACTTGCTGTCTTTCATTAAAGATGTTTTTTTCCCTTTCCCTCAGAAGAATAGGCAGAGTTGGCATTTCTGAGAGAAATAAGCAGTCAAGGAGCATAACTCTAGGCACATTTAAAGAATTCTGATGATTTTGTGTTTTTCCTCGAAGGGCTTGGTTTGCAGATCTTCTTTGCATTTAAAAAATGATAGTACTGAGGCCAAGCTAGCAATGAACTCTGAGGAAGGAGGAGCCCTCAGTGTAGGAGAGAATATGAGATTTCACTCAACCTCCTTGCCTTCTGGAGGCTTACTGAAAGGAACTGGTTTTCTCTTGAAAATGGAACGCTAAATGCCTCACCTAGGAAAATGCCACTGACAGCGGTAAGAATATTGGGAGTGGGGTAGGGCATCAGTAAGAACCCAGATTTGTAGATGCAAAAAGAGATTCATAGGAATGCAAGCTGGTGCAGCCACTCTGGAAAACAGTATGGAGGTTCCTCAAAAAATTAAAAATAGAGTTACCCTATGACCCAGCAATTGCACTACTAGGCATTTATCCACGGGATACAGGTGTGCTGTTTCGAAGGGACACATACACCCCAATGTTTATAGCAGCACTATCAACAATAGCCAAAGTATGGAAAGAGCCCAAATGTCCATCGATGGATGAATGGATAAAGAAGATGTGGTGTATATATACAATGGAGTATTACTCATCAATCAAAAAGAATGAAATCTTGCAATTTGCAACTATGTGGATGGACCTGGAGGGTATTAAGCTAAGTGAAATTAGTCAGTCAGAGAAAGACAAAAATCATATGACTTCACTCATAGGAGGACTTTAAGAGACAAAACAGATGAACATAGGGAAGGGAAGCAAAAATAATACAAAAACAGGGAGGGAGACAAAACAGAAGAGACTCATAAATATGGAGAACAAACTGAGGGTTACTAGAGGAGTTGCGGGAGGGGGGATGGGCTAAATGGGGAAGGGGCACTAAGGAATCTACTCCTGAAATCATTGTCGCACTATATGCTAATTTGGATGTAAATTTAAAAAAAATAAAAAATAAAATTTAAAATCTAAAAAAAAAAGATGGAAATGGGGAAAAAATGTAAAAAGAAATAATGTGTGACCCAACCAGATGCAGTTTGGACAGTAAGGAAAATCCTGAAAATGATATTAGAGAGACGTGAATCCCACCTCTGGACCTCACTGTGTGATTCTGAACAAGTAATTGGCCCCTTCAGAAAAAGTGAAACACTTAGATTAAATGATGTCTCAGGTCCTCTCTGGTTCTGTTATTCATGTAAAGCTCATACATTCTTCCTGTGAAAGTGACGGAGTCAGGAGTCATAGGAAGCCTTTGACCTCATTTCTTTAGTTACCTTACCTGTACTGGGGAAGTGGTTTTAGGACTCTTCTGCCTTTGTTTAATTTGTTTTTTCAATCATCGTTCTTATTTGCAGAAGTTGGGGCCGGCGGGAGAATACTATGTGCGACCTGTGACCTGTGACTTTGGTTAAAAAGAGCAGCTCATCAAGAGGCACCTGGGTGACTCATCAGTTAAGCCTCTGACTCTTGATTTTGGCTCTGGTCATGATCTCACTGTTCATGATTTCAAGCCCCATGTCAGGCTCTGTGCTACCCGTGCAGAGCCTATTTGGGATTCTTTCTCTCTTTCTCTGCCCTTCCCCCTCTCATGCTTTCTCTCTCAAAATAAATAAATAAACTTAAAAAAAAAAAGATCTCATTGAAAAGATAGCATCTTACAGAATCATAAGAAGCCTGAAGAAGCCAGAAGGGAAGTAGAACCTGAAGTCAAGCCAAGACCATAGCCATCATGTTACCAATCTACATGCCCTGAGGACTCCACACTCCCTCCATGAATACTGGATGCCAAGCTGGCACCTCTGTACCCTTGACAGAGGACGTCACAATGGTCAACACCAGAAGTGCCACAGCTACTACCACCGCCTGTCTCTGGAATGGATTCTTGGCTGCACTTGAACCCAGCTAGTGACAGGTTCCCATTTCAGTGTTGGTGGCTGGGTCTCATGGCTCTAGCTTCCCTCGTGTAACCTAGTGCTAGGCACAAAAGAAATAGGAGACTGCATAGTTGGGGTTTTCAATGTCTCCCACCAAGATTTATGAGGTGGAAAACTCCACCCACAGATGAAGGGCTCCAATATGTTGCAGTCACAAAAAAAAGACATGTTTAAAATGTCTGAAGTATTTATCAACAAGAAAAGAATGTGCCTCCATGTCATTAAGGACTAAAACTTCTAAAATTGAGACCTAGAAAGTAGACTACAAGCCATCTAATCTCTTATTTTACAGATGAGAAAACAGGGATGGGAGAGGGATGATAACCAACTCAGGTTCACAGCTGGACCAGACCAGAATTATGCGGTCGTCACTGCATAATTGTGCCACCTTCCAAGACAATAGAATCTCCTCGTTATCAAACTAGGTGAGATGCCAAATGTTCACACAATGTTTATTTTTGTAACTTCATTTGGTTTGATTTATTGTGAAGTTCTTGAGATGAAACAGATGTAGATATGATCCCCACCCTCTCAAGTTTCATATTCAATTAATATTTATTAACCACCTATCATCATGGCAGACACAGAGCTGGGTTTCTCCTTAATGGAGCAGAAAGGACAGGGATCTGTTTGGATTTGAGGAACAACTGCTGGTGGGGCCTAGAGCCCTGCACGGATCCTCTTGCCATCTGTCACTTCTGCTTCTCTCTGATCATTTTATTCTCTCTTTTTGATAGATACCTCTGCATCTGGTCCTTTTGGCTGGAAACAAGATCTGCAGCTGCTGTGGAAAGATAGGTTACAGTGTCAGTAAATGGCCCGGCTCCCTGATTCCCAGCACCAAATTCCCCCGGAAGAAACAGTTGGCCCAGGGTGTCCATCCCTGTCCTATCAGCGGTAGCCAGGGGGTCGCACCCCTCTACACAGCATGCTGTTTCCCAGCGTTAACTACAGGATGGCGAGGGCAGTTCCAGAAAAAGCTGAGAAACACTAAGACAGCACACTGATTCCTGTACACATACATGAATTAATTTAACACTCACGTTAGCTCCATTCATTCATTTGTTCATTAAATGTTTATTGAATGCGGCTGTTTCTTGGCCCCATTTTAGATAATGGAGATACAGCAGTGAGCAAAAGAGGACAAAAAAAGGTAAATGAATAGGGGAACATATTGTGCATCAGACAGTGGTGACTGCCATAGGAAAAATAAATCAGGGTTCAGAGGAATGTTTGGGGTGGGTGAATATGTATACATGCACTATTTTATATAACACAGAGAAAGCCTCGTGCAGAAGCAGATATTTGAGTTGAGTTCTGAAGGATGTGAGAGAACGAGCCATGAGGTAGAAGCATTACTGGAAGATGGGGTGCCTGGGTGGCTCAGTTGGTTGAGCGTCTGACTTTGGCTCAGGTCATGGTCTCGCAGTTTGTGAGTTCAACCCTTGCGTCGGGCTCTGTGCTAACAAACATCTCAGAGCCTGGAGCCTGCTTCGGATTCTGTGTCTCCCTCTCTCTCTCTCTCTCTCCCCCTCCCCTGCTCATGCTCTGTCTATCTCTGTCTCTCAAACATAAATAAATGTTTAAAAATTTTTTAAAAAAAGCATTACTGGCAGAAAAACAGCAAATACAGAGCCTCTCACGCTGACATTTGCTTTATGTGTCCAGGAAATAGCTAAAAGATTGGCATGGCTCTACCTAAGAGGGTGAGGAAGAGCTCTAGGAGAGACGAACAAGCGGGGAGCAGTCAGACCCTGTGGGACCTGGGGCTTTGTGAACCCCTGGAAGGACTCTGGCTTTTACTCTGAGAGGGAAAACATCCAAAGGTTTTAAGACTAGATGTGACATAATCTCACATGTCTATGGTGTTGGAAGGAAAACAGGGTAGTGGTGAGAAGGCTGTCAATTTTTGGATTTATTTTGAAGGTGAAACTAACAAGATATACTAGTTGACTAGATGTGAGAAGGTAAGAAAGAGGGAGATTTAATGATGAGTTTTGACCTCAGCAACTAGAAAGATAGCAATGCTATGTACTATGAAGGGGAAAACTGAAGGAGAAGCAGGTCAGTGGGGGTAATGAGATCTGAGTTTGGTTTGGGACATGTTAACCTAAGGTGATTTTTAAACATCTGAGTGGACATTGAGCAGGCAGCTGACTACATGAATACTGAGTTCATGTAGGAGGCTCTGCTGAAGATATACATTTTGGGATTGCCAGTACATAGATGGCACTTAAAGCCTTGAAACTGAATGATATCACCATGGAAGCGAATATCAATACAGAAGAGAGCAAAGAGGGCAGAAGAGGAATCCCCAGAGGAGTCCAATATATAGAGGTTGAGATGAGGAGGAACCATAAAGGATGTTAAACAGAAATGTCCAGTGAGGTAGGAAGTGAATGGTATTCCAGAAGCCAAGTGAAAGAGTTGTTTAAAGAAGGAGGTAATGATTAAGTGGGTCACTGGTCCTGATACTTCAATCCAGATAAGAGCACTGTATTTAACAACATGGAGGTCACAAATTTCTTTCTTTCTTTCTTTCTTTCTTTCTTTCTTTCTTTCTTTCCAGTGAGATGGTGGGAACAAAATCCAAGCATATTGAGTACAAGAGAGAAAATAAGGAAAGAGAAAGCAAAGACAACTAGTATGAAAACCTCTGGAAAATTCTACTATAAAAGTAAACAGAGAAGTGGGGTAGTAGGTGGAGATCAAGAGAAGTTTGTTTTCCTTGTTTGCTTGCTTTTAAGATGAGAGTATGGAAGCATCTTTGAGCACTTATGGGAATGATCCAGTAGCAAGGGCAAAACTAATCGTGTGGGAGAGAGAAGGGAGAAATACCAGAGGGATGTCTCTATGTAGGTGAGAGATGATGGGATCTAGGGCATGAGCCTGGAAACTGGCCTTAGATGGGAAGAGAGAAGATTCAGCCTCAGTAACTGGAGAGTGAGACCATATGGGTACAGATGCCTGTGAAGTGGTAGACATAGTCATAGGAACATATGGAAGTTTCTTTCTTTTTCCCAATTTTCTTCTCCAAGTGCAGTAAGAAGTAAGGTCACCAACTGAGAGTGAGGGTGGAGAAAGAAGTTTAAGGAGTTAGGAGAGAATGTAAAATACAAATAGGAGATTAGACGGACTAGGAAAGTTTAATAGTATTTCCAGGCTTCAACACGAGCCCTTTTGAAATGTGTAATCATGTGTAAAGGGTGACAAGACAGCATGGTTAATTGTTATTTTCTGGCTACATTTAGCCACATGGGTGCAATCACTATGTAGGTGGAGAATTGGATTCAGCCAGCTTGGAGGCCTGACCAACAAATTGGATGAAGGGAGACAGGAGAGGGGAATTGAAGATAGTGGCAAAGGCACAGTTATAATAATGGACTATGAACATTAAGCTGGGTAAAGAGGAGAAGAGGACATGAAGAGGTGCAAAAAGGTAGAAGAATCAATGACCATAGATCTCAGGGGAGTTGAAACTTTAGCAGTAGAGTTGGGGTATAAGAAGGAGTGAGGTGCGAGTCTACACGGTTGAATCAGAGGGAAATGCATGTGAGATATTGACATTAAGAGTCATGATTAGGAATAGGCCTAAGTTGTGATGAGCCCCGAGTGTGGTTCGGAGGTGTGGAATCACTAAATTGTACACCCAAAACTCCTCTGACACCGTATGTTAGCTAACTCGAATTCAAATAAAAACAGCAACAAGAAAAGGAATTAGCCTAAGTTATGTAAGTTACCTGAGGTCTGCTGAGTGGAGGAGTCAGTTTCCACCCCAGTCTGTCTGCTTGCAATGGTGTAGCCACCAGGGCCCATCTCCTCTCTGCCCTGTTGCCGCTGTTCCTCCATGACCTGCCTCTCCCTGGACCTCACCACAGAACACTTCCTCCGAGCACAACAGGAAGCTGAGGCTCAGAGAGGGTAAGAACCATTGCCCAGGACCACACAGCTGGAAAGTGGAATTTGCGACCTAAGAGGTAGGATGAGAAACATGCCAAAGAGGTGAATACCGGACTCCAGAGGAAAACGCTTCCTGCGGAGGAATGAGCCATGGTGAAGGGTTCAGACCAGATGAGAGCAGGCTTGAGTGGCAGCCCGAAGCCTCAGGACCTCTTTCG
Organism: Prionailurus viverrinus; assembly: GCF_022837055.1. Lineage (NCBI taxonomy): Eukaryota > Metazoa > Chordata > Mammalia > Carnivora > Felidae > Prionailurus > Prionailurus viverrinus. Next base: position 83,876,698 of record NC_062569.1, on the reverse strand, counting down.
GTTCCCACTTGTTTGCCCTCTAACTGTTGTGTGATGACCGGTAGCCAAGGGCGGAAGCCTTGAAAGAGTTTTAATAATAGTTTTGTAAAGGTCACTACAAAGTGCTTTATAATTGTTCATCTTTATCTTTTAATTCCTGTTTTGAGAAACAGGAAGAAAAATAAACAGGAAAATCCCCAACAGGATCCAATGAAATAAAAATAGTGCTGACAGGAAACAAACATCATAAAATTTTAAAGGAGGGCAGAGGACGATATGGGCTGAGAAATCCTGCAGGACTGATGAACTTTGCCTTCATATGGAAGTCATCAATCACTGTTCAAGGGAACAGTGACTGACATTTGGGTAACAGCTTACCACCTGCTTGCAACCCCTTTCTGCCACATTAGACATTTTGCCCCAAACTGCTATCTGACAATACCTGTAAAGGAAAGAGGATCATATCTGGCAGTGCCTCTGTGCTAATGGTCAAGTGATACCATCATATCTTGGCCTAGGAAACAAGTTCCTAAAAGAATAGTTAGCATTCACCGAGCGTTAATGTCTGTTATATACCAGGCTATGAATTTAGCACGCAAAATTTGAAAGGGGCTAGAAGAATCGCCATTCCTAAAAAGTTCCTCCTTCCAAACACTCCTGCTTTATCAGTTCTAAGCCTCAAATAGCTCTGAGTGCCTCAAATGTGAAGTAATTCGTCATATTACCTTGAGTCTAAGTGAACATTTCATAGAATGCTACTGTAAATGGGACATTCAGATTATCACCGTAAATGCAAAGATTGACAAGACACAGCCCTCCAGAAGCTAAGAATCTGGCTAAATATGAAAGATTGGATTTGTTAAATCTGTCCTATATTGGTACCTATTATGTGTTTCTTATTTAAAAGCACTCTTGATGGGAAATCAAGAGTCTTTATTTCTACTCCCTCTGTCACCAGTTTAATCAACTGTAAAAGACTACAGGTGAATCATTTTCCTTCTTTGGAACTCACCTGCGTCTCTTAAAAGGAATGGTTTGGGGCGTCTGGGTGGCTCAGTTGGTTAAGTGTTCGACTTTCGCTCAGGTCTTGATCTCACAGTTTCGTGGGTTTGCTCTCTGCTGTCAGCATGGAGCCCGCTTCAGATCCTCTGTCTCCCTCTTTCTATATCACTCTCTGGCTCATGGGCTCTCTCTCTTTCTCTCTCAAAAATAAAAATAAACATTAAAAAAAAAGGAATGGTTTGGCCCATGTTCCCTACATTCTCTTCAAATCCTGACAATCTGTGAATCTCCTGCTATTTTATTTTTTACTTATTCAACAAATGCGTAATGTGCCAGGCACTTTACAAATATCAACCTACGTATTCCTCATAACAATCCTATTATGTAGATAATACTATCATCCCTAAGAATATAATTGTATTAACCCTATGATAAAACTATTATTATCCCCTTTTACAGATCATGAAACTGAGGCACACAGTCATTTAAAAATACTTAAGATGTATTTTATTCTTGAGATACTTATGATTTGTTTACTTTGCTGAGTGATTTATAAGCAGCCTTTGAAATTTCATTGCAGGTGTATTTATGATATCAGGTTTTCTTTTTTAAGTTTATTTATTTTTGAGAAAGACAGAGTGTGGATGGGGGAGGGGCAGAGAGAGAGGGAGACACAGAATCCAAAGCAGTTTCCAGTCTCTGAGCTGTCAGAGCCCGATGTGGGACTTGAACCCATGAACCGTGAGATCATGACCCGAGCCAAAGTCAGACACTTAACCGACTGAGCCACCCAGGCACCCCTATTATATCAATTTTGTAGAAGTTGTTTTCTGCTTGGGTTGAACAGCTGCAGTCACCACCAGAGACAGTGGGGCCATGAGGCTTTTGTGTCACCATGACAAACAAGCATACCTGAGCAACCAGTGGGGGTCCCTTTATGTCCTTTCTGTCCCTCAACATGTACACTATCTCTTGCCTTCTCTTTAGTGGAAGTATGTGAAAGTGCTAAGTTAGGAACTGGTTTATTTTACACTGTTTAAAAAATAATCCCCCTTCTCCCTTGTTCTCTCCCTCCATCTTCCCTTCCTTTATCCCACTCAGCCTTTCAATGCCACTACTTTTATGTTGATGTTCTTTTTTGCCTTTTTTAACCATTTGTTACCCACAAGTGCTGGCTACCTTCCACCTCCAAGCTGGCTGTGTATCTTTACCCCATGATTTCAACATCATCTGCTTCCCCTCGCATCTGCTCTCAGAGTCCATTTACCCACAGTTATTTCCTGCAACAGGTCCCCACCACAGTTCTGCAGTCGGATCCCCAGGGCCCCCCCCTTTCCTGCCAAGACAAACTCCCTCGCCCAAACCCCCCAAATGACCCTGTAATTCTGTCTTTCTGTGTTGCCCTATGCTATTAAATTTCCACATCAAAGGGCTCTGTAAGCACCAGGTTTGACCTGATCTAATCCTTCTCAACACCCCACCTATTTGACAACACAAAGTGGAATTTTAACAATGTGAGTTCATCAGTATATTAAATGGTTGGTCAGAAGAGACCCGTTTTAGACAGAGCAGCAGTGTATGCAAAGCAACAGCCTTTTTTTTTTTTTTACAAGTCACTTGATACTAATAACATTTAAAGAACGGACACTTGCAACTTTTCAAAAGTGTGAGAAAAGGCAAGGTGATACCTATAGTAATGTGACTCTCACTTGCATTATGGCAGCATTCTTGTGTGTTAGGGATGGAGAGGTCGCCCTGCTCTCCAATGTCATGTGCAAGTCTGGCTATGCCCATGGGAGAGCCTCATTTAAGTGAACATCATGTGTCAAACATGTCGCAGTGGGGAAAATGTCGCCAGCTAGTGGGGAAGGAGAAAGAGCGTGGACTTGAAGTCAAAAGACCTAGGATGACATGGAAGCTTTTCACTTACCTACAGTTTAACTTTAGGCAAAATCATTACCTCCACCTAAATCTCAGTGTACCCATTTGCAAAATGAAGAATTTGGGGGAACTCCCCTCTACTTGCTAGATGGGATGCCACCCATTTCAAAAATCACTTAATTAAGCCAATTGGGGCTTCAAATTAAAAAAATGAACTTTGTATATTAATCCCAAAGGTCCCTAAGGCTTTAAAATTCAGAGGTTGCATGATTCTAAGCTTATTGTCTAAAATATTTCAATGTCCATTGTTAACAAATTGCATTTTACAGCACCAATTTCTAAACTCTGTTTAGTGGTTAAGTGGTCCCTAGTAATGAGTAACCATCATGCTAGGTAGGGTGTGGGGACATAAAGAAAAATAGAAAACATGGTTCCTGACCTTCAGGAGTCTTAAACTATTTGTGGAGAGAAACATTGATAAGGGTAACTAGCCTGAATACGTGGGAAATGAAATTTTTCTAACTCTAGTGACACCTTACATTCAGAATCATGACCAATAACAGGAGCGATCATGATATTGACTCTAAGCTGGGCTTTCCGGAATGGGCAGACTTCAATCAGTGGGAAAAAAGGAAAAGACTTTTGGGTAGAAAGAAAGCAAATAATGAGTGCTTGAAATGATGTGATTGGACAGTAAGAGAGTGACTGTGTTAAGGATGATTTAGAGAGAGCTAAGCAGAGAATTCCATATTTGTTTCCATGAATGGTTGGAAGCCATTGAAGGATTTTTGAGCAGATCTGTGATATGATAAATGCACAAACCAAGTAAATAATAAAGATCAAATATATATCTATCCTGGAAGTCTTAATGTGGCAGGTCCCAGAGCCAAGGGCACTAGAAGTTTAAAAATGTAATAAAAGAAAGAAGGAAAAAGAATGAAAAGCCCCTTCCTCTCATTTTCTGGTACTCTGATCTGGGGACTATTAGCTGGAGCCACCGAGAGTTTTAATTGCCTGTTAATTGACAATGCGGAGGGAGGGAAGTGATTGCTAAGGTAACCAGGTCCCAAGCCATATGGGGCTTTGCGGAATCATTCCAACACCTTGGGCTACCCTTGGAAATGAACAGGCAGTTCTGTTAGCCTGCCCAGTCTGTGGCAGAGCACCTGCTCCTAACGTTCACCCAGAAGAAGGCAGGGCCATGATCTAGGCTGGCTGACGTTTCTGGGTGATTTTATTTTATTTTATTTTTTTTAATTTTTTTTTTTATTTTTTTTTTCTGAAATTTATTGACAAATTGGTTTCCATACAACACCCAGTGCTCATCCCAAAAGGTGCCCTCCTCAATACCCATCACCCACCCTCTCCTCCCTCCCACCCCCCATCAACCCTCAGTTTGTTCTCAGTTTTTAACAGTCTCTTAAGCTTTGGCTCTCTCTCTGGGTGATTTTAAAAGAGAAGTTTGATGCTGAACTCTCATTAGGAAGTGAAAAGATACATTTTTCTCATTGATTCCCCCATCTTTCTGCTAAGACAATTTTAAGTGGTGCATCTTAGAAAAATTTCAGCAGAGGGGCTCCTGGGTGGCTCGGTTGGTTGAGCGTCCGACTCCGGCTCAGGTCATGATCTCACGGTTTGTGAGTTCAAGCCCTACATCGGGCTCTGTGCTGACAGCTCAGAGCCTGGAGCCTGCTTCGGATCCTGTGTCTCCCTCTCTATCTGCCCCTCGCCTTCTCATGCTCTGCCTCTCTCAAAAATAAATAAACATTTAAAAAAATTTTAGAAAAATTTCAACAGAAATGCATAGCCACAAAGTGTTATACCTGGAATTGCCCTTAGATGCCAACACTTTCATTTGTCAGATGGGGAAATCAGCTCAGAGTGGAGAAGGAAGTTTTTTAAAGTCAAATTTCAATTAATGGCATACCTGGGATTAGATTCCAGGTTTCACAGCTCTGAGGCAATAGCTTTCTTCAGTCTAATCAAATGGCCTCTCACATTTTTTGTTGAATTAAAAAGGCGTTCCAAGCAATCTTCAAGATCAGTGTGGGAGAGCCATGATGAAGTGGGGGATGAAGTCTCTAGTTCCTTGACATTCCCATGCATGCAGGGTACTGTTTGTGAAAAAGACCCTCCAACTTTGCCAGTTTACTAGCTGGTCACCACAAAGAAAGAAGACTTGACTCTGGTTCTCCTCGAAGCCAAAGTTAGATTAGTCCTCCACAAATCAATTTCTGGACATTGGACTAAAAGCATCCTGTTTAAAATCCAGTTTTCAAGTTATCCCTCCTTGCTCCTTATCCTCCTTTCTCTGCTCTCTTTTTTTATCCCGTAATACTTAGGACTTTCTAACTTACTACGTGATTCTTCATTGAGCTTTTTGCATATTATCTGACTCTCGCACTAAAATGTAAGCTCCTCGGGGCACCTGGGTGGCTCAGTCGGTTGAGCGTCCGACTTCGGCTCAGGTCATGACCTCGAGGTCTGTGAGTTCGAGCCCCACATCGGGCTCTGTGATGACAGCTCAGAGCCTGGAGCCTGCTTTGGATTCTGTGTCTCCCTCTCTCTCTACCCCTCCTCCACTCATGCTCTGTCTCTGTCTCAAAAATAAACAAACATTAAAAAAAAATTTTAAATGTAAGCTCCACCAGGGATCTTTGCTCTGTCTACCCGTGTCCTATGGACTCCGTGTATTCAGTAAATACTTTGCATGAGTGGCTGAACAACAACTGGATCTACCACTTACTTTGAACCATGAGCATACTTTTAAGTCATGGTTTCTTACCTGCAAAATGGGCAGAGTAATTCTCACCTAACAAGGATGTTGTAAGGATCCAATGAAGTAATACAAGAAAGACTCTTGCACAGTACTGGACCCTGAGGCACCTGTTATCCCAGGAAGTGGATTGGTAGACTGCAGAGCTGTCCTTCAGAAAGATGAGATCTAAACAGGCATGACTGAATCCCTCCATGACTGTGTGTTGACATAGATCACAGCAAGGCTTGCACAGAGTTAGGAATTACAGAATTTCACAGCTAGGTTTCCTACTTACGTTTCTCATTTTGCAAATGACACACGGCAGAGAAGGCTTGTGTAAAAAAACTCAATTTACTGAGTACCGTTTTAAATTAAAACAATTCATAGATGTGAAAAATGTTTATAGTTTCTCCTCAAAGCACTTCGTAGTTTACAGAACACTTTCGTATCCATCATCTCGTCCGGTCTTACTCGTCACCCGGCACAATGAGTAAGAACGCTGATTCTATGCTTTCTCACTCATTTTTCCTATTTTACTCACTGTGTGTCCTGACACTCTGGACATCAGCCTTCTTATCACTCCCAGAGCCTGATTCATACTCGCACTCTTCCTTTTTCCGTACACACTTTTGCTCAGGCCGTGCCCTCTGATTGGAACACCTTCTTCCTTCCGGTCCCCCAAATCTACCTTAAAATTCTATCCATTTATCAAGGCCTGACTTGAGTGCTTTCCCTCCCCAAAGCCTCCCCAGGCCCTTTTACAGGTGTCTCTAGAGGACATCTGTAGTTTTTGCCTATCTACTCTCCTTTCTCTCTTACGGTGTCAGCAAACCTTCTTTTCCAAATGATCCTGGTGTGACTATCAAATACACTGCAGTTTTTCCCCTCTCTGCCCTCCCCAGCTCTACACTACCACCAACACAAACACCGAAGTGTTTGGACATGTGAGCCAAGCCAAGCAAAATGGGTCTCTGCTGAGAATGAGGAATGGAGTCTTAGGGCAGAAGGCTATTCTGTTGTGAACTCCTGAGTCTTGAATGATTTCAGTGGCATGATCCTAAAGGCACTCTCCGTGACCACAGGCTGCCATGCTCACAAGAGTTGGCTTCTGTTCCTGTCTTTCCAAGACCTTTTCTCCTTCAATTCTGAGAACTATCCAGTTTCCCTCAATAAATTATCCACCTTATTGATTAAAGTTTTGTTGTAAGCAACCACAGAAACTGAACTGTTATGTTCTCTCCAGTATTTCCACTGTTGTTTCTGGGTCAGCCTATTATATTCCTCACATTTCTGCTTTGGATAGAAGTGTTGCGATATGCTCTGCCTCTTTCATTGAACTACAAGCTCCCCACCAGGGTCTGTATCTGCTTCAATTCCTACTACTGTCACTTGCATACCTGGGTCCTCAAAAAATGTTATTGGAAGTTGAGAAAACGTATATTATCTTTAGACAGCAAACTGATTCAAATTTTCATACAATGCTTAGTTCCAAAAAAAAATTATTTTCTCAAATGCTTGGGATAATTAAATCTTAGGACTAGAAGAGACTTGTAACTTTAACAGTGGGATTTAATTCTTATGCCCTTATCACATCAGCCATGTAAAAAATGAAGTGCAAATAAATATCACTGGACTATTGGTGTGGACAAAGTGATTGTCACCCCACTCTAGGAGAGCTACTTTCGCATTCCATCCTCCAATGATCAAGAGCCAGATCAGAGCCAGGACTGGTGCAGAATGGAGGAGAGAAGTGATGGTGGTTAGGGGGGCAGGGCAGGAATTTTGAGTCCCTGGAAGAAGCAGGATTGATGTGAGAAAGTTGTGGAATTAGTAAAAGCAGAACTGAAACTTTTATGTGCATATGGGGCTTTCACTCCCATATACATTTGAAGTTCTTTAAAAGTGCATCCGTGAGATAAAACAAAAAGCAGGGCTCACTGCTTCAGATAGAGCCAAGAGTCTAGAGATCCCAATTCTCCAGAGAGGTTTCTAACAGGTCCTGACAAACCCTGTCATGCCTTTACATCAGGGTGGAAAGCAGGACACATTTAATGTTCTAATGGGATATCTCTGTCTTTTCTATTTTTTTTTTCAAATCTATTTCATTTCAAGCTTCAATTATCATTAGATGGCATCTTTTTATTTTTCTTGGATTCTCTAGTCTCTTGATTTATAGACTCTCAGATGTAGCCAATGTATGTTTTTCAAACATTCCATTGAAGCTTCATTATAAAATTTGATAAGTTATGCCTCTCAATCTAAGGAATAAATCAATTTATTAATTGGATTCAAAAATCATCCCTCATATATAGATTAACATATAAAATATATGTATCATTTTAAATAGAGATACATTGTAACTATAATGTATAAAATAGCTAAATTTATCCCAAAGTATATCCAGCATGTGAAATATGGGAATGCAGAAAGGAAAGAAAGAGGGGAGGGGAATAATATTTATTTAAATTTTTTTTTTCAACGTTTTTATTTATTTTTGGGACAGAGAGAGACAGAGCATGAATGGGCGAGGGGCAGAGAGAGGGAGACACAGAATCAGAAGCAGGCTCCAGGCTCTGAGCCATCAGCCCAGAGCCTGATGCGGGGCTCAAACTCACGGACCGCGAGATCGTGACCTGGCTGAAGTCGGACGCTTAACCGACTGCGCCACCCAGGCGCCCCGGGAATAATATTTATTTAGTCTCTGATGTATGTGATACATCTTTATTTCACAAATTAGGAACTGACCAGTCTATAAAGAGGATTGAATGAAGCCAGGTAAAAGATGCTCTCTTACGCAGTCATTTTTTAAGAGGTATTTTTTTTATTAAAAAAAATGTTTATGATCATGGGTAAAACAAAGGAGGGGAACTAACTCAACCCCATTAACTCAAGACATGATGACCAAGGAGAGAAGCAAGTTCTTGGCAAAACAAAGCACAGGATGGTGTGGGCCCCCCTCCCCCATGCCATTCCCCCAAACTAAAAAAAAACTGAAGAAAGATGTCTAGTCATAAAACTTTCCTTATTCGATGGAAGTAAACTGAGAGGGTAAAGTGTCAGTCCTGGGGAAGTTCATAGAAACATCTTCTATAGTAGTCGATGTACTTACCATCACAGGGCTTCTATATATGCAGGAAGGGCTACCAGGGCTCACAAACTTTCAGGAAAGACATTGTGCAGGGATGAGATGGGAGGTACAGGTTGACCGTGGGGGTGGGGGGGGGGGGGTTGGGGGAGGGATACCCCCTGGCTGGGTGCAGTGGGTCTCATGCCCCAGTTAGGAAGAAATTAGGTCAGGAAGGAGAAAGACTGTCTTCTTTTCAGCTCCTTGCCACTGCCTGTGAGTATCTCAAGTAATGTACAGAACCTATGGCTTCATTAATAAATTAATAGAACCTCGGGCTCCTGGGTGGCTCAGTCGGTTGAGTGTCCGACTTTGGCTCAGGTCATGATCTCACAGTTTATGAGTTTGAGCCCCACATCAGGTTCTGTGCTGACAGCTCAGAGCCTGGAGGCTGTTTTGGATTCTGTGTCTCCCTCTTTCTCTGCCCCTCCCCTGCTCATGCTCTGTCTCTCTCTGTCTCAAAAATAAGTGTAAACATTAAAAAAATTTTTTTAATAAAAATAAAAAATAATAAAGCAATAAATTAATAGAACCTATGAGTTTACTGACAAATTAAAATACTCTCAGCTCAGGTCTTGATCTCAAGGTTGTGGGTTTAAGCCCTGCATTGAGCTCCAAGCTGGGTATAGAGCCTACTTAAAAGAAAATGAAAGATAAAATATCATCTGGAATTATTAACAAAAAAAGGATCTGAACAAAGTTTCTTGTATGCTTGATTAATAAGAGTCAGCCCACTGGAGCAAAATCACCCTTGCGTGAATGGGTTGAAAAAGAAATTGTCCATGAATGTAGCTGAGGATCAGCTGCAAGCCAATGGGAGGCTGGTCAGGACACGGTAAAGCTGTCTTCATGCACTGCCTTCACACACCTGCAGTCAATTTACCGAGTTCTAAAATTTCAATGTATGAACCCACCAAATATGGTAATGTCTCCCCCCTCCACCCCCATTAACACAGTGTATCATCAAACGTTCTGATCTTTGCCTTTTTCATAGGTAGAAGTGTGTACGTCATGGTTTTCAAATTGTATACCCTTTACATAAGTACTAAAAAACAAAACAAAACATGGTGTACTTCCGATAAAAGATCATTTTGAGATGGGGAAGGACTTTTTAAGCATGAAATAAAACCCAGAATCATAAAAAAAGTGGCAAATTTGAGTATATAAAAATTAAAATTTCTGGGTGTGGAAAAATAACATAAGTAAGATTAGAAGCAAATGGCAAGGAAAAAATATTAGCAAAACACATACAAAAGACCAATTTTATTAATTTATAAAACTCTTTTAAATTAATAAGAAAGATTAAATAGGAAATGGGGAGAAAGGAATAAAAATATTTCTAAATGCAAACTCTGTTTCTCTTCCTTTAACACTCAAATAATTTTACACCATTCTTGGAATAAAAGTCAAAATCCTTGTGTGGCTTACCCTCCTATGTATGATCTGGCTCCCCTCCACCCCTCCAACTTCATTTTTTATCATTCTCCCCCTCGCTTCCCTGTTCCAGATAGATTGGTCTTCTTCCAGTATTTCTTGATTTCTTCATGCATTCTCTCCCCTTGGAGCACTCCCTCCTTCCTAAAAAGTAAAAATAAAATAAAATCCTTATCTTTACAGACATTCAAATCTTACCTTAAGTGACATTTCCTTAGAGAAGCCTTTTCTGAACACTGCAATCCCCACTCCAAACTAGATGAAGTTCTCTATTATTTGGTATCATATTTCCCTATCCTTTCCCTTCATGGTACCTCACAGTACACTGTTCTCTGTCCGTGCAGATTAATGTATGTCTCCACTGGATGGAAAGTCTCCCAGGAATCTGACCTGCCCATCTCCAGGACTTCGCATGTTGTCTGGCACAAAAAGCAGTTGAATCCAGTACTTGCTAAATTCATGCTTGTTTTAATTTTCCTACTTCCCTGACCATTTTGGTAAACATTCCTCATGTGACTCTTTTATGTGCTAGTGCATATTATCTCAGGTAGTGATTGCCCAAGCATGGTGAATCAACAGCAGCAGCATTACCTGGTAACTTGTTAGAAATGCACATTCTTGGGCTCCAATCTAGACCTACCAAATCAGAAACACTGGAGATGGGGCCGAAAATCTGTGTCTGAATAAGTTTTCAGGTGATTCTGATGTACACCAAAGTTTGAGATTCCAGGGTTGCCTTGAATGTTGGTATCCAGTGGAGGCAGGAAAAAAGAGAGCATGGGAACCATGCACCAGCTTCTTGAGTACATGGCCTAGAGGTGACATGTAACACCTCCACTCACATTCCATGGGGCGCAGCCAGTCATGTGGCCCCATTTCAAAGTAAGGAGGCTGGGAAATGTAGTCCTCTACTGGGTAGCTGATTCTCAGCAATAACACTATACCATGGAGAATACAAATTTTTCTTAAGTTTATTTATTTTCAGAGAGAGAGTGAGCGCGTGTGCACAAGTTAGGGAGAGGCAGAGAGATGGGGGGAGGAGAGAGAGAGAATCCCAAGCACTGACAGTGCAGAGCCCCACACGGGGCTCGAACTCTCAAACTCAGATCATGACCTGAGCTGAAGTCCGACGCTCAACCGACTGGGCCACCCAGGCGTCCCCTGAGAGACTACAAACTTTAATGGGCAGTTGGCCATCTCTGTCACAGGTGTAGCATGCAAATGTCACTTCTGAAACTTACTTTTCTCTAATGAGAACAGTAACCCCCTATCTCAGCAAAATCCCTGGGATGCAGATTCCAGATCTCTCATCCTGGTTTCTATGGTGTGATTCACATGTGCTAAAAAGAGCCCAGGTCAGCTGTTTCACCCGTTTAGAGGTGTTTGTTCCTGCTGGCACACCCTCCAGGCTGCAGTTTTGGTCCCTGAAGGTAGAGGAAGAAAATGGCTCATGCTGGTCAAGGTGAGGCAATAAGCAGGACCCGGATCTCCTTCCCCTTCTCCCTTCTCGTCCAACACTCAGATCACAGTCACCAAACGCAAGTACATCTGGTGTTTAGGTGTATATTTTGCATTTTTGTTTATTCATTTATTGTTTTGTTCAGTAATTACCAAAGTTCTGACATACATGCCCCAGGCACTAGGTTGAAAGATAATTTAGGTGGCCTTTCTTTCTTACTTTTAATGATTGTCCTTATATCAAGCTAGTGTAGCTGTCCTCTCTCCTCTCAGAGAAGGCTTATTCTCCCTCAGGTGTTCTGGTGGCTGATGGCAGGGGTGGGGAGGGGTGCAAGGGGAGGCATGTTACTTATAGGTGAGGACCAGACATTGGCTCTGGCCTGCTCAGTCTCTGACTACCCACATAGATCTCATTAATCTTTTATTGATTTATCAATTTTATTAATCATTTTCATTAATCATCATTTTCCAGTAGCATTTATGTGTGCACAAAACTGAAGCCCTCTGGTGGGATATCCACATACAAGAGATTAAAGTTGGACCCCTACCTTATACCATTTACAAAAGTTAACTCAAAAAAGGATCATCAACCTAAATATAAGAGCTGAAACCATAAAACTCTTTTAAAAAACCATAGGGGCAAATTCTCATGACCTTAGATTTGGCAAGGATTCTTAGATATGACATCAAGACCAATAGTTAATAATAATAATAATAATAGTTAAATTTTGCTTCTTCAAAATTAAAAAGTTTTTGCATCCAAAGTCATTATTAAGACAGTGAAGAGACAAGTTACAGGATGTAAGAAAATATTTACAGATCATATATTTGATAAAGGTCTAGTATTCAGAATATATAAAGAACTCTTACAACTCAGTTACAAAAGAACAACTAAAAAAAATGGGCAAAGGACTTCAATAGACATTTCTCAAGAGAAGATATACAAATAGCCAACAAGCACATAAAAAGATGATCATTAGTCATTAGGGAATTGCAAATCAAAACCACAATGAGATACCATTTCATACCCACTAGAATGACTACAATAAAGAAAAAGAAAAGAAAAAGAAAAATACAGCAAGTGTTCGGGAGGATGTGAAGAAATTGGAACCCTCATACTCTGCTGGTAGAAATGTGAAATGATGCGGCTGCTAGGGAAAACAGTTTGATGGTTCCTCAAACAGGAAACATAGAATTGCCTTATGACCTGGCAATTCCATTCCTGGGTATATATCCAAAAGAACTGAAAAAAGGTGTTCAGACATATACATGTACATGCATATTCATAGCAGCACTACTGACTATAGCCAAATGGTGGAAACAACCCAAACGTTCATCAACAGATACGTAGATAAACAAATTGCAGTAGATACAATGAAATATTATTCAGCCATAAAAAGGAATGAAGCACACTGATAATATGCTACAATGTGAATGAACCTCAAAAACTTTCTTTTAAAAAAATTTGTAATGTTTTTATTTATTTTTTGAGAGAGCAAGCTCAAGCAGAAGAGGGGCAGAGAGAGAAGGAGACAGAGGATCTGAAGTGGGCTCTGCGCTGTGAGCACAGAGCCCGATGCAGAGTTTGAACCCATAGACGGTGAGATCATAACCTGAGCCCAAATCAAGAGTCAGCCACTTAACTGACTGAGTCACCCAGGTGCCCTGAACCTCAAAACTTTCTAAGTGAAAGAGCAAGATGTAAAAGGTTACATATTATGTGATTCTGTTTATATGAAATATCCAGAGTAGGTAAATCCATACAGACAGGAAGTATAATGGTAGTTGCCACGAGTTGGGAAGAGGATAGAATGGAGGCTGTTGAATGTATGCAGAGTTTCCTTTTTGGGGTGATGAAAATGTTTTGGAAGTAGAAAAAGATGGGGGAAACCCACAACTATGTGAATGTACTTGTTCCCTTTAATATGGTTAATTTTATGCTATATGAATTTCATCTCAATTTAACACTTAACTGGGGCCCTCATTTTATAATCCCAACTATATTTTTAAGAGTCACCAATTAATCACTGAGTTAACAAAATAACATTCAAACGAAAAAGACATCTTTTTAACACAATTGCCTATTAGCTGCTGCTATGATCTGGGCTGTTGTAAATAAAGATTCTAGCATTGAAGAGCTGTAAGAAGTATTTTCAAACACAAATAAAAGTACATGAACACATTTGAATTAAAAAAAATCACAAGCTAAAAATATTTTTCTTCTCAGTAAATGCCATAAAAATGTTTAAAAAATAGGGGCTGGTGGCTGGGTGGCTCAGTCAGTTGAGCATCTGGCTCTTGATCTTGACTCAGGTCATGATTTCACACTTTGTGGGATCGAGCTCCACATCAGGCTGTGCACTGACAACGCAGAGCCTGCTTGGAATTCTGTCCCTCCCTCTCCCTTCGCCTCTCCCCCTATCTTTCTCTCTCTCTTTCTCTGTCTCAAAAAAATGTTTAAAAAATAAATGTACAACTCATTATGAGATGCTGAGATATGCTATGACCCTATCTTTTCAGTTTGACATAAATTAAATTCCTAGAAAATTATGATACACGTATGTTAGCTAACTTGACAATAAATTATATATATATATATATATATATAAAGAAAATTATGAAAAACTAAGAAAAATCTATGACAACAAATGGTTCCAGGCTATGGTTGGACAGCAGAGGTTGATTATAAGCACAACCAGAGAACTGAACTAAAGGAGGCCTCTTGATGTCTCAGAAATGTGTCTGAAGGATATCAGAATCAAAGTCTGTGCTGCTGGAGGAGCTCTGCAATAATTGGACACGTGAACAGAAAATACGAGAAATCTGATGCCTACGTATTGTAAATATCAGCCAGTTTTCAGCTACACCATCAGATAGAATGATCAGACATAATGATCAGTAATTGATCAGACATAATGATACCCACTGATTTCAATTCAAAAGGATGAAACTGACTGAAGGTTGATATTTTTCCTTAACTACTTCTCACTCTCTGGGGGGATACAATTCAATTGGCTTCATGAGAAGTGATACATTATTGGTAGCTTTCTGCAGGACATTCTTACCTCTTTCTTTTATTTTTGAGCTTGGACAGAATCTTTTTCACTATCCTCATCCATTTCTACTTTCTTTCTCTCCTTTCTCCTTTTCCTCCCTTTTGTTCAAAAGACAACTATGATGACAAGGGTTGGAGGAGAATATGTACTAGTGTGTATGCACCATTCACAAAATCAGACCTGAGTAGGAAGTCACGACAGGTCTTAGATAATATGGAACCAGTTGTGTTTCCACACACACACACACACACACACACACCCTCCCATTAAGTTTAAGCTAATTTTTGGTTATCCATGATAATTGATAAAGATAATCTATGCTACCCTCCAAGTGGTAGAATCTGAGCTGGAACTTCAAGTACACGACTTTGACGGCGCCAGTGTGAAGCATGGTTCCGTCCCACTAAAGCAGGAGTGAGCACATAACACCTGGCATAATAGACTCTTAAAAATTTAAGTTTGACTCTTGCTCATTTAGAGGCTGATTACCTAGTCTGTTTATAGTCTCTAGTCATCTTAAACTTTAAGCTTTCTTTCACTGCGACAGATTTTCATCATTCCAGGTTTGTACATATTTTGGAAATTTTGTACAATCTTAAGTACTTTGCTGATTACAGCTAAAACTGATTCTCCCAGACAAGTAATTCATTCCTTCCTCTGTGTTTCCACAGTGCTCTGTTCACACCTTTATGGAGCTCAGATTACACTGTATATTAAGTATATGTTTGCTTTTCTGGCTCCTTCACTTGAGTGAGAGCTCTTCATGGAATGTGATTATATTTTGTTGAGACAGGGAAACATAGTGGTTAGGCATTGGAGCTCTCAGCTCCTTCTCCCCAAGTTCAAATCCCTGCTCAACCATTTCCTATCTTGCTGTATAACCCTGGACAAATTGTGTGTCAGCCTCCCTATGCTTCAGTTTCTTCCTGTGCATAATAATGAATATACCTCATAAAGATATGTTGTGACCATTAGATTAGACATGTGAGGTGCTTTCTCAGTGCTTGGCACACAGGGGGTGATCAATAAATACAGGCCTTCCTCCAGTAGCCCTTCTAACACACAGTAAGTCTTTAATAAAGTTCATAGAAGTAGGAAATGAATACATTATTTTACCAGAGCTGCCTAGATTGGGGAATAGTTGCAGCCTACTTTTCCTGCTCAAATTTCCTTCAGATAAAAAGAGAAATCCCCTTTCAGACATCCCATGATGCTACACTGAGTCACTAATTTCCCTTTGGCTCAGTGGGGAAATGACGGTGACTGTTTCTTCCTCATCTTGCCCAGAAACCGCTGGACTCAGCTAACAACTGAAGATAGGGAGCAGTGGCCCAAGATACAGCTGGAAAAACAAACAAACAACAACAAAAAAAAACAACCCTAGCTGTTCAGTTCCCCGAGGGCTACTTCTGATCATCCTTAT
This sequence comes from Prionailurus viverrinus, assembly GCF_022837055.1. Taxonomy (NCBI): domain Eukaryota; kingdom Metazoa; phylum Chordata; class Mammalia; order Carnivora; family Felidae; genus Prionailurus; species Prionailurus viverrinus. The sequence goes on along the minus strand of NC_062569.1, from coordinate 83,860,583 downwards.
GGAAGAACGGACTGTGGCTTGGGAAAGAGTTTTGGAATCTCTGCACCTAAGATGTCTCCCGCAAGAGATGTCATTACTATATGGCCTGGTTTCATGAATAAATGTAGGTTACCACATGCTCCCAAGATGAGCTAATGCTCCTCTTTTGTGCTTTCTTAACACCTAAATCACAAGAATTACTAGCCATGAGTAAGCATGAGGTACATATTGGGCATTGTGCTATCCATCCACATTTAATCCGTAGATGTGCATTTAGTCCAGACCACACATCGACGAGGTTGATGTTATGACCCCCACTTTTCACAGGTGAGGAGACTGCAACACAGTGAGTTGAAGTGATTTCCCCCAAATCACCCAGCTACTAAATGGCAGAGCTGGGATGTGTCCCGAGGCTACTTGCTGCCAGAGTTCACGCACAACAGTACACGAAACCACCTCCCTGACTGTTTTCATGTCACTCATTGGTCTGTTGTGTAGAAATCCTTCGATGAGTTTGGTTGGAGAAGCTTCTCCAACCAAATTGTGAGCCTCCTGAGGGCACAGCTTATAGCCTCACTGTTTTCCCAGCTCCTGTCACAGTACCTGGCACACAATAGCTGTTCAATGCACACAGAATAAATGAATGAATGGTTAAGCACATTGAGGCAACACTTTAGGCAGAAGATGATTTACTGGGTTGGAATCAAGAGGATTCGTATCTGCCTCAGGCTCCTGAAACTGTTTGAGATCTCTTCCAGATCCAAGAGCACTGAGATAGTGAGACTGGAGCTCTCTTCTCCATACTTTCAGCAAGACAGTTCAAAGCAATTGTCAAATAGGAACCATTTAACTTGCCTTTCCCTGCACTCATTTCAGATTTTCCATAAGGAGCTTTCTCTGAAGGCTCTGAACACACTCCCTTGGCTGGCTCAGTGCTTCCTGGGATGGCCAATTTCTCCATCTGCCATGGGAATGGAGACTCTGAACATCTGCAAAACCCTCCCAAGGGAAGCAGCCCTCAGGTACATATGTTAAAGAATTGGGCTTGTGACACTGTCCCAAAAGAAGCCCTTGCAACATTTTTGTCCCAAGTATTGAGCTGCTTTTCATGTCTTTGGTTGGTTCCCTCCTCCTGTCTCTGGGCAGGACTGGGCTCTTCTACTGAACTACCTTGTTGGCTAACATTTCAGTGAGAACTTTATGAGGATTTAAGATCCCAGGGTTTTTTGCTGAAGAATAAAGCTTGTTGTGTAGCCAGGAATCTGAGAGCATACAGCAGATTTTTGTGGATGAAACTACATATTCCCAACAACCTCCCTCATTTCCTTCTGGGAAATCTTACTGTCACTGGTCAGATTGAGGTTACGTTTCTTCCCAACTACCTATGACCACGGGACTGTTAAACAGAAGTCCCTTTCTCCAAACAACACACACACACACACACACACACACACACACACACACACAGAGTCTATCATCTGTTTCTAAAACAGCTGCATCCAAAGCTCACTCAAGTGACTCTCAGATATTTGTAAGTAAAATGGTGAAGCTTAGCACAATATTCATCTTTGGGTAACTATATGAAGCATTTCTATCATCAACTTTCATAGAATGGAGTTAGTTTAATGCAACAATCTCAGAAAGCGTGTCATTGTTATTTAATTTATGAAGAAAAAAGAAAAGATAACCAATTTACTTTTTTTTTTAAATTTGCCCTTTTCATCCATGGTTTACTGACATTAAAAAATGAAAATCACCCTTTCCTTTCACCTGGCATTATCAACCTTCTTTCACTTATCAAATATTTATTGACCCTCAAAGTGCAGAGTACAGGGTACTGCATGGGTTCTTACCCATTGTTCTGAATAGCCAACCTAGAAATAGTGCTGAAAATGAACTTCCGTTAATAATGAGCTGCAACTAGTATCCAATGGAGAAGTAGTCCCCTACAAAGAAAATTTAGAAATTCTCATGAGACCATCCATGCGTGGTTTTCTAAAATGTTCTTTAGCTTCAAAAATTCTTCACCCAAAATTTTCATTGGGAGCCCTCTACATCAAATAAAAGTCATTTTCTAATTCAAGCAGCTGAAGTCCAGACAGCATTCAAGATTGACCAGTGCCTCCAAACTAGTTCTTGAGCTACAGTCAGCTCTGGTCCTCTTACCTGGAGCCATGAAAGGCGGTGCCCTCCTGTTACACTATCGGCTCCCATATTGCAATAAGCCGCATCTCCCAATGTTGTCAGTACAGTCTGCAGACTAAATCCTGCATCCTGACTCGTGGTCCTTGGGTTCAGTTGCCAACTAAACACCTAATTAGAATGAGCATTATTTCTCTCAAGATTTGGAGAATATATCTATGGTTCAAGATGTCTTCCAGGATTTAATGGAAAATGTTTAGACTCTGAAGCATTTCAAATAGGACGGAAGTGGAACAGAGGTGAAAGACTGGATTACTTAGATTGCTTTGGGAAAACTGGATTGTTAATATTACATGAAGAAATATAGAGTTGTAGCCTGACCTTATATACCACATTTGAATATGGACTCCAGGTAGATTATGGACCTAAATATTAAAGATAAAACGGGGCACCTGGGTGGCTCAGTCAGTTAAGCATCTGACTTCAGCTCAGGTCATGACCTCACCGTCTGTCAGTTCAAATCCCATGTCAAATTCTGTGCTGACAGCTCAGAGCCTGAAGCCTGCTTTGGATTCTGTGTCTCCCTCTCTCTCTGCCCCTTCCCCGCTCATGCTCTGTCTCTCTCACTAAAATAAAATAAAAACATAAAAAAAATTTAAAGATAAAACAATAAAACTATCAGAAGGAAAAATAGGATATCTTTGTGAAAGATAGAGAAAGTCTTCTAAAGGAACATCCAAAACACAAACCATAAGGTTAAAAGTTGATGGATTTGACTTCATCAAAATTAAGAGTTTTTGCTCAGTGAAAGACCTAACAGACACCAGTCAAAGACAGAGGACAGACTCTAAGAATATATTTACAATGTATTTAACAGTTAAGAGATAAATATCTGGAATATGTTAGGAACTCCTCCAAATCAACAAAAAAGAGATGAGAAAATAAATAGAAAAGTACTCAAGAGATATGAAAGGTTAATTTATAAAAGGGCCTTAAAAATTCATTTAAGAAGCGTATGAGGGGCACCTGGGTGGCTCAGTTAGCTGAGCATCCCACTTCAGCTCAGGTCATGATCTCACGTTCACGGGTTTAGGCCCCGCGTCGGGCTCTGTGCTAATAGCTCTGAGCTGTGTCTCCCTCTCTCTCTGCCCCTCCCCCCACTCATGTTCTGTTTCTCTCTCTCTCAAGAATAAACATTAAAAAGGAGAGAAATATATGAAAAGATGCTAGTAATCAGAAGAATGCAAGTTATAGCAACACAATACCACTTTACACCATCATAATGGCAAAACAAGAAAAGAAGATAATACCATATATTGACAAGAATATGAGGAGATGAGAACAGTCTGGTACTGCTTCTTGGAATGTAAAACATACAGCTTTGGGGCGGGGGGGCACCTGGGTGGCTCATTTGGTTGAGCGACAAATTCTTGATTTCAACCCAGGCCATGATCCCAGGGTCGTGGGATTGAGCCCCAGGTCAGGCTCCATGCTGAGAGCCTCTATCTTTCCCTCTTCCTCTCTCTCTCTCTCTCTCTTTCTCTCAAGCAAAAACAGAAACAAAGAAAACATACAGCTTTATGGAAAGAGATCTAGCAATACTTAGTCAAATTAAGAATGAATGTATTTCATAACCCAAGAATCCTACTAATGGGTATGCTCAGATAATAGCTTCCCAAGTTCACTAAAGGACACATACAAAGATGTTAACTGTGACTTTGTTTGTGGTGTCAAATATAGAAGTTAACTAGTATCTGCCAGAGGGAATAGATAATTAAAATATAGTATGTTAATACTCTGGAATACTGGGCCATGGTCAAAGTTAATTAAAAAATATATAGTCACATGAGCAGACCTGAAAGCTTAATGTTGAATGAAGATTTATACATAAAACAGTATTTGCATGGGTAAGAACATGCCAAACACAACAGAGTGAGTATCTAAATGAGAGAAAGGGCTGGAAATGACCACCGTGAAGGAAAAAACACATAACAGAACAAGGACAATCTTTGCATTAACTAATGATGATAGTGTTCTATGAACCAATGAGTGTAATTTAATAAACTCTCTGAAGAACAGAAAAGGAAATGGGGGCAGGGGGGCTGTTGTCGGAGAGGCCGTGCCATAGAGGTAAGTGACCCTGACTGTGAGCAGGAGACCTGGGTCCCATACTGATTTGGTCTGTCATTTGGTGGTAACATGAGCCCGGGACATTCTTTTCTAGATTTCCTTTTTCCCCTTTGGTAGCATAAAATATTAGGCTGGAATTTCTAAGATCTTTTCCAGCTTTGTGCTTCATGTACTCTGTTCTTCCTTTCCCATCAATAACCTCCATAATGTCATAAGCAACAATAAAACCATATCACCCATTTCAGAACATTTTTACTCACATTGAAAAATAGCCGAACTTATGAAAAATGTCTTTTGCTGAAGGTGTATTTTTTATACACCTGGATGACAGAGTGATATCATTTCTTTAAATGTGCCGTCTTTATCACCTTAAGGCAACAGTTTCCCTTTCCATGGATCAATGGACAAAGGAAAAAAGTTAAAAAAAAAAAAAAAGGCTTACATAACATTCAGGAGGACTGGAGGAGTTGTAGGACAAAAGAGCCCTTCTTAGAAAAACACAGATTGATGAGGAGGCGGACAATGATGATGATGACTATGACTACGAAGACGAGGACGACAGCAAACTAGAAAAACGTAAATCCGGAAGAGTTCACCTTGTCTCTGGACATCTAGCTCATAGAGGCCACTAGGCCCTTGTAGCTGGCTCCAGTCTTTTTTGGACTCTGCTTTACGAGGAAACATACCCTGGAGATGAGTGATGGAAAGCATTATAAAATGAGGAAAGCCACTTTATAGAACTGTGGACTCCATTTACAAACTAAAATAACAAAATGGGAAAATACACTATCATAGAAAATCTATTCTGCACTGTGCTAGAGGAATCATTTTGCCCTTTTAAGAGTTCATTAAAATTCAACAGCTCTCTTCAATCAATTAATACGTTGGCTATGAATAGGAAAATATGTGTGACTGGCCAGTCCTGTACAAACTAAAACATTTGCATAACATCAGCTCTTTCTTTGGTTGCATAATTAATCATTTGGGATTATTCATTTGTAAGCATCATTTTTCAGTGTCAGAAGAAATTATGTTTTACTTATGGCAACATTCTAAGTCATAATTACAGCTATCACTTACTGAACACCGGCTAAGCATCAGGTATTATACATGTCATAATTGTTACGCTTACCACAATATTATAAAGTGAATATTATTATACCTGTTTTTTGGATTAGGAAGCTGAAGTTCAGAGAAGTTTATTAATTTGTTCAAGATGATATGCACTTCAACAGTAAGAATGACTGTCTACAGAACTTATCTTTTTAGCATGCCACATAGCCTCCTCTAAAGATTTTTTCTTCTGAAAATAGTGATTCCATATTAATAGTTAATATTTCTTGTGTGCTCACTATTTGCCACTGCACCTGCAACTTGATAGGCATTGCCTCATTTGAATTCACCAAACATCCCTATGAGATGTGGATATTCTTAGTGTATACATTTTCAGTAATGAGAAAAGTAGGGTTTAAAGAAAGTACTACTTGGTCCAATAGAGCACAGCTAGAAAGTAATGGAATCTGGATTCAAGGTCCTGGTGTCAGTTCATATTTTTCTTAATTTTATTTTTAAAAATGTACATACTATAAAACTGAGATTTTGGGTATGCTCCATGAATTTTAACATATGTGTAGATTCATGAAACCACCACCACAGTCTGTAGGCAGAACAATTCCATCACCCTAAAAAGTTTCCTCATGGTACCCTTTGTAGTCACACCCTCCTCCATGCCAACCTCTGCATTCACTGATCTGGTCTGTGTTCCTGTGGTTTGTCTTTTTTTTTTAATGTTTATTTCTTTATTTTGAGAGAAAGAGAGAGGGAGCACATGCAGGAGAGGGGCAGAGAGAGAAGGAAAGAGAGAATCCAATGTGGGGCTTGATCCCATGAACCACAAGATTATGACCTGAGCCAAGAGATCAAGAGTTGTCCACTTAACCGACTGAGCCATGCAGGCACCCCTGTAGTTTTATCTTTTTAAAAATGTGATATAAGTGGAATCATGCAGTATGTATGTTTTCAAACTTAATCCTTTCAATCAGTATAATGCCTATGAGCTTCATCCATATTGTTGTTTCCATGTTGTTGCTCTTTATTGCTGAGTGGTTTTTCACTGTACTGATGTATCACATTTGTTTATCCATTCAACTGTGGGGAAAAAAGTGTGGATTCTTTTCAGTTTATGAATAGATAATGAAGAGGTGATTATGTATGCAGTTGCTATTAACATTTCTGTACCTAAATTTTGTGTTAACATGGATTTTCATTTCCTTAAACACCAAGGACTGGGTTGTTGACTCATAAGTTAAGTGTTTAATCTTTCAAGAAACCATCCAACTATTTTCCAGAATGGCTATATAATTTTGCCTTCTCTCCAGCAATGCAAGAGGATTCTAGTTGTTCCGCACCCTCATCAGCAATTGGTATTGTTAGTGATTGTTTTTAAAACAGTTAAAAATTTTAGCCATTCTAATAAGTTTGTAGTGGTATCTAATGTTTGTTTAATTTACATTTGTCTATTACATTCCTTCATGTGCTTATTTGCTATCTATATTTACTCTCAAGCCAAGTGTCTGTTCAAGTTTTTCTCCCATTTTTTATTTTTATTTTTTATGTTTATTTATTTTTAAAAGAGAGAGAGACAGAGACAGAGTGCAAGAGGAGGAGGGGAAGAGGGAGAAAAAGATACAGAATACAAAGCAGGCTCCAGGCTCTGAGCTGTCAGCACAGAGCCCAATGTGGGGCTTGAACTCACGAACTGTGAGATCATGACCTGAGCCAAAATGAGCCACCCAGGAGCTTTTTTTTTTTTTTACTTTTTATTCTCCCATTTTTGAAATTGAGTTACTTTCTTGCAATTGAGTTTTAAGAGTTCTTTATGTACTCTAAATATAGGAACTTGGTCAGAAATATAACTCACAAATATTTTCATACAGTTAGCACTTATCTTTCATTATTTTCATAGTGTATAGAGAGTTTACACAAAGATGGGTCGAGCTGCCTGGATGGCTCAGTTGGTTAAGAGTCTGAATCTTGATCTCAGCTCAGGTCATAATCTCATGGTTTCATGAGTTCCCGTCCCATTTTGGGCTCTGTGCTGACAGTGCGGAAGCTACTTGGGATTCTCTCTCTTTCCCCCTCTCTCTCTCTACTCTTCCCCCTCTCATACTGTCTCTGTCTCGCTCAAAATAAATAAATAAACTTAAAAAAAAAAACACCAAGATGGGTCATGGGACCAAAGATATACTGGGCTTTCAGACAAACAAACGCAGACAGAAAAATAGAGTGAATCTCTCCAATCTCCATCCCCATGGAAAAAGTCCCCTGCCCACATTAAATTCTTCTCTATGCAAGAACGATGTGCATGCAGTTCTAAAGAAGCCAAGTTCAGGCCTTCTGTCCTCATAATTTGCATAGCACCCTTTCCCAGCCTGGACTTGGGACTGAGAGGAGAGAGGAGGTCACTTTCAGTCTCTTGCTGCACTGGTGGGGGGCCCTGAGTGAGAGAGAGGAAGCTGCTATATCACAGCCCCATGAAAAGTAGAAATGTGCCTTTGCTTGCAGGTAGAGTGAATTGTTTCATCACAGCTATTGCTCCCTGGTTTCCAATCTTCATAAACAGTGAATTAAAGGAAATTGGCTTAAAGCTGCAGTATAAAAAATAAAAGTCCTGTATGAAAGGATTTTCCAACTATGAGGAGTTGTAAGCCCTGCGTTGTATTTCTGATCAAAGCTGTGTACAGAGTCTCCAAGAGACTGTGTTCATTCTGTTTATTTAAACTCCACTTTGGGTAAATAACCACCTCTGGGGAAACATAAACACAGCACCTCTTTCCCGTTACAGAGTAACAATTTCCAACTCTATGTCACCTCTTTATCATCAGTGTGTATATATAATTTTTATGGAGTTATAATCCATGTGATGCTTGCTTCCCAGTGTTCTGTTTTTAGCTTAACATTATTTCACATACATTTTTCCATGTAGCAGCATAGTCTAAATATTTACCATTTACAGAACTACACTGTGATACAGTAGACTAAGAATAGCTCACACTTACATAGTAATTACTGTATGTCAGGCAAGTGCTTTACCTATTTTTACTCATTTAACGTTTCCTCCCTACAACCCTCTGAGGTGGGTACCATCTGTCTTAGTCTGGCTTCAAAAGAAAGCAGAACCTGAAGCAGAGGGTTCCGTACGCTACTTTATTCAGGGTGCAATTCCAAGGAAGCTGGGGTGAGGGAAAAGCGGACGGAGGCAAGGAAAGGAGGAGAGTCATGGTGAAGGTGTGTTATCAAGCTGGTTCCCACCAAGTGTGATTGATTGTCCCCTCTCACAAGACCGTCCTCCCATGAGACCATCCTGCAAAAAACTGCATCAACTGCATGTCAGACAGTCATACAGAAAGAGAAGGGAGGAATGGCTTATCTACCACTTCTCATCTGCCCCATGAGAATTTTATCCACACACATACTTCCGGGTAGGCAAATGGCACACCTCAGTTTCAGCAGGGAAGCCTCAGGAATCAGGGCTTGACGCAAGGTGCTCTGTAGTTTGCCTGCACAAAGTCACCAAGTCAGTCGGGGCCCACATAAACCTGAGATGGCAGTAATGGCTGGAAATATACAAGAGATTCTATTATTGCACTAGTTTTACAGATGAGACACGGAGATTGACTCCCTGCCCTAAATCACTCAGCTGGTGACTGGTGGAGCCACATTTGAACCCAGAAAGCCAGACCCTTAACAATTATGCTAAACCAGTCCTTCGATTTGGGAACCTCTGAGTTGTTCTCAGGTTTTCACTGAAATGCTTCAGAGCATAACAGAGAGATTATCAGATAGGAATCTTTGATTCTGACATGGCTCAGAAGCTTGGAAAATCATTTCTGTATGGGTTTCAACTTGTCATGTAGTTTTGAAAGAGCTCAGACTACAGGGCCTTAGAGATCTCATATTCTGAATATAATTATCCTGAAAATTTTTGAACAAATAATACATATTTTTGTAAATTTACCTATCCTGGGTGCCTGGATGGTTCAGTCGGTTAAACATCTGACTTCAGCTCAGGTCATAATCTTGCAGTTCATAGGTTCAAGTCCCATGTCAGGCTCTGTGCTAACAAAATAGCTCAGAGACTGGAGCCTGCTTCAGATTCTGTATCTCCCTCTTTCTCTCCTCCTCCTCTGCTCAATGCTCTGTCTCTCAAAACTAAATAAACGTTTAAAAAATTTTAAAAACAATTTACATATCCTTAGGATGTAACCTCAGAAAGTAGACCTACTGGATCATAGGGTAGGACCATTTATATGACCTGTGATTTAAATTAGCAATTGCCTTTGGGGCACCTGAGTGGCTCAGTCAGTTAAGTGTCCAACTTTGGCTAATGTCATGATCTCATGGTTCATGGGTTTGAGCCCCGCATCAGATTCTGTGCTGACAGCTCAGAGACTGGAACCTGCTTCGATTTCTGTGTCTCCCTCTCTGTCTGCCCCTCCCCTGCTGGCACTCTGTCTCTCTCTTGGAAAAAAATAAAATAAGTAAACATTAAAAAATTTTTTTAATAAAAAATAAACATAAATAAAGAAATTAGCTGGGTGCCTGGGTGGCTCAGTTAGTTAAGCGTCCAACTTCGGGCCAGGTCATGATCTCGCCCTTCCAGAATTCGAGCCCCATGTCAGGCTCTGTGCTGCCAGCTCAGACCCTGGAGCCTGTTTCAGATTCTGTGTCTCCCTCTCTCTCTCTCTCTGCCCTTCTTCCACTCGTGCTCTCTCTCTCTCAAAAATAAACATTTAAAAATAAATAAATAAGTAAACAATTGCCTTTGAAAATAATCTTACTAATTTCATGCATTTCTTAGATCTTCAAGGGATGAATGTGCCTCTTGCCTTCCCTGATCATCATTGGGATGAAATAAAATTATATATGAAATATTTCACTTTTGGTGACTTGATAGATATGAAGTAGCATTGCAAAATTTTTCTTTTCTATATCTTGACTGCCTCAATAAGTCAAACATTTTTCCAGGTGTTTTTCATGTGACTTCTTCCTGTATTAATTTTATTTTTAGCAAATTATTTCCTCTGTTGGAGGGATCAGCTTTACCATCTGCCAAGTGAACAGGTAGGCTGAGGTCTCCAAGAGGTTTTGAGCGGTGAGACAGTACCTATTGGAGTACTGTCTCAATTCTTGAAATAAGTCAGTAAGAGCTTTTACATCTGTAGAGTTTCTGTGAGTCTAGAAACAAGGAAGCCTGTTCCTTGACCAGAGACCCCAAGAAATGTCGTGGTCAACCAAATTCTCTTCTTTCTGCACGGCTCATGTTTTAGTCCTTCCTAAAAGAAGGAGAGATGAACTTAAGTGACCTGATGGATTTGCCCCCCAATTTAAGCAGTTTGTAATATTTTGTATAATGAGCACACATATCAAATGCTTCTCCCAAGGGAGCAGTTATCTCAATTGGAGAACACTTCTCGTTTTCTTCTAAGCCTAGAGCTTCTGAAACACTTGACACATTTGTTCTGCATTTGTGGTGACCTACTTATTCTAAGTTTCAATCTTTTAGCAGCTGAGATTAAAATGGCCAAAGCAATGAAGTCATCATTGTCATTCTCTGGAGATTTAAAAGAAGTATGACAGCATTCTTAGATACTAGGGGAGTTAGGAAGCAGATTACCATATTCTCATCTTGGGACAGGGCTAAAAAAAAAAAGCAAGGGCTGATTCTTGAGGAGCTCCAGCCCCCTTTTCCTAAGCCTCTTTCTCCATTCCAAAAGGGAGAGGTGCTGCTCCTCTTCACTTTTACTCCTATAAACATGTGTCATCAGAACTGGATGAGGGGGCAGGAGAAATGGGTTTGACCCTAGTTCTGCCAACTTCACACCCTTGTGGATTTCGGTAAGTCCCTTATCTTCATCAAGTCCAAGTTTCCTCATCTATTCCATTATAGTCCTTTTCACTGATTATTCATAGGCTTCGCTAACTAGTACGCAAGACCTTTAAGTTAGTAGCAGTACCTAGTTTATTATCTCTATGTCGCCCCCACAAAGGCCCTTTATGGAATTTGTCATAGGAAGGCGTTCTCTCCTCGGTACTATACTGAATTTTTATGAATCTCTTCTTGTCCCCGAGGGTGGCCACTACCATCCTCTTTCCAAGGTTGCCCAGGTGGGTGAGTTTGCTAGACCTACTGTAACAAATTACAAATTACCACAAATATGGTGGCTCAAAACAACAGAAATGAGGGGGCACCTAGGTGGCTCGGTCGGTTGAATGTCCAACTCTTGATTTTGGCTCAGGTCATGATCTTACAATTTGTGGGACTGAGCTCCTCGTTGGGCTCTGTGCTGACAGCACTGAGTCTGCTTGGGATTTGCTCTCTTTCTTTCTCTGCCCTTCCCCTGCCAAATAAATAAATAAACATTAAAAAAAAAACAGAAATGTATTCTTTCATGGTTCTGGGGGCTAGAAATCCAGAATCAAGGGGTCTGCAGAGCCATACTCTGAAATCTCTAGTGAAAGATTGATCCTTGCCTCTTCCTACCTTCTCATCATTGATGACGATGCAGCTGCATATGTCTAATCTCTGCTTCTATCATGACACGGACTTTGTCCCTCTGTGTGTGTCTTTCCACGTCTCCAAATCTCTCTTATCCTTATAAGAGCACCAATCATTGGATTTAGGGCCCAACTTAACCCAATATTACCTCATCTTAACTTGATTACATCTGAAAAGATTTTATTTCCAAATGAGTTTACACTCACAGAGGATGTTCCAAGTGGATGTCAATTCTGAGGGAACACTATTCAACCTGGCACACCAGGACATCTCTAGCCCTACTACTCCCATCCCATAGCCTTGGACCTTGTTTCCTGTCCTCATCATGCAGAATCCTTCCCCTCAGATGACTCCCCCTCACTGGAGTCATGATAATTATCCCCATTGTTCTCCTTCACAATAGGCTCTCCCTCTTTCCATCCATTTTCCACAAGAGCCTGCTGTCAGGCTAATCTCATAAAAAGGACAGCTTGATTAGCTTCACTTCCCTGCTCAAAAACTTTTTTGATGGTCCTTACCTAAAGCATAACAGCCCCATTTGGGCCAAACTTCCTTAGGAAGACATTCACAGACTTTGACTCCAACTCGCCCTTGCAGTCCTACGCCCCCGACTTTCTTCCATGCACTACTCTAATTGTCCTTTCTCTCCATCATCTGCCTTTTCCTCCTCTATCATGTCTCTGCCTCCATCTCAAAGCCATTCTCCATCACAGCGTGTGTTATTTTTACCACTCTTGAAAAGCTATGTTGTTTCCAATGTCTACCAAGACCTCAGACCATGCCCAGCCCAATAGTCACTCCTGCTCCAAACTCCCAGAATAGTTTGTACTTCCCTTGATACTTTTCATTGTTACATTATCTGATGATGCTGTCTGTTTTGATTAAAACATGAGCTCTTAAGAGTCAGATGTCTTTCTCATTCCCCCAATTTCTGGCTCTTCCAGAAAGACAGCATGTTTTGAAGAGAAGGAAGGAAGGATTCTAAAGTAATGATTTTCAGAAGATACTTTTGGGAGTATGCAAATGTTTTGTATTTCATTAACAGTCAAAGCGATAAAAAGTGAAAAATGGCACATTTACCCCTAATTTCAACTTTTCATATTTATAAAAATAGCTCACTTCTTTATACTAAGCTAATGTTATACATTGGGAGTTACCAAATAAATGTACGCTAATAACATGTGTTTCTGCCTTATGAATACACACTGGGTAAGATTTATTGAATCAAAAAAATATAAACATGACTATAGCAATGGAGTCACGTACTTCTCTTGGCAGATGAAGTATTTGCATTTCTTCTTAGACTCTCTTAGCCATAATGGTGGTTGAGATTTTTTATACCATGTGTAAGATTAAAGGAGGGGGATGCCGTAAGGCCAAGAAGCAGAGCAGAGAGGCAATGGACATTGGAGCCACAAGGACTATGACAACTCTGCCATTTATTAACTGTATGATTTGGGGGATGTCACTTAATTTTTCAAAACCTGTTTCTTTCTTGTTAAAATAGAGATTAATTCTAACTCATAGGAGTGTTGAGATGATTAAATAGTATACCTAAGATAAAATGAATAGCATATAAAAGAATAAATGACATCTACCTTATTACAAGGGTTAGCTCTGGTGAGAGGTTTTTTGTTTTTTGTTTTTTGTTTTTTGTTTTCCACTTGCCAGGTAAATTGCAGAGGTAATGCTAACAGCAGCTGAGAACTTAGATGAGGAGGGCCTTAACCTCTAAATTGCCCCAAGGGAGAGCTAGCTAATGAAAAGTCACAAGAGTGAATTATCTGCTGACTATGCTCTTTTGCTGAGGTACAAAATTACTTTTCTATAGATATCCAGTTTGCTAATTACCTTTTAAAAATCAAATGAGAGCTCTTTCTAAAGTCCTGGTAGTGACCAGGAAAATATATTAAAGGAGAAGCATCAGATTTTATGCAAGAGTCAAGAAAAACTCATTTGGAAAAACACAAGTACTTAAGTACAGACTGTTTGGTATGACTCCGGAGTAGATAAAATATTTTCTTGACTGTAGTTCCCTTCCTGTAAGATGTGGGTAAAAACTAACATCAAGAGATGACTCTGAAAAATAGAAAAAAACACTTCCTGAATTAATTTGGATCTTTCAAAGGAAACCAGTGTCTGACATCTCTTACTAGTTGAGTATCAAATCATCTTTCTCTCCTTTCATGAGGCTGCCCTTCTTTATTCTTTTATGAGCATCAGTACTTAGGGTTATAGAAGCCATGAGTACTTTATAAGGATGCTCTGACTTTTCTGTAAAGGGATCCTTCTAGGTTTGATTCGTTGAGTCCTTGGGCTCTCAGACACACAGCTTGGCAACATCCCCTTACCTGTGGATGTACTTTCACTTTCATGACCAGTGCTGGGGAAAATTATTCCTTACAGGGCTTTTCAGGGATCCTGCTCCCCCATGTGTATGTTTCTGCCATCACGTTCTGGGCCTATTTCTCAGACCTCAGATCTTTTTATCTTCACTGCTTTAGACCTCAAATAACTTAACCTACTGTCTCTCCCCTTCTAGATGTTACCACTGCTTCCCATTCTATCCCACAGATAAGACACCAGGGCTCTAATTTAAGGGTTTTTCTACCAATTAGAATGGGGAACAGATACTAGCTAACAGAAATTACATGAAGAAGATGGAAAGTTGTTGGCATCTTACCAAGTAGAGCCAGTGTCCAGAGCTGGTGTCCAATTTCTATCCTTTGCTTTCTATCCTTTACCTTCATTATTCAGGTAAAGCATTATCCCATTCCCACAAAGCGAAATTCCCCTACCACACTTATACTCACCCACACCCACACACGCTTTCAGATACACACACGGGAAGAAGCAATCAAGACAAAATAGATGTTCCTGGCTATTAAGAGTGTACATTTTGTCTCTGAGAACTCCACACTGGGCATCTCTGAACTTTTCATAGGAATGAGTGACACAGGGCATACTCAGTGTGGCAGAGGTGACAAGACTAATGAATTAAAGATCAGATTGTTTGGAAGGACTTCATTCTGTTCATTCTTATACCCCACTCTCTTGATATCCTGCAAAGCCCATCATTGCTTGATTTTGAATTAAGCCGCCTCTCCCTGGTGGTTCATAAGCTGCCTCCCTTGGTGATAATGAGAAGCTTCTTGATTCTTTTACACCCCAAAACTGCCAGAGGATCCTTAAAGCCACAAGCTGAACATGAGATACCTTTCTGTCCATGAAATCTCAAAGATAAGGAAATTAAAAGCCTATCTTTATATTAAAACAAGCACATGTATATTGGGAACAAAAAGAAATTCTTATGTTTGGTTGAACTATATGCAGTTACCAATATTCAACCATTTTTGGCCTATAAAAATGGCAGTTGCACATGGTTTAACCTGATACATTTTAAAGGTAACAGAAATGTTTTTCTTGGGGCTTCATCTCTAGGCCCAGGAGTAAAACTTCTCTTTCCATTGACATAAGGGATATTTTAACATTTATTTATTTATTTTTGAGAGCGAGAGAGAGAAAGCACAAGCAGGGGAGGCACACAGAGAGAGACACAGACTGTGAAGCAGGCTCCAGGCTCTGTCAGTGCGGAGCCCACGCGGGGCTCGAACCCAAAAACCATGAGAACATGACCTGAGTTGAAATCGGACGCTCAACTGAATGAGTCACTCAGCCGCCCGACATAAGGGATATTTTAAATAAAAGTTTGAAAAGCAGTCTTTTGCACAGTTTATTTAATGATATTTGGAATATTCTGTGATTCTGGGGATAATTGGTTCTCACTCAGAAATGGCTATCTTTCAAACTAATTAGCACTGGATTCTGAGAACAAAGGGGGAAATGATAGGTTTCATTTTTTTGAATTCTCTCCAAACCTCTTTCAGAGTTCTTCAATCTCTCTCCAAAACCAAATTCGTCCCCTTTTTTCTTTCACAGATCTTGATCATATAAATCTATTAAGCTTCTCTGCTTTCCCCTCCCCGAGCCTAAGAACTGATGAAACATTCAAGAATCCAGATCAGGTACTATGGGTCTCCAAGTGGATCTTTGTCTGTGCTTCCTTCTGGAGGCGAGGCAAAGGTAATATTTTCATAGAAGACTGGGGTGAGAAGTTGTGCTGGGGAAAACAAGATGTCCTTATTAAAAATTGATGGAGCAGACTGGAAGATATCTAGAAAACACTCACATATTCCTAAATTCTGTTTCATTCACATTTGCATTAAAGTTTTAGTCATGTGATCAAGAATTAGTTACTCCTCTCTCTCAATCAATCAATCTCTGTTTCTCTTTTTCATGTGTAAAATGTAGGTATTTAACTGGAGGAGATAACGACTGTAGGTCTGGCATTCTAAGACACTGCAACTTAAGGGCATTTATACATGTTCATAAAGCCAAGAACAACTTAAAAATACATCAGTTGGGCTCACCTCAACAAGGGACATCAGTCTTTGGTCATGGAGCCAATAAATATGTATACTTTTCACATTCTACTGCATATTTGTCTCATGTGTCTGGGGTTTGAATCATTTTGCAAAGATTATTGATCCATAACATCCAATAAATGCAAAAGCAAGGAAGGTATTAGAAGTGCTAATAAGAAAAGGCACATGGTAATTATGTAAGCAAGGTGGGGTATATTTAAAATTTTTAAGTGGAATGATTCACTAGATTGAAGGGAAGTTTCTGAAGACAAAGAGCTATTTATGAAGCAGGTGCAAGGATCTGTCTACACCTCTGCAATCAGCAATAATTTTTAAGAGCAAAAGAAAAGTGATTGGTGAACCAGAATACCATTTGAATGTGACACTAGCATTGGCAAAAGTATGTTCACTCAAGAGAAGGCCATGAGTTTGTTAAAAGTATTTAAAGGTGAAAGAAACATGGTAACCTTGCTGATGAGACCTGTCACAAACTATGAAGAATTTGTGGGTTTAAGAATCTCAGTGATGCTAGAGTTGAGTGCGGGCACTGTAACTATTAACAGTTTCCCCCATAATACTTAGAGGAATTATCAAGGAGGGACATGACCTGACTCGACAGATTTCTGGCATGTGAAATAAGTTGGTTGTTTTTGGAAAAGATAGAGAAAAAGTAGATCTTCAAGAAGTGAATACTTGGTTTTAAAACTTGGAAGGTCACACTCATAATTCTACGTGATGGAAATGAGGAGATGGACAATAAGATTGAGCCATGCTGTATTTGTTAAGGGAAGGCTCTAATTCTCATTAGCTTAACACAATGAAGGCATATTTCTCACTCACTTAAGAATTCAACATGGATTCAGGCAACTGGGTGGCTCAGTAGGTTAAGTGCCCAACTTCAGCTCAGGTCATGATCTCACAGTTGGGTTCGAGTCCTGCTTTGGGTTCTCTGCTATGGGCACAGAGCTTGCTTCAGATCCTCTGTCCTCCTTTCTCTCTGCCCCTCCCCTGCTCAGGCTCTTTCTCTCAAAAATTAAAAAAAAAATTTAAAAAATTAACCAAGAAAAAAGAATTCAGTGTGGGTGATTCTTAGCAGGGTGACAGTTTGTGTGCAGGGGCCAGGAGCTCTCTATCTCATGGCCCGGCCTTCATTCAGTTTCCAGGAGTCTATTCTCCTAAAAGATAGAAAAAGGGGCTGTGGGGAAGGCACATCCACCTCTTACCATCCCACCCAGAAGTGACACACAATCACTTCCTTACATTTTCCATTGGCAAGAATCAGCCAGATGGTTCTCACTGGAACTGCATTGGGGCAGGAGCAAGAAAGACGGTCCTGGGCTGGGCATCACATCCTAACAGCAACCCTACACTAGGAAGGAGTCTTTTGCAGGGGCCAGCCTATGAAAAGAAGTTATGCCGCACCTCCTGACTCCAGTTAGGAACAAAAGGATTTACAACGAACTTTTCAGAACCTAATCTATTTGCATATAGAGAAGTAGAGAAACTTCTGTGGTATGTACTCTAAAATAGGAGCCATGACTCACAGCACTGAGTGCCTATAAAATGACTGAATAAAAGCAATGTTTAAAGGAACAAACTACAGTTTAAAGAAAAGAGAGCTGTTCTATTTTATATTGTAAATGTGTTATAAAGTCAAGCTGGGGTAATGTGTGTGCACATGTGTGTCTGTGTGTGTGTGTGTGTGTGTGTCCAGTATCTCTTCCTTTGAAAAATGACTCCAACCTCATTCTGTAAATATCTTCCTAACTGCAGCTAAAGGAGGTGGGGGAGGTAAAAACCTGACCAGGGTCATCTCCCTACCTCAGGGGTTACATATGACTCCCATCCAATCAAACATTTGGATCCCTCTGAGCATAGTGAGTTTTCAGTGATGAGCTCTCCACCTAAGCTGGGCCAATCAGAGCTCACCATGGTGTCTTTTATCCAGAGACTCTTTCTCTGGGGCTGTCATCTCTAAAACCTGTAAGCCTGAGGCTCTTGACAGCCATTTACAACTACATGGAGAGCCTAAGAATGAAGCCAATCAGAAAGCTGATGACACTATTTGAGTGCCTGGACAATGATGACCAAAGTTCACTACTTGAACTTCCTAGTTATATGAGCCAATAAATTTCTCCACTTACACCTTTTTTTTTCTTTGCTTCATTTGATTTATTTCTGACAATAAAACCTTCAGAATTAAAAGGGTCCAAACTATAACGGTTTGAATTTTTCATATCTTTTCATCATGTTTACTGTCCTGTTCTAAAACCGTTAATGGCTCATTAATTGCCCACAAAGCCAAATTAAAGCTTCTCTGCTTCACTTTCAGAACCTTTCACAAAAAGGGTTTGCCCTCCTAATCTAAGAACATAAACCTTAGAATGCCCAAGCACTTATTTCTTATATTGACATCTGGTTTTAGTCCATTTCTGTCTGAACGTGTCTCAACTTCTAAAATTTTACGTATGTTAGCACAGTTCCCGTGCAAATTATTACTGCTTTGAGGGTTGGGACCTTGTCTCACAGACAATCGTAGTCAACATCACTATCCATACTTCCTAGCCCTTGCAACTGTTCAGTCCTTAGCCTGGTACAGAACTCATAAAACACTCAGCAAATACTTGTTGAATTACATTCCCACAGTGATATTTCTTAGGGAAGCAGACTTTTAATTTTGAAGAGTCTACATTTTTTTTTTCTTTCTGAGAAGGGAAAAACTATCTAAGTAGACAATTTAGGAAGTGAATTTACAGCTTGAAAAAGGTGCTGAATTGACCAAAGCCTTCTTGGAGGCCAGCATTAAGGTCACCTTTTTCTTTATTTCATTTTCAATACAGTTATAGCTCAGGCAGCAATTCAGACAGGGTTTCTCAGTAACTGATCTAAGCGGTAGTCACTTTTAAATGTGAAAGAAAAAATCAAGTTCTTCCCAGACCAGCTATCCTGAAGCTGTTAAATATTGTTCTTCAGTACTCCTGCGCGCCATGGTGTGTAATATTTGTTGAATGAATAAATGATTCCCTCCTTCCCTTGTGTTCTTTCCCTCAAACCCAGACATCATTTATTCCTGATAAATATTAGGAAAATATAAACCTAAGGTATAAAATCAAGGTGTAATTCCTCATATCTTTAAGTATTTTTATAGTTTTTATTCACATTCCATTGTTTCACATGCCTTCCATGAAAATTTTGTAGCTAAGAAAGAAGAATAATATCCATTTTTCAGAGGAGGAAACTGAGGCTCAGAGAGTCCAGGGAAGCTAAAGGTCATACAACCGGCAAACAACAGACCCAAGGTGTCAGCACCTGCCCAGTGCCCTACCTACCATCTCATCACGTGCTCTGGAAGGAGACCAGGCAGGTGGCATAGGGTGTGAGTCAAGACCATAGACTTGGACTGAAGCAGACACAGGAGAAAGTCCAGGTGTGCCAATTACTACCATGTGACCTTGGACAAGTTACATGATCAATTCAAACCTCAGTTTCCTAAGAATACTCCTGAAAATAGGAATACTCCCACAACCTCCTAAAGAGATGTTGAGGATGGAATGAATGAGCCAGTGACTGAGGTTTGATAAGTGCTCAGAAACTAGCTATTAAGGGCAAAGTTGTCAAGGAAATGGGGAGCCAGCCAGGTGCAAAATATGGTTACCGCAGGTCTGAAAGTTGGACTTTGAACTCTATTTAGATTAAATATACTAGTTATCTTGTCTATTTAATGTACTGTGAAGGACTTCGACCATGGGAAGTGCACCTTCTTTGGAGAACGTCGAGAAGACATTGCTGGAATTTAGTCCCAGCTCCATAATACCACTATTGAAATATTATCCTTGGGTGAATAGGGGAGTAAACTCTGACCAAGATCTCCCAAGGAGAGCAATGGCAGGATGAGGATCCCTGAGTGGAGGGCTGCACCTCTGCTGATCCTAGGCCACCTGAGATTTCCTATTCCTGAAGACATTTAGATATTTTTTTGCTGACGCACTGGTTGCACATCCCCACATGACAGCACTTTTTCCTTCAATGACCATCCACACCTGTAGTTCTTCCCACCCCACTCCGTGATGTGGTTGCCTCCTGGGAGGAACAGACATCTCACCCCCCTGACACATGCCCAGTTGCCTCACACACAGTCTACCACCTGAAGCCTGACCCATCTGTAGTGAATTTTGAGTTTTGATATTCTTCAAGTTCCAATCCCAATTGAGTGAGGCTTCTTTTCTACCTGCCTCAGACCTGCCTTAGCTAAGTACTTTTTTGAGGCTCTGGCTCTGCCCTGATAATGGTCTCTGAGGATGCCTATTCTTTTAGGAGAGATTCTGCTTTGTATCCTAAGGGATGTGACCTTATCTTGAGGTGGAGTGAAATGCAATAAACCTGTTACAATAGATGAGTACCCACTTTTGGAAAAATTCAATTTAACAAAGACCATTAGTCGGTATGATTACCATTTCTCTTCACTAAGATGTTTCGTGTCTGTCTCTCCACATCTGCACCTCTGAAATACACACTGGCACCTTTCTAGACACATGCCTGCCAGGTCTTATACACATGTTGTGGAGGGTCAAACTCTGCCCTGCCTCCAAAATGTGTTCCAACAGTCTGTGAGTCAAGGTCAGCCTTCCACAGGATTGTTGTGGAGATTAGCCTTGAAATGAGATAATATAGAGCAAATCTAAAGTATCAGGTAGTTTTAAAGTAAAGTTATGACTCCAAGCCCTTAGACACTTTCTAGATCTCCCCACTCTTGGAAATAATGGAAGAACATCGCCACAAGACAAATATTCAGCTATTACTGAGGAAATTGGACTTTGATTCCCCTTGAGCATTCCATATGTCTTTGAACATCCACTTCTTGGTGATGTTCGTTTATTTAATACCTCTGATCAATAACCTTATTTCTCTCCAGTCTACCTTTTACTAGTCTCTTTGATAGTTTTAATTAAACTAATGCACTTTATGGAGATATGAAACCAGGCGCTTGATGATGTCACTTCCTGGCTTGGGTCTTCAGCTTCCCTTTCACACAGTGGAAGTAGGAGGAACAGAGAGAGAAGAAGAGGGACAATTTGCTTCTGCTCAATTCACAGTGGTATGAAACTGAATAAAGACTTGTTTGGGAAGTGTCTGAAATCCTCTAATTCCTATAATTATCTTAATTTTTTAAAATGTTACATTGGCCTCAAAGCCAAGCACATTGTTTTGAGAGCCATAAAACCATCAATTTTGAGAATAAACCCATGTATGCTTAGTTTAGTAGTAGAAAACATGAATTCCTATGTAGGCAAAACGATGATTGAGTTTAAACTGGGGATAGGAAAGGCCGGTAGTGAAATAGGCACAGCCCACGTGTGACTTGCTAGACCAACTGCTCTTCCTGAAAATAAGGGAGGGGCGTGGGGCATGAAAACAAGATGGTGGAGAAAAATTGTAATAAGCAGAATATGCAAAGCACACGATTGTGAAATAAAAGAAGTCTTGAATGACTGTTACTTTCTTGTGACCCCTGTAGCTCCCATACATATTTTCTGTCTGCACACCGTTCCCTTGACCATAGCCATTTAATTATAGTACCAAAGGTGGGGGTGGGGGGAAGCAAGAAGTATCCTCAGCTGAGTGGTAAAAGCAGTAAGTTCTCAATTTTATGATACAGAAAGCCCCAAGCATCTTGTTTGGGGCATTGAGACTTTATATGCATTGAAAGTTAGGGCCTAATAAATTTCTTCCATATATCAAGGAATAAAATGACTTTTTAAAGGATAGTTCAACTGAAACAACAAAGATAAAGCAGAGGGTCCTTTACCAGGCATGGTAAAACTCATTTTTGAAGAGTCAACAGTATCTAGCTTCTGAAAGAAAATGGCATTGACTTGTGTGTGAAGATTTTCTGTGTGACTTTGGAGGAGTCTCTTGATCTCTCTGTTTCATCAGCAAATATTTTAATATCTTGGGTGAGTACTGGAATGAGCACTGAGTAATCACAGACTAAATAAAAGAGGTTTTGATGAATGCTCTATATTTCCAGCCTAACTGAACCACTCAATGTTTCTATATACATCACACATTTTCCTGACTCCACACATTTGCTTATGCCATTTTTTCTACTAGGAATCCGCTCTCCTGTGTTCCTTGCTCTAATTTTACCCATTCTTTAAGGACAAGGTCAGTTGTCTTTTGCATTTTCAGCTTTTCCAGATTTCTTTACCTAGAAGTACCGTTTCTTCTTCCAAACCCTCAAAGACAGCTGTTCTCTATCTCCCTTGTGTTGGTAGAGACTCATATTTTTAAAAATTTTTTTTAACGTTTAGTTTTTGAGAGAGTGAGAGAGAGCAGGGAGGGGCAGAGAGAGAGAGAGAGACACAGAATCCGAAGCAGACTCCAGGCTCTGAGCTGTCAGCACAGAGCCCTACGTGGAGCTTGAATTCACGAACCGTGAGATCATGACCTGAGCTGAAGTCAGTTGCTTAACTGACTGAGCCACCCAGGCGCCCCTAGACTCATATTTTTACATATTGATTTAAGTAAATGACTTATGCTCTTCCTTTAGAGGGCAGGGACTATACATGATTTATCTCGGAAATTAACATGTGATAAACAATAAATGCTGCTGGATACATTGCATCATGGTTAGTTTGTGTTAGTTTCATGTGTCAACTTGGTTAGGCTATTTAATTTAGTTATATATAATACCTAGTTATTTAATACTAATCTAAGTATTACCGAGAGAGTGTTTTATAGATGTGATTGACACCTGCAGTTGACTTTAAGTAAAGGAGATCACCTTCAATAATGTGGGTGGGCCTTATCGAATCACTGGAAAGTTCATAAAAAAGAGTTTTCCAGAGGAAATCCTGCCTCAAGACTATCAACTCCTGCTTGAGTTTCCAGCCCTACAAACTTGCCCTTTAGAGTTTGGATTTGCCTGCTCTACAGATTTGGGGGCTTGTCAGCCCTTGCAGCTGCATGAGCCTTTTCCTTGAAATATCTCTCCTTATGTATGTATGGGCTATTGGTTCTGTTTCTCCAGAGAACACTGACTGATAGAGATGTCAGGCACAAAATATCCTGCTTATCATTTAAATTAAGTGACTTATTTGACCACAAGCTCTGGGAGGACATGGATTTTTTGCTTTGTTCACCGTTGCATCCCAGTGCCTAGAACCGTGCCTGGCACATGACAGAAGTTCAATAAATATTTGCTGACTAAGTGAAGGAATCAAAAAGACAGCTTTATGGAAAATACCCGCTGGCAGCCATTTACTAGGTTCGAACTTGCCCTCACATGCTTTGGCTCTTGTGCTGATATGCACGGCAGAAACCCATCCCAATCTGACCACTCTAGGTGCTCCCGTAGGCAGATCACTTCCGTTGTCTGAACGTCATCTTCTTCATCTGTATGATTAAAATTTTTAATCTGGTAGAACGCTTAACTCCCCCTCACCCTTCTTTGCCATTTTTTTATTTTGATGCATGGCTATAATATCCCTAATTTTGCATCTGTTTTTTGTCATCACACATACTCGAATATTATTTATTACAGGATGGTTGTAATTTTTTTCCTTACTAATCATGCTTTCAGCAATTACTACCTGAGATTTATAAAGTTGCTCTCTTCCAAAGTACTTTAAAAAAACTTCAGCCTAGATTTCTAGGACCAGACTTCTTCCGTAACTGAGTTGTAAGGAAATAGACTCCTTAAGGTTTTTACCAGAACCATGATTCCTTGTCTGCAAGTGCTTTACAAGCCAGCTCTAAAGGCCCATATATACATTCATCCTCACCTAGGCTTCTGAACTTCAAACCTTTGCTTCTAATTTTAGGGCCAGTTTTATTTTATAACCATTTGCAGCCTCTTATAAATACTTCCTGCGGTGCTTTCTTTGGGTATCTTTTGTTTTCTCTCATCCTGTGGGGAAAAGGATTTCTGGAGTCTGAACATACCTGCTGGGCCCTAGCTGGGCCCTAAGAACACAGAGGTCATATGTCTATGCCCCAGGGCCAAGCTGCTCAGTGAATGTCAGCAGCAGATCTTGCTTCCACCCCCCACCAGCAGAGAATAAGTGGCTATTAGCCACAATGTGCCAAGGAGGGGGTCTTAATGCACTTATAGATTCTCCTCTCCTGATCTCAGGCTAATTCTTTCAGAGCTGACTTCCTAAAAACAAAAGATTCTTGGAACGTCCTACCATGGAATGTCAAGCTGTGCAAGAATAGACTGGGGAAAAATAAACAAACAAACAAAATGTACCAAGAAATTGCACCCAGCACAAGATTGCTTTATTTGTCTTTTCATGACAGAGTTACAGTTTCAGAATGTCACGCCTGGATAATACCTTATTCTATTCATTTACACTTGAGGAAAAGGAGCTTCAGCAAAGAGGAGAGGCTTTTCCACCCATCATGGAACGAACTAATGGGCGAAAGCCAGGCTAGAATCGTCTCCTAGTTTCCATTCCACTGATTCTATCTAAATGTATTTATTCATAATGCAGATCTATATGCCCCTGCTCCTCCCACAAAAAAACCAAACACACTTTATGAGGCAAATTATAATAAAATACACATACTCATATCCCTAGGGCAGTTTAAATAGACATGAATCATTAGATATTAAATAGAGGGGGTTGTGGGGGTTTTCTTTTCTGTCTTTCCTCCTTTTTCATATTTCTATCCTTTTCTTTTTTCTTTTTACTCCTGTTTTCCCACTAGACTACGTAGAAGCACTGGAGAATCTATCTGAGGGTTTCTTGTTTTGTGTGTGTGTGTGGTGTGTGTGTGTGTGTGTGTGTGTGTGTGTGTTCACGCCCAAAAGCTACTAATGGAGAAACCACAATCTGAAGGCGGGGTCCAGGAAGTACACTTACAGTTGTGTGTGATAATGTTGTCAGAGCTGAAGGAGTGTCAGAGTTTTCCTCAGATGCCCTCTCTCCAGGTTTTGCAACTTGGAATTTAAAATGAGCTTTGGACCACAACTCAACCCACCAGGTCTCGGATGAGGGGAAATAACTCCTATTCATGTGCTGCACTGGGCATGGGGGAAAAAAGCCAAGTTTTTCCAAATAAGCTTGTTATATAGTGCAGGATTTAGAGAATCATTTTTTTATAAGCTTTAGAAAACAAAACAGGCATCATTGCCATTCCCTGCTCCATTTTATAGGTCTGCTCAGAGAGCCAGCTTCTATCATTATAAAATAAGTGTGTAAATAAATGTGCTAAAGGAAATACCTTATTTTTCTTCTTTTTCCCTGAGAGCTTTTGGAATGGGGATTTGGGTGTGGGATGCCTGAGAGCTTTTGGAATGGGGATATGGGTGTGGGATGTGGGTGTGATGTCTGTGGCATGTCTATATCATGGGGTGGAAAAAAATAGCCTGCTAGAATAGGACAGTAGGGAAACCAGAAACAATGAAATATGAATATATTTTAAGCCTAGATAAAGCAAAACACAATCCTCAATCTTGGGTCCTTATGTGAAAATGGATATAAAACACCTTGTGTGAAAAGTTCAGAACATAGTTCTGTTGTGCAGTGGGTCCTTGTAGGAAAGGAGTTGCCAGTTATTACTTTAACTGACAAAGACTCATAGAGTCATAGCTTCTCAGAGCTGAAAGGCACCTCAGGAGTCAGAGTCAAAGCTCCTTACCCGCTCGGGAACCTTCTCTATTGTAACCCTGACAAGTGGGTAATGTGATTCTGAACACCTCCCGTGATGCTGAGTGTCCTAATTCATAAGGCAGCATATTCTGTGCAGAGTGGCTCTCCTTGCTGGAAAATGCTTCTGTATCCTGAGCTGAAGCCTGTATTTCTGTAACTACCACCTGTCTCTCTGTGTTCCCCCCTCTATAGCCACCTAGAAAAAACACAAATTATTTTTCCCAGTGATAGCCCTTCATTCAATTATTCACAGAGAAACAAACCAAATATCTCTAGTCTGTACTGACAAGGTATTATGCTTTCCCCTTAGTCCATGTCCCAGTATCCAAGGTCACAGGATACAACATAGCATTGGTGTGGAAGACACGTAGTTGGGCCCTTTGGCAAGTTTAAGGGCTAGAAGGGGATGGAACAGTGTCAAGAGATTGGTAAGGGGGACCCCCTCAGTTTCCTCAGAACAGTTGATGGAGTTAAGGCATTCATAGAAAGAGGATTTCCAGAGCAATTCATCACTTTGCTGTTTCTTGCCTGGTGTATGAGGTCAAGCAGACAGGGTTTCCCCCCAAAGAAGGGAGAACTGAAATGTTTCATTAAATTTTGTTAAGTTATTTTGTCAGAGAATTTATTGAAGAAATGGCCCGTGTTCAGATTTTAAGGTAGAGATAAGAGGAATCGAAGGTTTTATTTGCTGTGATGGAACTTGAATTGGGCTTTGGGATCAGATTGTGCATATGGAATGCTGGGTAAAGTGTCAGGCTCTCTAAGACAGGAGAGATTGTTGGTGTTTTTCTGGATACTCAGTGGGTTGGGGACAACACAGTCCGTGAGGTTTGATGGAAAGAACCTGAGTTTGGGACTGTAACCAGCCACCTGCCTATTCAGTTCCTCTTTCATTCATCAAACATTTGTTGAACACCTACTAGGTGCCAACCCCAGTGATGGGCACTGGGAATGCATCTGTGATCAAGGTAGACATAGCCACTGCACGCATATAGCACACATTTTTGTGGGGGAGACAAGTTATCAGGCACTTTAATGGCGTTTGTGAAAAAATAGTGACGGAACCAAAGGCAATGAGCGGCTGCAAAGAGCCCACGTGACCTAGACCTGGGCACGTGCAGGTGGAAGATGTTGGGGAAAAGCCAGTTGCAGGAAATGACTTCTAACTAGAGAGCTGAAGAAAGACAATTACTAGCTGGTGGCCTCACCGAAATCACCCTCTCTCTGAGCCCAAGTTTCTTATCTCTAAAATTGGAATGATAATAACAGTCCTGACTCACCTGCTTTAGTGGAAGGTTGTGAGGATCCATAAACAGATTTTTTGTGATAAGTGCTATGTTGAACTGTAAAGCGCTCTATCATTGTAAGAAATGACAATTGTTAATAACTGTTATCAGATATTGTTATCTCCGTTCCTAGCTCCATTTTCTTTCCACACGTACAGATCTGGCTCCCCTGAGTTCAGCAGGAGCTGCAAGAGAGAATAAAAGGACAGATTTGGGTGCAGAGATTTACGCTGCTACAGTTTCTTTATAGCTAGAGTCCCCAGGCCCTCAGGGCTACTGGTTACAGGGTTGAAGGCAAGGGTGGAACAGGGCTGTCTGAACCAGGTGCATGCGTCACACGGGGTGCACTTCACTTGGGGGCTCACCTTGATAGAAAGGACAGACTGGGTCAAATGTTTATCCAGACTGTTCTGGGGACCTCACTAACATTTCCATGGCCCTGGT
Organism: Prionailurus viverrinus; assembly: GCF_022837055.1. NCBI lineage: Eukaryota > Metazoa > Chordata > Mammalia > Carnivora > Felidae > Prionailurus > Prionailurus viverrinus. The sequence goes on along the minus strand of NC_062569.1, from coordinate 83,832,964 downwards.
CTCACCAGAGGTAAAATTACCCCAACTGGGTTGCGTGCCTGTGAAAGCCTTTGTGAGATACCAAGGGAATTCTGCTCAGCTAGTCCTGATGGTGGGGGAAAAGCAGTGGCCAAGCCATTTCAAGCATCAGCAATTCCTGGTTTACTGAGATTTAACTTTTAAGAGCAATAAGTGCATTTTGCCCGAGGGCTAGTCTTTTTGTTTTATTAATTCTGGTCAAATTTCAGGGGATTTTTTTCCATGCCCCCTCTGGTGGCCTGGAGACATAATAAATATTTACTAAGTTTGAAGTTAGTTTGAGAGCTAGAAACAGCACTGTCTACGTAGGCACCTCCGCTTTCCCCTTCTGTGCCAAGTTGTCTTACCTGCAAAAAGAAATGGAGATGGCAGGTGGGATTTTATCCCTTGTCTCTCTACCATCAACATCCCACATGTCTGTGATGCTTGTCTTTCTTTTTCCTGCCTCCATTTTCAAATCCAAGAAGCTTGGGCCAATTCTATTTGTTAGGCTTTTATTGACAATCTAACCACCCTAGAAGGCCAGATCTTGTAGCCTGGGCTGCTATTTAAATCTCCATCAGACCAGAGCAACTTTGTTTAAAATTACATTTTGTTAATCCATCATGTGGATGTGGAGCTTGCTATTTTTAATACATGCTCTGAACAGCCCAGTTATTCATGGCTGAGAGTTTGCCACAGAACTTTAGAGCTGAATTTAAAAACAAACAGCCCCAGAGAAGCAATATTCAGAATGCTTCTTTCACAAGCTAATAAAATTTGGGAGTGGGGAAGTAGAGGGGCAAGTTTCACCTCTAGTGGGACAGCAGCTTGGAAAGGCAGTGAGTTTCTTTGCTCTGTTTGATGCTAGGGGAGCAAGTAAAGGAATGGCTCTCTTTGGTGCTTGTTTAGATGGCAGACTCCATTGACCTTTCCCAAGTCATTTGTCAAAATTCTGGAAATGGGCACTTTTATTACAGGACTGTGACACTCTGTAATATCTTTTGATAATTATTCTCTCTCTCTTCACTCCCCCCACCCCCATTTCCTTCCTTTCTTTTACACAGGGGGAGAAAAGGCATGAAAATAGAAGTACTGAATTAAATTCTAGCAGAAATATCTGTATTTATAACAATTCTTAAGTGATTGTTGGGAAACCATAGATAGTTTACACTGAGATGTTTAATGGTAGCAAAAACCACCTAAATGTTGACTTCTTGGACTTTGAGGAATGATATTAATTTGTTAATTCATTCATTCACTCATTCATTCAAACATACTAATTAAGGTCATAACATGGGCCAGGAACTGTATCAAATGCAGTGTTTACAAAGCTGGAGAGACCCAGCATTTGCCCTTGAGGAGCTCATGAGTTTACTAGGGTCCAAAGATTAAAAAGCCTCCCAAGAGACCAATTCAGGAAATTATGGTTCCTGATCCTCTTTCTTATTTTGCCAATTCGACAAGAGATATTTATGCCACCTTATCAGAGTTCTATAAGAGCATATAAAAGATATTTCATTTTCTATTCAGGACATTCTGTAAATATATAGGCTCATTAAAGGTCAATGATTCATAGAGTACGGATCTGGCTCATGTAAAGTAGAACAGACAATGTAGAAGAACAGAGAGACCATTTATTGACTCACTCACCCAAAACATCCAAGGCCCAGGGCTAAGGCACAATTAGAGCAATTTCTGCTAACTACCTGTTTTCTCTCGGTGAATAGAAGTATCACCAAAAAAGGTAGAAACAAGAGAAGAGCAAATGCCTTATTTACGCTTTTGGAAATCAACAAAGACAAAGTGTCTTGACTTTTTTTTTTGCCTGAATTGTTTCAAAGTGCTATCATGTAGGTTGGAGGTTATTACTTGCATGGGTTAACTAGGATCTTTCTGATCCATGGAATGACTGTGCCTCAGCCAGCTGTCTTACAGATGCTTACCATTGATCATGAGAGAAACACTGACAGATGGGAGCAGATCGATTTGTGTTGGAGTTCCAATCACTTGCACAGTGTATACCACGGCCCAGGTAATGGTAATAACCCTCTCAGATGAGAAGTCAGGGCCATATAGCAGACCCGCAAAACCCAGCATCTATTTGGTCAGGTAACTTCTTTAATACTGAGTGGGTGAGAAAGCTTGTTTCAAAGAAAAGGAAACCAAAAGCAAAAATAAAGTAACTGGTTTTGCCAAAGTTCTTCACTCATTTCTTGATTCAATAAACTTTGAGGACCTTTGTACAGGGCTAAATGCTATGGGAAATACAAAGATGGTTAACATGTAGTAGCCCTTCTCCTAAAGAATCTCATTGTTTCAAACTTGCACCAACCATGAAAAAGCAAGGCCAAAATTGATCAGTGCCACATAAGTTTCCAAAAGGGTGTGAGGGAGATTCTAAGGAGAGAGACTTTGCCACCAGGTTGAGGGGGGAAGGGTTAGGGAAAGCTTTCAGGAAAATGCAGGTATGGAATTGGCTTTGGTGTAAAGTTGGGAAGAGAGTAAGGAGGAGGGAAATTCCAGGGAAATGTCAGTGGCCAGATCTGTGTTTTATAAATATCACTGTGGCAACAATATGGAGAACAG